>NC_090899.1:14310343-14642843 GCF_040956055.1 Brachionichthys hirsutus | reverse complement strand
GTATGCATCCCAACCTGACCGACAGCAATAAGCCAAAACACAAGAGCTGTTTCCGGGAAGCTTGGAATCCAAGCTGCTCCCAACGGCAACAGATGTCGATGCAGAACGAGGAAAAACAGGAAGGGGAGCCGTTGGGAATAATGCTTTGCTTTACTGGAAAGGACTAACAGGTAAAGTACATCCATAAAACATCATATATATTCGATGTTGTATCCACTTTGCAAGTATTACTAGTTGCCCTGCAGTCCTCCTTTTTTTTGTGAAATAAATCGAAACTTTGAGGCTTTGAATCATTTGCAAAAATGGCAAAAGATTCCAAAGAATTGAAAGACTGGGAACCGGCTTCCAAAGCTTCAAAAGAAATCAACATGAAATCAATACTAATAAATAATAAGAGGAAAATATGAGGGCTATCTCTCTGACCAATTTTTATTGGGTAACACTGAGGTCATAAAAGTCTTCATCCAATTCAGCATCCAAGGACCAGGACTATGAAGCCACACGAGCAAATCAATGACATACGCTTTACAGCATCTTCACCAAATAGACAAACCGGATGACCTCTGTGACCTCAGGGTGCGGCCCGAACGAAGGCGAGGCATTCTGAAAATCAAGGAATGATTCTCTGGATCATCCGTTTCCATCCATAACAGATTTAGACTCGCAACAGAGATTTCATTCAACACCTCCACTGTGCAAAAAGGAAATGGAGGGAAAAGACTTTGCGGTGTACTTGTTTGATTCCGTTGTGGTGAGTCCTAATACTGCCTCCTTTCTCTGCACACTACATCGGAATGATGTGAAAATAAAATGGGCATTAAAAATGCATAGCGGGGCCCAGGCTGGGGGGGAGGGGGGGTTCTCCCTCCTAATCCCCCCTAAACCTCGAACTGCGAGCCGAAGAACACAAGTGTTGTGGTGCAATCTTCTCACAGAGTCGAGGGCCTGAGAATAACATCACAGAGGCCACAGATATTTATGGAATGAACCACAGGCTGTATACAGAAGTCAGCAGACACCACAACACAGCACACACGATGCTGTGTACAGCTCCCGACTCGTACACAGAGACGCTGCAGACCTGCGGCCAAAGGCTCCTCAACAATGGATTAGAGGGACAGAAGATTAGACGATACAACGGTGAAGAGATGCAGCGATAACTCTTCTGTGTCCATGTGAATGCCTTCTGATCTCTTTAAGGGGCCGGCTCTAGGCAAACAGCAGGAGGGTTGGTGGAGCGCAGACTCAGGTTTGGCTTGTTTGAACTCCTCGGTTTCCTGGATTCAATATCGGTTTCTCTGTCATCCGTCTCTCCACTCTGTCCCACTCTTGTAACATTAAGCGCAAGAAGCATCGGCCGAGTGTTTCCCTCGCTCTTGCAGCCGTCGAGACAAACAACATTCTCTCCCCTTCCAGGAAATCAGCTTGCAAGTCATGCGATATGCTCGCTGAATCATCTGGAAGAAAATAAATCCATGCATCACTCTGCATCTCAACAAAAGGAAGGACACACGAATACGTCCAGAAGGAAGAAAGGTGACGGGGGAAATAATCTACCTCGGGACTCAGCGGCCGAGTCTGAACTTCCTGTTCACATTACGACTCGCTGTTTGAGGGATGGTTCAACACAAGCCCTTCTGTACCACTACTGGCTTTACACAGCCCATCCTGTCCAATTCAAAACATCAATTCAAGGGCAAACTTTATTAACAGAAGGTGTATGATTTAAATCCAGAGAGTCAGGCTGATCGGAAATATGTCCGCTGCGTTTAGCAGCACCAGGTGTTTCGTTTGCTGGACTGACAAAAAGAACAACGTTTATTCTGGCTGACCCTCCAATCCTTGCATATTTTATCTTCTTTCGGTTCAGATGACACGGAGAACATGGGAATACATCTGAAATGAGGGAGGAGGAGAGAGGGTTAAATGAATGGGAAAGAAACAAATGGAACAAAATGATTTACAGTGGACCAGGAAAGGTCTCGCTCCTATCTTCTCCATTGCATGTTGCTTGCCTCAGTCTCCCAGGCCCAAAGGAGCGTGCAGCTGGAACGACGCCGAGCCTCACGAGCCCTCGTATTAACTCTTTGAGTGCCATTTACATCTAAAGACGTTTTTTGAAACCCAAACATTCAACGCCAACCCTGACTTTGAACTCTGCCTCTCTTCAACGGCCAGTAACTCTGGAATGAAAAATGGTAGAAACACACTTTTCTCTGATGAAAGAAGAGACTTTAATTTTTAATTTGCATAGTCACAGTCAATTATATTTTGTGGGGCTTGGAATATCGTGGAAAATGCGAGAAAACTGGGGCACAGCATATATCTGAGTTGAAAATGGCTGGCACTCAATGAGTTAATTAAAACTGCTTTACCTCTGGTGATTGTTGGATGGGCTCAGCGCCGTTTCTACTGTCCATCATGAAATCTGATGAAAATGTGTTCTTAATGCAATGCAAAGTTCCTCACAATAATCGTGTGCCAATAGGGAATTCTGAAATAAAATATATTTAAGTCAGAGTAATGGTATCAATATACAGTACACATATGTATTAACGAATATATATATATTATATTATATTAGCAGGCCCCCCAAAAAACCAAGGCAAGAGTTATTTACATTTTTAAATGTATTTATTTTTATATTTATTTTTTAGCATTGTTTTATTATTTTATGATTATTGCTGGGTACCTCTTCTCATCACTTGTGTCCTGACGCCACTGTTGCTTTTAAACACCTGTTTTACATTGATGAATGTTTGTTTATTATGTATTTTTTGTTTGTATGGTTCATTTGTTATTATCTGCAAAAGCACTTTGGGAATTTCATTTCTAAAAAAGTGCTATATAAATAAAGCCTATTATTATTATTGTTATTATTTCATTATTATTTCAGATTTATTAAAATCGGTTTGTTTTTTTTCCCCACAAACCAAAGACCTGTTTTAACGACTCTCGGGGAGATTTTCCCAAAAATACAAAATTAAATTAAAGCAGTCCCATAATAATTTCAGCGCTTGACTCATTTTCTGACACCACTTAAAGCGCTTGCACAGCAATGTCGTACGGCAGCAGGGAGAAACTGAGTTTACATACATTATTATTTAAAAACAACAACTTCATAATTTCCATGTATGAATGCTGCTCAGCTCGATCAGATTTACGAGCTCTCTCACCCTGGGGATACAGACATTATGATCACTGACATCATAGCGCGTTGAAACCTCATTAAACCTGCTCAGAAGCCTGGCGAGTTATTGAAAGAAAGTCCAAAATCCGTGTGTATAATGCAAGTGTAGGCCCCGAGTGTCAGCGTGTGTGGCCCCAGCAGCTCTTCCCCTCTGCTGTGGCAGCGCAGTAAAGCCGGCGCACTTTTTTCTGGTGTAAACAAACGGGGAAATGGGGCACTTGGCAGCCGACTAAAGTGAGTGATGAGGCAAGTGTGCACTGAAGCATCTAATGAATCATTTGTTGGGAATGCTGGATTTCATGAGGAAAAGAACGATGAAGAAAAGGAGGCTGGATGAGAGAGAGAAAAGACAAAATTGCATTTTAGATAAAAAAAAACAAAATGAGAAAGACAAGCACAGCTGGCAAAATTTGAACACGAGGTTAGAAAGCGTAAGAAATGACAGCATGTCCTAATCCTACAACTGATGCAGAAGCAGCGGCGGTGGAGACGGCGGCGGATAAGCCTCGGTGAGCGCTGGTCACTGCTGATGCTGAGCTTTATTCCACAGCTTGACTGAACTCCTCTCTCTTCAAATTAATAAACATGAATAAAAAGTCATTCTAAAACCACAACACTATAGTACCCAAATACGAGTAATAATAATAGGCATATACCCTTGTCAATAAAATGTGGATTCATCTTTAAATACTATACATCCTGCTATTAATCATTGCAAAGTCTTCCTCAAAGGATATTTTAATCTTTAAAAATAGCGACATACCACCAGTAGACGATTGGATTGATTAACGATTGCGATTCCTCATAGCACCAAGATGGTGGCTTGTCCAGCTGGCGATGTCGACGCCAGTTCAAATGCTTGCTGTCGCTACGTTCCTCAGACCGCAGCGCCCTGAAGCCAAACGTTAACTGTGTTCAATAGGATGCCAAGACAGAGGTTTGTCAGGAAGGCCTCGTTGAAGAGGTCAGTAGCGACCCGTACTCTCCATTCTGTGACTGAACACAATACAAGTACAGAACTGTTGAGAAGACAAGCAGGAACACGGCGGGAAAGAGGAGAACACCTCGGTCCCACCTTGTGTATTCATACGCAACGCTATGATAAGGATGTTAGTAGGAGAGAAGGGTGCATAACGTGCACTGCCAGAGAATTTGATTAGTAACAGGCAGTGTGCTGGCGTTCACAGGCTGTGTTTATCTGAGGAAGGGAGATCCCCATCACAACCACTTATTAGGAAATATATGTGGGCTTAACCAGGCAGTCATTCAACAGCAATAAGAGGCTTGCTTACTGACCACAATGTGCTGGGACTGAGACCAGTCTAACCGACACTGGAGCAGCGGAGAGGAAAAGCGAGACAGGAAGGAAATAACAGATACACATGGATAGAGTAAAACGAAATATAGAAGAGACACGGGGGGCAGCAGGAGGTGAGCGATGCATGTAACTACTAGATATGGAGAATTCACACACACACACACACACACACACACACACACACATACCGGTACACATACAATTCAACAGCCAAAACAAGAGTGGCATGAGGAAATAAAGTCGAGTGAAAAAGAGGGATGTACGGTATGAAAAATATCCACTGTGGAAAGTGTGTTAGAAACAGATGCAGCAAGGAGTCAAACAGAGGACATTAATGCAGCCACATCATGTCGACTCGACTCTGCGTCACCGATGACGCAGCAGTCTTCTCTGCTGTTTCCATAGAAACGCAGGCATGTGCACCGATCAAAACAAAAAACAAAAAGCATATTTTTACTGCAGCAGGATGCTCTTTGAGTCTCCATGAGGTAACTGAGTATGTGATGGAATCGAAAGCTGAAGCTGTGTCATCGAGGTGTGGAGCTGTCGGGAAATGTTCAGGGTATTTTTAGACACGCGCACACACACGCACACACATCCAGGCTCATGAGCAGAACCAAAGCGCTAACTTTATTTTACCGCTGCAGCTTCAAACTAAACATTTGGTACACTTATGGTCTTTGGTCTTTTATCTAGTGGTGTCTGATTCATAGGCAAAACATGCAATGGCAAATAAACCCACACAAACTACCAAACACATTCTCAGCACTGTCGAAATGTCCATCCGAAATAAGAAACAGCAAATATATCGTGTGTGTGTGTGTGTGTAAGTATGAAATATGAAAATAAAATACATATGTATACATTTATAAAATCATTAAATACAAATTTACGGCATCAATTTTGTCAATTTCTGTTATTTCTGATTAGCTCGAAAAATATATTGCACTGTTGTAAAACTGGACGGACGAGCAGAGAGACTTCCTGCTTTCAGATCTATCAATACACGCACGATTTAACAGCAATTTTAGAACTGGCAGCCAAATCAGGCATTCAGACAATGAAAATGTAAGCCATGTCGGAAAGCCAATAAAGAGTCAATAATAAGCAGATTGATATTTAAAGCGTATAAGCTGCTTTAACACTATACATTTTAACATTTGCATCTATGCCCATCGTAAAATATAGCAAATCAATTCAACCCCCAATCTCCACATGGTATCTGAAGGCGTGGCCACCATTCCTCCAACGCGAGAAGCTTTCAATTGTGTTCCATCAGTGGAAAGAATAAAAAAAAAACATGTTGGAAAAAAGGAGGGAATGAAAGAGAATAGCAGTAGGGAGTAAAAGATCTGTCAGATTTTACAGAGGGCACAAAACCACAAGAAAGTCAGGGCTGAACGCGTGCTGGACATTCCCAGGGCCGGCACTCGCGGGCTTGGAAAAAGCAGGAAAATGATTTCAGCTGTGTAAATCGACACTGGCCTTGTAGCTGAAGATAGAAAGGGAGAAAGAGGGAAGGCCGGCGCTGTGTGCCATCATTTCTGCGCCGTAAAGAAGCCGCCGGGGACCTATTCTTTCAGGGAAACAAAATTTAACACCATGCCATCAAATGAGACTGTGTTAATTGTTACCAAATGAACCTGGGGGGTAGACAGCAACTTAGCGCTGCAGCTTTACCATCAAACATGGCTTATCTTACCTCTCAGATAATCTAGCCACTCTAAATGGTAACTATACACTGTTGCCCCCAAAAATGCGGCGGCTGAAAGGGAAGCCGAGGAGCTTTGAAGTGTGTCGGGAGACAGTGTGATCTGAGCAGCATCACGATACGCTCCGTCGGGATGTTTACACGTGCTTGCTATTCCAGCCTTCAATCTCGTCTTCTCTCCCAGGGTGGTATCGTAGTAAATCACGGTCCGAGGCATCGCAAGGCAATCATTTCATGTACAGTAGACAATAACAGCACAGCCGCTTAGATCACTCATTCAATTATGGCAACGGATGCAATTAGTGGCGGCCTTCAAACAGAATCGGAGCAAATGGCTACTGGCACTCAGACATATTTCTTCCTTCAGCCGCAGTTGGTCATAAATTGTAAACACACATTGGTTTGCACGATTACAGGCTCTTACTAGGTGCTGAAGATTCAGCACAGACAAAGCATGAAATTCTGTTGCTTATGGCGTGTCAACAAGTCGCCATCTCAAGGTTCTCAATCGTGCGACTCAGGACTGTGATCACCCTAAATTGGAGGGCAGATGTGAGCGGGCAGGTTGGCGGCGGATAACGCACGGCGAGGAATTGAGGAACGAACGCAGATGGAGGTTTGTCATAATTCCAGGCTTTCGCTGCTGGAAGGGAAGCGGTGAATCTTGGCTTTGGTGTGGAGGTTAAAAGGGTGAGTGCACGTGTGTTTGTACACATGGCCATGGCCGCTGCTAGGATGTGACAGAATATGCTTTTTGGTGCACATACGCAGTGGTCATTCCCAAAGCCGGGACGCATTGACCCCGTGGGTGTGTCCATGGCACATTTGGGTGGGAATGCGTGAGTGTGCATTGCACTTTCAAGGCATGTGGAGGACATGATAGCATTTGTGTCTAGGCCAGGGTGGAGCGTTGTGCGAGGCAAACTGTGTTTGAGCAGATGTGGGCACCGCAGAAAAGAGCGACCGATCCTCTAACTACTAGAGGAAGAAGATTACTGGCAAATACGGGGAGAAATTGCATGGATGGTATAACTGTAAAACTGTGTTTGGCATGAAAGACTGAGAAAAACTCCAGATATTTTTCCAAATCCACAAGATCATCATTTATCAGTGCGGCTACCATGTCAACAAAATACATCCGGACAGAATCTCTATGGAAACAGACTGGTTCCATCCCATTGGCTGTAGCAACTTGTAGCAAGACGAACACTGTGTGCGGCGAGCAGGGAATCAAATACCTCAGAAGGCCCTGCAGAACAGTAGCTATGGTTACTGATCAATACCATATTAGCTCCAATGCGTTAAATGAGGGACCGCGAGGGAGATAGCCTGAGTAATCAGGAAGAAATTTGTGCAAAGTTGGAGTGTGGTATTTCTGTCCATGCAAACGCTATGGTTAGTCAGACATGGCTGTGGGCCGAGCTCCCCTCAGCATGTGACACTTCGACCAACTGAAGGTGGCAATGAAGCCTAAAGTGGCCTCTTCTCTCCTTATGTTGTCCAACGGTTTCTTTGCTCCACTTGTGTCAGCTCACAACTCACTTGCAGCTGCACAAAGCATTTGGCACCGCTTTTATCTGCCTCATTACATGTGTTTGCCAGCTCCATATCTGCCCTTTCATACAATGGCTCTCGCTCTCTCTCTCTCCCTCACACACACACACATGGGCCTGCGGTTTTGAGGCAGCTATGACACAATCCAGATTCTCCTAGCTGCCTATAGGAGGGAAACGTGTTTTGCACAGAGACATTTGCCTCAGAAGTCCAGATTTTCCCTGCCAAGCAGCTTTGATCCACATGGCAAGGGGGGGTGCGGGGGGGGGGGTGCTGTTATGTCAACAGTCTTGTGTTTCAGCTGAAGGGCCCCTGTACACCCCTTGGGTGTCACTCATTGCTCGCTGTCATTTCTGGAGCAGGTTAACCATTATGTGGTGCTGTCATCTGACAATCCTAAAAATGGCCTCTATGGGATCACAAACAAACAAGGACCCACACACACACACACGCACACACACACACACAACCTTAAACAAGTCAGGTTGCTTTACCTCAACCAGGATGACTAAGATCCTGCACAGACACGCCCTCTACAGGTTTCATACTGTACAGTACCTTGAAGTGAGGTTGCGGCCGACAAACATTTATGTGCAAAAAGAATTGAAATAGGATTTAAAGGTTCTTTACTCAACACACTGTTCAAGGGATGTTGCTCGGACGTATGGATATTTATTAATCTGCGTTAAGGATGCACTGATACCAGTATCAGTTCCGTCCTGTGCTCGTGGACTCGTTCCATTCCTCGATGGCATCTGCTACCAGTTTAGGGCTTTGTGACGTTGACTACAGAATGAGAACCGATTTATTTGCCATTGTCAGTGAGAGAGTTCACAAAATAGGAAGAGCCTTATTGTTAACTGACCAGTTATGCTGTCACACATATTTATACATACATCTGTACAAACACATTCTAGTTAGTCTACTTTAATATGTTATATTGTATTTTAGTCAGAGAGCGCAGACCTCCGCCAAGCAGCTCGTTCCCCCCCTAACTGGATCTACACCGTCCACACGGTGATCTGGATCATCACCAAAAGGTTATAGATTGTTCTTGGAATTCTTTATACACCAACCATGAAAAGGAAAAGTGAATCAGAGTTGATTTTAATTGATTGAAGAACACATTTTGAAGCTCCATTGATGGCAAGTGATCCAGAATCCAGGATCTCTTCTAGATCATCACCAAAATGTAATCATCTGTTCCTGGTACCATTCACAACATTTCCTGAATATTTCATCAAGATCTGTCTGTAAATCTTTGAGTTATATTGCTAACAGTCAAACAGACAGACAGACAAAGCTACGCTGGTGATTACCCAGCCCCCACGCCGGTAATAATAGAAGACAGGTTGCCTTACTGGTAGATGTCCTTTCGCAGCACAGTGCGGGTCAGAGGGTTGTCGGCCTGAGGAGCCATGCTGAGGGAGGCCAGCTTTAATATCACCGTGTCTTCCTTCTTCACGTGGGGATCTATTGAGACAGACACATGGACCAAATCTAGACCAATGGACATGCATAATGTCACAGACGTTTAAAGGAATATGAACACACACAAACGCCGTCTGACACACCTTAGAGGTATAACTACTCGTTGCTACCACCTGTCAGAAGAAGGAAAAGGCAATGCAAAATTTTTTCTGTTCTTTCGGTGTGCACATGGAGCTGTGGTTGTCTTCAGAACGTCAACTATTTTACTGAGTTCATGTCTCTGCATTCTAATGTGGCGTCTCTGCTGCGTCTGCGACAGAAACGTTCTTCCAGGCACCACAGGAGACATCGCAACGCCCCACCGATTCTACGCTTCCCATGTGAACGCACAAAGCACACGCACGGAGTCCCAAAGCAGCAAGTGGCTCTCAAACCTGACGCTGCATGCTTGTCTTGTGCCCCGGGGCAGACGACCCTGATCACACTGGTGTTGATGTAGATGAGAGGCAAACTGCGAGAGGTCAGTGTGTGGCTCCTCATTGGTTGACCTGCTGATTTCCCGCGCTCTTTGTAGCGCCTTGGTATTGTAGCCTGAACATAAATCAAGTTGAAAATATTCAGAATACATTCACAAAAAGCTGAAGCAGAGGGTCATTTTGTTTTAAGGGCTGGTTGGATACATTCATCATTGTGTTTTTGACAGAGCATCTCTTCTCCTCATGTGGAGCAATCTTCAGGCGACATTTTCATCCCTGACTATACATCTTTCTATGATGTTTCCAAAATTACTCTAGAATATGTTTTCGGACATCATCATTTATTCATAAAAGGTGCTGCTTCATCAGAGGTCTACCTGGAACACTCCAGCTACTGTAGCCAATAGGGGACAGGACAGCACCACATCAAAGGGCTGGGCTGTCAGCAGGATCTCTCTCAGGTACTGAGGTGAGCTGTCAGCCAGAGGATCAGAGGTCACCCGCTGACTGGCAGTAGTAGCGCCGCTGCGTGCCGGCCGCTCAGGCCGGGAGGTGAGCTTGTGACGGACGTTTTTGGTGACAGCTTGGGTGTAGGTGATAGACAGGAAGCCATGCTGCTGGTGAGAGCCCTCCAGGACTTTGGCAGCAGTCTGGCCAACGGTGAGACAGGACAAATCACGGTGACGATAGGTATCCACAGACAAAACTTGACTTGTTCAATGTTTCTCAGTCTGACGTCTTGAAAGCTGGTTTCGCCATTTGTCATGCAACGACACTATTTTCATTTGACGTAATATTGCTGTCATCAAAAAAACAGCTAACTGTAATGTTTGGATGTATTTTGTAGAGACAGTTTTAACACTTGAACCTGAGCCAAATCAACTTGCCCTGCGTGTTACAACTAGAAAAAGAAAAAAGAAACAGTCAGGGGCTATTCGGTTAAAATAAAAACATTAAGGTCAGTATGAGAAGAAATATAGATCAGTAGCCTTTATGAGATGACAAAAAAACATAAAACTACCAACTAGAGTTGTCTTCTGAGGCTGGAATATTTACTTTATGAAAACAAGCTACATATTTGCTCATTGAATGAATGCAAAGAAAATACAAAATGACAAATCACTGAAACAGCCATTAAAGCGAAATAAAAACAATCTCAATATCTAAATGATTAAAAGCAAGGCTGTTTAAGACATCACAGTCAAGTCTGCAAAAACATCCAGTATCAGTGGGCTTCCATTCTCCTCAGAGACTGAGCGTAATATAAACCACGCAGACATTTACTTTCAGATCTGATTCACTTTGGAATTTTGACATGATCACTGTGACTGCAATCTAGAAGCGGTAGAAAAATATAAAGCAACAAAGAAACAATGTTTCAAACCCAATATAAACAAATCTCTGAGGAGGACTGTTGGATGCCACTGTTAAAGGAGATTACACAGAGTCAACTAAAAAGGAGAAAAGATGGCTTCTTACAGGAGGGAAAAAGCCAGAGAAGTGGCTGAAAGTGTCCTGCTTGCTGACGGGTCGAACCAACACAGTACGTCTGTTCAGCTTGTCAGTGCAAGAGAGGAGCACTCCTCCGAAACTGCCCGAGCTCCAAACACCCTCCTCCTTACTGGAGGCGAGAACAGAGAGATAGAGAGAGAGGGGGAAACGTAGCCGGAAGAGGTAAAGAAGGCAAGAGGTCAAAGGGAATGGGCAATGAAAAGAATTGCACAAACACATGTAGAGAAAGGTGGAAGAAAAGAGAAGAAGGGAAGAGAAGACATAAATCCACGAAACATTAAGATTACTAGAAATAAGCAATTAAAACCACAGGAAGTTGCACCAGCTTCAACCATTTGAACATTTCTGGAATGGTCTTACACTGTTTAACAGAAATAGGACTAAAGCAACACTTTAAATCTGGGATTAGGAAAAACACAAAATAATTAATTCAATTATCAAATTCAGTAGATTAGTTAATTTTTAGACAGGTGTTCCATTGAACACGATTAGGAGTATAAAACCATTCCCAGAACTCGATTTGAGGCCCATGTCCTAATGTCATCCCACACCCAGAGATACAGCCATCGCCACACTTCATTGGTTTGATCATTCAGCCAGTCGGAGCCTCTGGACAGACAGGGGAATGCTTGTACCCTAAAATGACTTCATTACCTTCGCCAAGGAGGTTATGCTTTTGATGCCGTTTGTCCGTCTGTCTGTTTGATTGTTCGCAAATATTACTGAAAAACGGCCGAATGGATCTTGATGGAGAGAAAAAAAATCTGAAGATGGGTCTCGGTCTAATTTAGATCCCATTCAATTTTGAGAGCGATCTGGATACCCGGCTGCGTATGAAAAAATCTGGAATTTCCCATTTACTCAAAAAAATTATATCTTATTAAATATGCATTCAATTCACTCGCCAGAAATCACAGTCATAAATGGGTCCGATATGCACTATCGTGAAAAAATGTCTTCTGGATCTGATCCAGAATGAGGTCAGGAAAAATTATTACATTTTAACATTGAAAACCCATTTATGGATTCAAAAATCAATCAATCAACTCTGATTCACTTTTACTTGTCACGGTTGGTGCTTAAAGATACCAAGAACAATTTAGAACCTTTTGATGATGATCCAGATCACCATGTGGACGGTGTGGATCTAATTAAAAGGGGAATAAGCTCCTTGGCGGAAGCTCCCCGAGCGCTATTCTAGTTTTTAGTTAAATTCTTGCTGAATTTTTCGTGTGCTTCAACATGTTGCTCGCGTGGACACCTTGAGAAAGAGCCAACACTTTTTATTTCTTGTGATTTCCTTCATTTCCCCATCTGTCCAACATGAGCAGAGGTTTGGGCCCTGATTAGAAGAAGCAGAGTGGCAGAGGCGCAGAATGTAGCGGCCTAAGCCTGGGAGGGTCGGCTTTTGGACAGGTAGGGGCCTCACCGCCGCTGTTTCTTTGCACTGCAGAATGAGTCCTTCATAGTGACAACCCTGCCCTGGCCTAGAGACACACACAAGGCCAAGCTTAACCTGGGCCACACAGAGTCGAGGACGGAAGGAAAACATTTTCTATCTTCAGCAGCCTGGACAAAACGCTGACATTTCAATGCAGGCAAAAAAGAAATGCAATGCATGGATCAAAGTAGCTAAATGACACACATAAACGCTGTAATGTGGGAATATTACTGAGGGCATCAGATTTCCAGATGTTGTAGACGCCATCCATGAGAGCACCTGAAAAGCACCTTTAAAATCCATGAGCATGAACGCAGGCTCCGCAATCATCATTCAAAGCAGAGCAACATGAACGATCAATCGACAGAAGAAACATAACATGTGGAATGTAAAATGTCCCCCCACCCCCACCGCTGCTCTGCTCATTACTCCCCACCAAATCCTTGGAGTTCAGGAGAGGAGCGTAGGCCTACTGGTGAATATCTCTTTGTAATCTCCACTCTCAGCTGTAACAGTGACTAATTCATATGCCCCCCCCACCCTCCCTCAGGTCTTCATCTCCCCCATCTCTCTCTGCTCCAATGCAGCAATCCTCCTCTCCGAGCCCTTTGTGGAACAGCTGGAAGACATCAGCTCTAATTTGTGTGAGGTGCGGATAAAGGAGACCTGTCACCGGCTGTCCTCTCTCAGAGGGTATCTGTGCGTTTTGGAGCACCGTTGCCATTGGAGACCTGGCTAAAATAAAGAAGAGACTCGTTTCTAATTTTACCACTGGGAAGGAGAAGCCCTTCCACAGAATTGAATTCCCAACCACTCCATTACTGGTTTCATGCTAACCTCGACATTCTCCTCCACTACGCTATGATAAGTGAGCCCCACACCTATTTCTAAATTCCCTCCCTCGGTGCCATTTTCCCTCTCTCATCCACCTTTTCTTGTCCTCCTCCTATTCTGATACAATCAGGGATTCAATTATCTATATCCACTGCCCATATTTGCCGGGGCAATCAGACTTTCCATTCATTTTCCAGGAGTGAGATAGCTGAGGGCCAGATGAGACGCTTTCGCTGTCAAGCTTGATTTTAATCTGACCCAATGCACACAAATAACCTGAGCCTGGTGAAGAAATACCTCACAATTATCTGTTCAGAATGATTCATATAGACTCCAACCACAGTGGGCTTTCGTGTAAATTACGTGAATGATGCAGATTACATCGTGTGCCAGCAGCCCCGAGGTCCTCACAGTGTCCTAAACAGTCGTGACTGTAACCTGGCTTGGATGGGAGCGCGCTTCTGCGTGCCAGAACTTTGCTCGGTTAAAAGTGTGTTGTTAAATGCACATTAAACTGAAATAACCAACAAAATGAGAAAATTGATCCATTATCTACTTAGAAAGGCACAGAGGTCTAGTCAAAGATTAAGGTTGGCTTAGGCTCAGAAGCAATTAGACACACACCTGTGAATAGCTATAATGACCCCCGACACCTTCACGCTCCAAAACTGTCCAACCGCTGACACTGTCCTGGCTGAGGCTCCGTGCGGTGTGCAACACATGTGGCGTGGCAGAATATAAATCATCTGACTGTAGTGAAACAGGGAGGTCTGAGAGAGGCAAGCTCAACAGTTAGATCCAAAACCAAGACGATGGCTTCGGTCCTTCCCTGACCCGTCTGGGGTTTTTAAAAGCTGAATCTCTTTCCCCCTCCAATTTGAAAAAGAATTGCATCCACACGACCTTGTTTAAAAAAATATCCATCCAAACCTAACTGCATAAGCGCGTTGTTAAACACATTCATAAGCATGCCAAACAATCGGAGGCATAGTTCCCCAAATCCTATCCAATCAGAACGCTCCGCCTCTCGTCGTCCCGTTAGCAAAACATGACGTCAGGCTCGTTCGTGTGGACCGAATTGATTCAAAAATCTTCACTTTGGCCGGAGTTTTCAAAAATCTTCGTTTTTAGTGATGATCGGCGTAGAAAAGCATCTTCGTTTTTGGAGATACGTGTGGACATGCCCTAAGACGCAGCTGAGGGGATTCTTATCTGGCAAATCGATATACATTATCATTTCAGTGCTGAGGCAGCACGGTGGCACAGTGGCTGTGCTGTTGCCTCACAGCAAGAAGGTCATAGGTTCAAATTCGACCCGGGGCCTTTCAGCGAGGAGTTTGCATGTTCTCCCCGTGCCTGCGTGGGTTCTCTCCCCGTGCCTGCGGCTTCCTTTCACCACCAAAAACATGCAACTTAGGCAAATTGGGTACACTAAATTGTCCATAGGTATGTGTGTGTGTGAATGGATTGTCTGTCTGTGTGTGGCCCTGCGATGAACTGGCGGCTTGTCCAGGGTGTGCCCCGCCTCTCGCCTGTACTGCTGGGATAGGATCCAGCACAACCTGATTACGGATAAAGTGGTTAGAGAAAATGAATGAATGAATCCAGATTTAAATTCGGAGTGCATATTAATCAATGTGTCAGCAAACAGCTTCCACGTAAATACGCCGGAGTTAGCACAAGTGATCTCCTCCCAGAAGAGCAGGAGCTCAGGAGAGCATGCAGCTCGTACTGAGAGTTTATCCAATCACAGAGGAAGGCGATGAAGACGAGAAGGAAGACACACAGGGAAAAAAAAACAATGGCTTGGATATTTTAACGACGCCACACTTTCTTCACATTTATTCATTTTAGTTGCAGCTTCTGTTGATGCCTTCAGTATGCGCTTTAATATTTTTATCAAGCATCGTCCTTCCGTCTAAGTACGGAGTGCAATATCGCTCGGTGGGTTTCTTCCCCAGAAGCACTAATGTTTCTGTGAAAAGATTGAGACAACCCAGAGAAGTGACTGACTGAAACCCTAAGACGTGTGAGCCTGCTCCCTGGTCTATCCGTCTTTCTGTCCATCAGCCTGTCTGTGGTAACCGCCACAACAGCTGTCTGTAAAGACAATCATGGCGAGGTGATAATCCCAAAATCCACTCATATGAGCAGAAGTGGTAACAGATAGAGTGTCAGTGGTACTTGTGGTTAATGTGTGTTTGGACTCTGGCACTGAGAGCATTTGAGTTGGTGGGGTAGCAGAGTAGCCAGGTGGTCCCAGTCATCATTAGGTGTATTGTCATCAAAGCTATTCCTGCCTGCTGATGTTGGACAGACGGACGGACGGACGGACGGACGGACGGATGTGAGAGAGATGCTGCTACCCTACCTGGATCTGTAGTGGTCGATGTTGAAGCTGCCAACTTTACATTTGATCTTGGTATAAACATCCTGGACATCCACGGAGGCACTCAGGTCTTCCAGCTCACTGATGACGCAGATCTCTGACAGAAACACACACAGGTCAGGTGACATGTTTCACTTTACGTTAACATCATGAAGTGAATCACATTGGAAGGACAGCCATGATGTAGGAGGACCTAAATGTGCTGACAATCTCTTTTTGCTTTAGCATGCTGCACGGACACCACAGTATTTAGCAGAGAGGCAATAAAGCTAAACTCAGCTGGGAGTAAAGGAAGTTTCATCTGTGTGTGACTCTAGTTTCAGTTGGCAGGGATCTCTGGTCCCGAGCCAACCGCTGCGGTCGGGTCCCGTACAGACGGATAGTGTGTTTTTGAATCTGAATGAGGTTAGAAGCTGTGCACACACATAAGTCCGTGCACACCACAAACATGGCAAACCCACACACACCTCAAGAGGTCTTGCTGTGCAGAAAGCATCAATAGGATGCCTCTCAGCTGGACTAAAGGTGACGTGCATACGGCCATCAGTGTTTACACGTGTGCGTGTGTATTCATATAAATGCATGTGTGTGTTCACGGCTTACAAACCCACCCACTGCAAGCGAAGTGACTAAGCTTCACAGAACGGTGAGTTCAGCTGTTGTCTCTCACAGTTTCCACAGAGAAAGTCCCACAGCCACTGGCTAGCTTGGGAAAGCGGACTTCATGCCTGTGAAGCTATGCATGTTGTTGTTGTACTGTTGCCTTGCGGTGATTCTGACGAAGGTTTTGCGATGGCTTATTGAACTTGAAACACAAGGCCCGTCAGCTTTATTGTTGAGACTGTGTGGAAAGAACTCTCCCAAGTTGTGAGATACTCAGAAAGTCATCGTCTCCGAACATGGTGTTGATACTGATGTATGACTTTTCTAAACCCACCCTGCAAGAGTCCTGGAAACCCTTACTCCCTTCGTCTTAAAGGGCTCATCTTGAAAGGAGGAAAGTGCAGCGCTGATTTGTGCCTTGAGTCGAGCCTTCGGAGACTCATTCTTGGTTCTCTACCGCTAATCTTCCAACACATAATAGCATAACATTATACCCGACAACCAGCATGCCTGGAATGGCTGCTTTTCCATTGCTTTGGAGAGACAAGAATCTAATTTCCTTTGCAGTTGAAATGAGCATATTTCATCATAACCTAGTCTGCAGTCATATCTGTGGCTTACTTATCTCCACGAATGTGCTTGTGATATCAGGCATCGGACATATGTCATACACACAAATCTTGTTTTGTTTTTCCCAGTGTAGCACACACGCTAAAATCTAGCTGCTAGTTCACCTTGCAACCCAGATGGCTCTATTAATCCAGAATCCAGAATAATTCCTATTTATTTGTGGGGCAGCGGTGGCTCAGGAGGCTGGGACTTGGGTTGGTTCAAATGTAATTTCGTTGTTGTGCGTGTCGTGGTTAACATTCACTAACAATGACAGGAAAAAAAGCTTTCTTCTTTAGGAAGTTAACCCAACTCTGTGATTCTTTTTTTTTAATGTCCTTGTTCTACTATAGAATACTTTAAGCCAAGCGTTCTGGTTGGCAAATGCTAAATATTGCAGCCACCGCTTAAAGGTAAAGCTAGCCCTTCATCACTCCAGTAAATCCTGAGGGGACAAGAGATGGTTCGCTTGGAATTAATCACCCATCTTTGTATTTGTCTTCCGCCTTCACCCCCCCATTCTCTCCAGCTGCTTCTCCCTCCGGAGTGCTCGAAGTTTGAACGAGAAAAGAGTCCGGAGTCTTCCTGTGCTCTTTAACATAAACACTAATGATTTAATAAGATGGATCTAAAGGCCACGGTTACTACTGCGGGAATTCATGCAGGTCTTCAGATCACTGATGTCATAAATATAAGGTACACAGGAAGCAGCAGCTCAGTCAAGTCATTATCTACTCCCCAACATCTGCATGTGAAGTCTGATGAAGTTTCTTCTTCTACAAAACAATTCTAGAGCTTCACAGTAAAAAGCATAGTGTCCTTTTTTATTTTACAGGCTCACTTCAAATCACGTAGAACTGATGAAAAGAAACATAAAATGACTCCACGAAGTTCTGAGATCCAAAATTCCAGGCTTAGTTGATAACTGGAAAATAATGCAACCTTTATGCCAACAGCACCAGCAAACAACAACGAGTTAGAATGCCTGATGTCGGCCTGGCTAAAGTCAAGAATTCCAATTAGGAGAACTCTGCAACGCTGTTTTGCTGTGAAGCTCCAAAAACGTTTTGTCGACTAAGGCTTCGTGGACTAAAAAAGGTGAGTCGATAATGATTTTTAATTTAAGGGCAAAGCATTCTTTAAATCATAAACTTGGTCTTGAAGACATCCATGTCGTCACTAGGAAATGGAAATCGCTGCATGTGAAACCCACTAAACACAAACACAGTACGGGCGATGTCAAAGGTCAGTACCTGTCTCTTTGGCAGTCGGTTCAGGAGCAAACAGTTTAATAGTGACCTTGGGTAACATCCACTGCATCCACAGGCTGACCTTCCCACTTGTTCCACCAATGCTGCTGGTTTTCTGCTCCAGCGTCACCGTGTCAGCAAAAGGACCGTCATCTCCAGCAGGCACAGAGTCACCCTACGGACCCAAGACAAGATGTGTTCAGTGATCGCAGCTGGGAAGATGCAATGAGCCGTGGATAGAAGACAACATAATGAGCTCCGAGGCTGGGGCAGGAATCAAACAATGATTTCACAGGGAATTAAACACATAATATACCTACTTTGCTGCGTGTGATGCTGTTTGTCTATTCATCCGTCCAAAACATCTGTTTGGCAAATGTGTATGGATGCTTGAAAGTTTTGTCACTATGATAAAAGCGACCACAAGAGTTCCAGTCTTTTGGTGAAGATGACATCAGGGACTGCTGAACAGAACGCTACTCAGAGCTGAATGATGTGGGAGGGACAGGAACTATTGAGTGGCGCTGTCACTGCTATTAACCCCCAACTAAAGCCACCGGCACCCACACGGCCTGCTTTCACTCAACTCCATCAGGACACACACGTATAACGACCCAGAGTGAGGAGGCAAAGGCCAGAGGAGGGTATGGCTGCGGAGGAGGCTGCCTCATGTGAGCTCTCATCTCATTTGGGGGGGGGGGGGGGGGGGTGTTGCAACACACTGAGACTAACAGCACTGTGGAGATTGTCTTCCACATGAATCTCTCAGTGTGGCTGACTCAGGAAGTAAAAAGCCTGCAAACAAACAACATGGTAATTTGCATCGCTGGCATCGCAGGGCTTCACTTTTTCCACAGCTTCTCGCATGGCAGCGTGGTAAAGACACATTATGTCATGGTTATCAAGTCTGCCTGTGGTTGGGGAGGAGGTTATCAACAATCTCAATTAGAAACCCCGCAGCTGCTGGACTGACTACAGTCTCTTAAAGAGGATCCAGATGAGGAAACTAAGTTCCTGCTCCGCAGCTGGGTGGAGGGTGCTAAATCTTCACATTTAATTCGATCACGCATGAGGATGCAGACAGCAAAGTTCAGTAACAGATGATGACAGTCACAGAAACGACTGAAGGGTTATGCTGATTCAAAAATAGATTCAACATTACAGAGCGCTCAGAAACAGAAACGTGGTATTCAAGGTAAAACTTACACGAGGGATGTGTAGTATATTCACTCATATTCTGGTAAAGAAGAAACTTCAACTGGTGGCGTATAACATTCTGCATTTTCATAACCCTCAATGATGAACTTCTTCTCATATAAACAAAAACACCACAAAAACAACACTGAATCATTCAATTTCACAAGAACCAGCATTTATCCCCACCAAGTGTCGAACAGTATCATTACGTGTTTCCATGGATCAAAACAGTCAAGCTGTGTGTGCGTGTGTGTGTGTGTGCAGTACTGGCAGTGAGCAATACGAGCCCAGTAGTAATGGTGTTCAGTCGGTCTTAATGAGAGATATTCTAGAGTCAACTACCATTCAGGGACTAATTATTGTTGGGCTACAGTCAAAACATGGTTCTCTGTGTGTGTGTGTGTGTGTGGTTAGGACTGTTTAGTTTACAGCTCTGGACAGTCTGTAGGATTAGGCCTGGTAATGTCATGTGTGGGAACAGGAGCCAGCCGCTGGCACTGTGGGAAGATCCGACCGCTGTGTAACCACTGCAGCATCGGACACCCGACTGCTCCGGCTTCAGAACCACGGCTGTCACTCGAGCAAAGGCTAACTTCAATAGGGTCAGAATTAGGGATGGGAATAAAAAAAAAAACATTCTTGTTGAGAACCGGCTCCCAGTGTTTCGATTCCTTGGAATCTTTTGCCATTTTTGCAAACGATTCCCTCATCGATTCCAGCGGGTGCAAATGACGTCGCAACGTGCATATAGTGACGACATTCTCCAAGCAGCCAGCAGGAAATATGGCGCCGACGCGGCACAAACGCCTCCAAGTTTGGCTTTATTTCACAAAAAGGATGACAGCAGGGCAACTTGCAATAAAACATCGACGGGAGGAAACAATAGCGATATGCAAAAACATTCGCCCACACAGCAACGATAACTTTGAACGAATAGGCTCACCCAGCAGCAGCGGCGGCTGCAGCAACTTTAGCACATCCTAAATAACACTGCCTAGCATGCTAGCGCTATTTGTCTGGCTGGAAAACCTGCTATGACTAACTGTTAACCTTAAACGAATCCCATAGTAGACGAAGCAGATCCTTCTTTAATCAGTGTAAAATACCCCTTCTTACTCGTAGAAGGTGAACGCATGCACGCACGCCTACACACACACACACACACACACACACACACACACACAAACACACACACACACACACACACACACACACACACGCACACACTCCGTGAAGGAGCTATTTTCCCACACCTCCCAAAGCCAAGCTGTAAAGTATACAGTTTAGTTCTTGGGCCTCTCCGTTATAAACGGGCTGAGGATCCGGGTTTATTATTGCAGAGTTTTTCTTCGCTCATCAGAGAGCCCAAACACTGGAAGACAACAACAGGCTGGGAAGTGTCAAAGAAAGCTGGATGGGAAAGAGAGGATGTTTTAAGGGCAGGCGGAAGGATAGATAGTTGTGAGGATGGCTTAATGACAGACAGAACAGATTGAAACAGAAGCGATAGCGTGAGTAACGTGAGGTAACGCCGCGGACAGAGGTGCAGGAGGAGGCGGCAAGAAGATGAAGCTGTGGAGATTGAATTAAGTCTGGATGGAGAAAAGAAAGGCCATGAAGGCAAGCTACTACAAGATAATATTACTCATTAGTCAAAGCCAAAGACAGCTTACATCCCATTTAGAAATGAATTCCTCCAAACCTCTATAATTATTGCTAACGCTGAACGAGGCTGGTGGGGCTTTACACCAGATTCAGGCTTGTTGGGTTGCAGCAGATGTTGTTTGCCAATCTTGTGGCTCAATAAAGGATCAATACGAAAGAGATATAAAAGAAAGGATGAAAATAACAAACGAGAAAAAGAAGGGAGCCCCCAGACTAAAAAGGCAAGGAAAGCAAAAGGCGTGGCGAATGTCTCAGACTGTTGCTCCGCAGCTGAAGGTAGTGAAATGGCTGAGTGGCAGGGGGCTGTGGGACAGGGGGCAGTGGGACAGGGGGCTGTGTGACAGGGGGCGGTGGGACAGGGGGCAGTGGGACAGGGGGCAGTGGGACAGGGGGCTGTGGGACAGGGGGCAGTGGGACAGGGGGCGGTGTGACAGGGGGCTGTGGGACAGGGGGCTGGGGGACAGGGGGCTGTGGGACAGGGGTTTCTGGGACGTGATGGGAATGTGGCTGATCTGGAAGCGTGGGGAGGAAGGAGGCTTGTCGGGGAGAAGCTGCTGCCACTACTGCTGAGACTTATCAAAACAGCTCCTACATTCTTGCTCAATCACCCAGCCTCCCAGAGGCCTAAACACTTCTACCAGTGTTTGTACTTAGGTAAACAGTAACAAGTGGGCTGTCAGGGGCCTCCGTGGCCTTGTTGCAGACGCTCGGTACCTCCAGTGCCAATTTCAAGTGCTGCCACTTCTTTGGCTCCACATATGACGCAAGAACACACACATGTTGATTGGAGAGAAACAAACGCAGACCCAGATGCACTTTGTTTCCCACAAGGCCGGTGTGTGACGGTTATGCTGCGATACTAGGGCCCTGTTGGTGCTAATCCTGAGGTCACGGCGGCTGAAGACCGAAGGCCCAGCCACCTGATCTAGATATTGTTGCTTCTACATGAGAAAACAATTCACACCACATTATCCTAGGATACGCATCAGCTCAGGACGACGGGGAAAAACAGCTCATCTGTTGTTGACCCCTAAAAACGGCCTTTGCAGTCTCCATCAGCTTTGCACATCTGCACACATTTCCATACTTTGCTCTCTGGGTTTGATATTGTATCTGAACAAAAAAAAAAAATACCGGTAAATACTGGTTATTATTTTCCCTAAATTAAGGAGCAGGTTTATACTCAATCAAGCTCCAGCTTACACAAATGAAACCCGGCTCGTGGCCGATCTGGAGTGTCTGTTCTGGCAAAGGAAAACGAATGAAAAATTCATCCCAAACAAAACCCATTAACGTGTGCTAACACATAGCATGTGTTAGCAATGCCTCAACCACTCAGAACAATACAAACTACAATATTTCTACTTAAAACCATAAATCAGAGGCACAATGAAGTATTCAACAAATGTGCTATGTAACAAATTACATAGCACATTTCTCGTAGCAATGGACAGGGCTTCATTTGTGCTGCAGGACGTCCCGGATTTGGACCAGCACCTATTTCATTCAATCCAGCACCTCCTGTGTCAGTAATACAATCTTTGTGAAGGGGTTTTGTACGATAGATAGTTGTGGGGCTTCCTGATTTATAAATGAACCACTGTTTGAGGACACGCCGAGAGGTAAGTGAGAAACCAAATCTAGAAATCCATATTCTAAGTCTTTGGCTTTGGTTAAGAACAGGTTGCTGCGATCATCTCTTTGCATTCCTTTTGTTTCTGTGAAACAAGAGGAAAAACACAGGAGCGGAAACAATACAGTGACAGTACAGGAATCTCTTTTCCTCTTCTGCTACTACCGATAAAAAACACAGATCTGAAATGTGTTGCCGGGTGAGAAAAACAAACCTCTGTGGGGGAGCCAAAGTCTGCTGAGGGGCTGCAGGTGCTGGTGTCTGGTAGGACAGTGCCAGCACTGCTGCGCACCGGGGAAGAGGGAGCAGCACCAGCGGGGGGTTCTGGGAGGCTCGATACCTGACGCGAGGCGCCACGCCTCTGGAGACGGGCCCACGTAGAGCTCCATCTGAGGAGGAGCTCATACAATAGTTGAACCTGGAGAGTAAAAAAAAGACCACAAGTTAGTGGATTTAATATTTGATCAATCACACTGATTGGAGTCCAGTCAGAAGCAACTTTAACAAATGATTCTCACACAAATGAAGGAGTTTATTCATTATCTGGGAGTAATATTCACATGGACCCTTCTTACAGCACACATGCTAAGCATAGCCTGAGCATGGGACGAGCTGAATGCACTTTCAACGCATCAAGTCTGCCGTACCAATTGAGCGACTCAAAAGATAAACCTAAGACACCGCAAGTGGGCTCAATATCTGAAACCGCATTCAAATGTGCTTTTGCCAAAGTCAGAGTCGAAGAGCTGCGCTGGGGAGGCTGTCATGTCGTTCTGACTTCTGAGGCCATTACCGTGATTTGGCTTGGCAGCTTTGTCGTTACGTGACACTAAACTTAGTTAAAGTTGAGGGCGAACACAAGAGAGAGGGAGGAAATATTAGCCAGAAATGAGCCACTATCTGATCCCATTTCTTTCACTTTCCAACTTAGCACTCTTCTCGATTTCTGCGCGTCGTTCCAAGAGGCCTCACTTCACAAAAGTGATGGATGATGAATTGAAAGGCACAAGCTCGCGCCCTCATGCACGTGCTTCACTGTGCAAATTTGCTATCCATAACAACAAAATTCCCAAAGAAACACCCACAGAGGAAACTTAAGTTGTGTCATCAATTTCCCCTGAAGAACTCACCACAGTTCGGAAAAACCGAAGGCTCAGCATCAGGCGCTCGCAACTATTTATCATGCGCTCACATGAAACGAGGCCTCGGCTTTAAACAACAACAAAGCCAAAAACAAGAGTGGAAAACATGAGTGGAAGGCAAGGGAATGCGACGCCATCCTTTCAGTTCTTCATGCATCCACTCAGTGCTCGAGCGAGAGAGGGAGGGAGAGAAGGGGAGAAAAGCAACGGTCTTTCACAGTGAGCTAATTCCTGGATTTAAAATGTGTTGCATCTGCAGCCAACAGCACCCCCCCCCCCCCCCCACAACCCACCACTACAGAGGGTCCCTCAAAACTAAAGGTGCTCTATCACATTAGCTTAGTCTACTTAAGACACAGTTTGAGTCTCTATTGCTCTCTCACACACACACACACATAAATGCCTGCTAGTCGGCACCGAGCAGGGAAGCCTTCCATAAGAAAGCATAAATCAAATGAAAAGCAGTGCACTAAATTGCAGCTGGACCGTCTCAAACATGTCCAGGAAGAGCTGCAAACGCTGATCCAGCAGCCGTCCAGGGACGGGGCCAACAGCTGCCTGCCATGCCCGACCCAACTGTTGCTGCCGAAAGCAGGGGCACAGCGCGGCGCTCCCCTCTCTGAGATTCTGGGGTCTGGAAGTCCAACCAAGCACAACAAGGTCGGCTGCACTTGCCAGCAGATGTGGATATGGAAAGCAAAGACCGGCGAGCGTGGCGGAGACAAGGGACAGGGTGAGAGGACGGGTCGTCACACACCCTCTGGAGTCCAGAGTTCAATCCCGTAAACCTTTCTTTCATGGTGACATTTTTAGCATTCCATTCATCCACACTCTCATCATTTGTCCTCACATTTCATTTTTCTTCTTCTCAACATTCTTACGGGACTATCCATCTTCCTCTCTTATCTCCCTTCGACCATTTGTTCTCAATCTGTTTCCTGCTCAGGAGGGTTAGCTGGTTCAACTCGGCTACTGCTGTCAAACCAGTGGGTCACTGCCCACACACACACACACACACACGGGTTGGGGAAGTGAGCAGAACACTTGGAGGCCTTGAATCTCCAAAGACCTGTCAGTTGTGGATTAGAAGGTCTTCTAGCTGGAGGAATAAGGACTGGAGACTGATCACTCATTAATAACACACAGATGAGAGACGCCTGCCTTTATCTCAGATTTAATAAAGACAGATCCAAAATGTGACAAGTTGCTGTGTACGTGTCTGGATGTGCTGATTCATTCGATTTGTCTGCGCATCAGATGTTTGAATATGTTAGGCCAGGACGCAGCGACGCATTATACTAATACTAATACCAGATGCATCATCCGGGTATGTTTTATATTAATTCAGATGAGCCTTCATAATCTTTCAGATTTCATCGCCCCACTTTCACATATACCCCCCCCCCCCCCTCCAGTGTCTTCGGAACAGTGGAGCCACCATCAGTGACTTTTATCAAGGCGACACAGACCTGCTGGCTCTTGGAGGTTTCTCGTGTGACTTCCTGGATGAGCCTTTGCCCTGAGGGAACTTTGGAAGGTCAGCCACCGTTGGGAAGGTGTGCTGTTGTTCCAAGTCTTCTCTGTTTGTGGGTAATGTGTTTCTCTGCGGGTCTGTGGCGTCCCAGAGCCTTAGAAACGGCATTTTAACCCTTCCCAGTGATTTATTTTGATCCCCCTCTTCCAGAGCTCTTCTGGATTTCTTTCAATTTTGTCGTAGTGTCCTACTGGTGAGCTCTCCTCGCCAACTTCATGCTTTTGCAAATGGTCTATTTAGGGGATGATTTGATGGAACAGAGCTGGTCCTAATCAGGCCTGGGTGGGTCTAATCCAGCTGCAACCAGTTATCAATGCAGTTTCACTTCTATTCTTTACGACTCTAGGAGGGACATTTTCTTCACACAGGTCCAGTAGGTAGTAAATAACATTGTTATCTTCTTAAACAGAATTATAATTTAAACCCAGTCACAACTGGGTGCTAATACGTCAGTGCTGCACTTTGTGAGTGTGCAGCTGTAAAATGAAGGGTGACAGGTCAAACGCTGTGATAGTGCTTTGGGTGTCTGGTGGATTAAAGTGGCTCCGATGGGAAAGAGCAAGGCCCATCCTGAGTTCTGGCACACAAATGCACTGTCTCCATGCACAGCTCCATGCACAGCAGGGACTACACAACATGCACGGCGATCACATTGCATTAGAAGTTAGCTTGCAGCTTCAGGAAACTGAGAGTTCAGTTATCATTTTTGACAGGGAGGGAGATGCGATTGATGACACTGGATGCATTTAAACAAGAAAACTGCCTGAGCTCTGCGTGTAGAACACATGTGCATTTATTGCCACACGGGTGTGTGTGTGTGTGTGTGTTTCTTCTCCACTGTTCCAGGATGCAACAGTTCACCTTGGGTGTTCTGCATTAAAATGAATTGAACACGTGTTGGAAACATGCATCAAAACTTAACAGCCTGCATTTGCGCTTTCATTTTTATGCATACATTGTGTGCACGTGTGTAAGCATGCAACTTTGTTTTAATATTTCTCTTGCTCTCTTTTAATACTGCTGATCTTTATATCTTTAAATGACTTTTTGCATCATGTCCTATTTTAGCTGCAGCTCAACTTTCACTCAGACCATTAAAAAATTAAAACCCTTTCCCGTACATTTTCACTGTACAACTTTAAAATAAACTTTAAGGGGCGTGACTGTTCCATGCCTATCTCTAAAAATACCTTTGCTTGTGCCATGAAGTAGTTGCAAATTATGGAAAATATGAATGTGGTGAAAAAATGCTGTTTAAATTCCCAGAGAATTTAAGAAACGAAACTCTGTGGCTACATATTATGTGTTCACCTGAAGCGCAGATGCAACTCGTGATCTAACTCCTCCTGTGTGGTAAAGCAATCACATCCAGTAGAGCTGGTGGGAACTCCTCGTGCAGCAACTGTACGCCACTCTTACATCCTCATATGCAATCCAGCAAATGGCAACGCTAATTAGAAAGAGGGTAAGTAGGGTGAGGTCTCGCTTGTGCTGAGAGAGGGTGGGGCTGTTCCGATGGCAGTCCTCAGAGCTCTGCTGCGTGACTTCAGATGGTACAGTATTAGTTTATACCCGCCCCCTTGAGTCAGACGTCTACGCCAGAGAGGGAAGGAAAGAGAAGGAGGTGAAGAGAGGAGACAAGAGAACAGAGACGCTGTAATGAAAGAGAAGAAAGGGAGAAGAGAAGTTTTCATTGGTCTCAAAAACTAATAATGAGTCATCATATAATAGCAATAAGCCTCCCTAGCTTTGCCAGACACAGGACAGAACAAAGAAACCTCTCCGTAATAAACGACCGGTTCTCTGGGAATGCTTTCACCAGCAACAGATGAAGGCTTTTCATTTGCTTCTGGTACCAATTCCTCTCAAAATCACCACAGCTCATCTTTGTGGTGGGAGACGCTTAACAGCGTGACCACTCGAAAGGTCCTTCCAATTAAGTGTTTACAGAGGGGCCTAACTCAATGCAGTCCGTTCAATTGCGAAGAAACAAAACATGCGCAATGGTAAATGGAGATGTAGAAAAACAAGCATCAGAGACAAACACGGTTCCGTCCATAGCAATCATGCTCTCACTAAGACATTAGAACACAGTGTAAAACCGCCACAATGAGCCTCACAACTCCCCGTCACTCAGAACCCAAACGTTGGACCAAAGCAAAACAACGCAACACTCTCCTGTTTACACTCGCATTTTTCTGAAAATGATACGCGGTAGCAAGATGAGGCAGTTTGTTTATTGGAGTCAATCTATATCAGAGAATCCTGCAGAGGCGGGGTCTTCATGCCAGGGTTAGCGTGGTCATGTTTCAGGGAAAGTTTACAACAGGGTGATTTGTATAAAAACCTGATGACTACTTATTGAGGCTCGGGACTGTCTGACTGACCTGAGGGTTGGAGCACTTGACGTAGATGGGCTGTAAATCAACATGGAGGCAGACTACAAAGGAGCTCCTCCCTTCAGAGCAGCTCTGCAGCTTATGAGATGTGACAGCCAGCGTGGAGGTGCAGCCCATGGGCTCCAGCAGGCTCAAGCTTCGGTGCTGTCCCAGCAGCGTGTACACGCTGAACTGACTCAGGCTGACAGTCCACGGGAAGGCGTCACCTGGTGGGTGGCACGAGACAACAACAAAAAAAAGGAGGACGAGATGAAACGTTTGGGAATGATACACAAATTGGTAGAAAGAGGATGCAAACTGCTGCTGAGAGATATTGGCAGAGATTCCAAGGAGCGAGGAGGAGGAGGAGGAGGAGGAGAGAAAGGGGAGAGCGAAGAACAAGAAGCCAAGACATTGTGAAACTGAGAGGAAGGCAAGAAAATAGATTTGGGAAAGGGGACAAAAAGAAGTGCAAATGATTAAAGTATAAGAAGGACCAGTCAGCGAGGCTCAATATTAAAAACAATGTGACAACCAGACTTTTCTTTCCGCTTATCAAGCCAATTACTGAACACGGGACGACAAAGCTTTCTGGAACACATTAGGGAATAGCATCAAGACTCAAAAACAGCAGTGTCAGCTGATTCTTTTTGTTTTAAATCTGTTGGTCTGAAGGAGAGCTTGAACCGATTAGCTTTCCAGCCCAGACAGAATCCTTCACAGAGAAGGTGAACTTGCAGCAAAAGCCCTGCAGGCTTTGATCGAGAGGCTTTAAAACGATGGACGGACAGCTTGTCAACCGGTAGGCTCGCTGAATTATAATGGCATCAGTGACAAGTCTGATGATTTCACTGCTTTTTGCTGTTGTTTTTGTCTTTCTCCTTTGTTTTTAAAATCAGTATGCCCAATGCTGATGTCCCTGAAGAGTTGAGAGGAGAACGAGAAAGGAGGGCGGCCTCCTTCCTTTCCTTCTGAAGAGAAAACACTGCCCGAACGTCCGAGTGCTGCTTAGGTCAACCCGACCAGGTGTGCGCACCACATGTGCAAGATCTATCTCTCAAAGCTGCTTTACTTAAGTTTGTTTGTCTTTTGTCACAGTAAATGAGTAGTGGAGGGTCAAAGGTTTGCTCAGTGTTGAAAAGGCCATAATGAATGAATGAATCCACATTATGCAGCCTATTAGTACTCTGAAAGCGTCCATTACAGAATACAGACGTTATTAAAAGCAACTTCATTTGTAGCAAATTCTGTATAGATTTTCCCCTCCCATGTAAATTCATTTCCCACCTATGAACCTATCACCATCTTCGTTTTCCAACGTGCACTATTTGGTTTTCACACTGAAGCGTTCAGATCCATCTTTTTTTGACACCGGGTCATTTGGTTGCATCTGGGTGTGTGTTATTCTCCCGGGACTTTAAATCATTCTAATTAAAGTTCAGATGTAATCACATGCAGCATGAAAACTGACCTTCCTCCAAGACGGGCTTGGGGACGAGGAAAGGGAGCTCCTGCAGCGGTTCCATGTACTTGTGTCCAGCACTGAGGACGCTGATCTGGGGAAGGCAGACAACCAGCGTCCCGGGCATGGAGGTCTGGTTGTGGTACCAGCTTCGGACAGTGCTGGGAATGTCGCCGCAGATGATGGTGGTCGGGGAGGGGAGGCTGTCATTGGGCAGAAACACGCAACATGACTGCACCTCCAACTGGGGAAAAGAGAAGAAAAAGAAAAGAGACATGAATCAAAGCATATCATGTCTTTGGCCTTTCTTATGAGCCGACCCACAGGGAGAGAAACGTGCATTAAACTACCTGGTGTGCTGCATACATTAGCAGGTTAAGCTAATGGAAGCCATGGGTTTAACACCCTGATGCTAACGCCCTCCAGCTGGAGCTCGTGGTTTAGTCCTACACTACTTCACATTATTGCACGTCACTACTCGTCTTCGTGAAGACCGGTGGGAACAACCGATGGAAAAACAAGGAACGTATTTATAGCGAGGTAAACATTTCTACCTATACTGTAAATATTAAATATTGTTAGTTTATTTCCGTAACATAAATATAATTTTAGTTAGCAGAACCAAGATTATTTATGATCAAAAATAAATTCAAGACTGGTAACCCTTTAAAGCCCGAACCCTGAAGTCATCGTCAGAAAACTCTCATTTTTGGAAAATATGGTCTTAATGGAACCTTCTGACAAATTTATCCCAAAAAAATAATTAACATACATTTTTATAAAAGTGCTCTCCTTTATTTAACTTTTGCTAAAGGTGGAAAAAAGTGTTCATGGAAAATGCAGACGCATGTGTTGGCTTGAATCCATCAGCTTATTCCGGGGGGGGTATCAAACATCTGAAGTAGAAGTCTCAAACCCTGAAAGGCCAAGCGTATCAAATATGATACGTTTGGCTATAAAGGGATAAACAAACACAAGTAAAGTGAAAAACATTCTGTGAAAGACAACATTCATATATTAAGAATTCTCAGCAGCTGTTTGATACATTTGTTGAATAAAGTGCTAAAATAATTAAAGCATTATTAGAATTGTAAATGAAAATGTTCCGTCTAAAGTCGATTACCTGACCAAGCTCTAATTGAATGCGTACATCTCTGTATATGTGTGTAAGCTTAGTGCTATTACTGCCAGAGATAAAGATAAACACCGTGTCCTATGACAGCAAACAGAAAGTAATCGTACACTTAAACATTCGTGGGTCGTTTCAGAGAATAGCTCTCGTAGCACACGCGCCGACTCTGTGTGTCTGATGGTCGACGACATCTGTCACTATATATCAAACTTTATGTATAAAACAGGAACATTTTACACTGTGACATTTTTTTATTCGACATTCTCCTCTAATTTTTGAAAAAATTAAATATCGTACGGATTTTTTTGAGAAGCATTCAAAACACTGAATTAACCATAGAAAATGGATCATTATAGAAATACTAAAGAGATAAAATGAGTACTAAAGAGATAAAATGAGAGGTAAAATGAGTAGCCAGCTTATTTTTTTTCTATAACAGAGAAGATTAAAAAGGGAAACTACTGTTTGAGTGAACAGCATAGGTGCTACTGTCAGATGATGAAAAAATAAATAAAACCAGAATAAGAAAATCATGATTTATTTCCATTATTGGCGTTTGCCGAGACTTTATAAGGCTTTGTTATTGTTCGCCATGGCAACATAAAAACCACAGATGATGTCAACTGTATGGTAGCTGCAGAAGTGCCACATCACACAGTGAAATGATAATCAGATAACGTCTCGCAGATGACGGCAAACGAAAGAAATTCAAAAATACGCAAAACGGTTCAAAGATCCAAAATATGTCATGGAAAAGAAAATGGCTCATCATTGCTAAATCGCAGCGATAAAACCAATCTTTAGTCGGCTTTTTTTGTTCTCCATTTGGTGACAGCTAATAAAAGCCACAAATAACATGCAATTCACTGTGGCAAGAGTCCATGAGCCGATCCTAAGGCGGGGGCTGCGAATAAAGCAACATTTTCTTTAGCGAGAAGGAGCTTATGTCAACATAGCAGATAAGAACAACAGTGAACTGGGGATTTCATGGAGCGGGAACAAGCGGCTGCTGCAGATAAATATGTGTCCAATATATAAGCCATGATGGCAGAAAGGTCAAGAGAAATTACAACACGCTAAAGAAACACAAGGAATGTGAGTGAAATAATGGATCAAATTAAATGTAAGTCTTTGATGCAAAGAGTCCACATCCAGAGTTATTGTAGTTCATATAAATGGCTGAAATTGTAGCCAAGACTAATACTGTAAACAGGTACAATCTGAAATACAAAATGCAGCAGGAAGGACACAGAGAGCATCTATCTTCCGAGCCTGCACAATCGTCTGCGTTTGTTATTTTAATAATATAAAGTGTTTAAGAACATTTAACCTGCATTTGAATCTGAAGGCAAAATAAACACTGTCAAATGCAATTATGGGATAAATGTGGCAGAGCTTTCTCGAGTACATGAGTTCATATGAAAAGGGCAAAACATTTTAAACATGCCCCAATGCAAGGTCGACAAATTCTTAAATGAAGTTCTAGTTTAGGATCTACTGCAAGACGTTCTTTGTCAGAACCCGGATGTGAGAGGACAGCACCTCCATTTCTGTTGTTTCATGTGAGGACAGTGGACAGCTGGTGCTCCAAAAAGAGGAGGAGAAGGAGAATCAAAAACAAGAATGTTTAACATAGTGTCCACTAACACGATGGCATAGAGACCCGGCTCAGTCTATAATCACTGGTCATTTAAAGACGGGACGTCAAACCTTCATGCTGACATCAAACACGGCGATGTAAACATTGCTCAGCAGATTGTCGCCCTTCTGAGATCTCTCTGGGAACCCACTGGCTATCCTCTACCCTGTAACGGCAGGTCACCCTGGTTAACCTCGCAGGGCTCTTGGTGCCCCCCCCCCCCCCACTCTGTGGTCTCATGTTTAAGCTGTGACTCACACACACACACACACGCACAGCATCCAAACAAAGATGACAGGGGTACGGAGGGCAAGAGAAGGAGCACTGGCAGTGTTGAGCAGTGCTGACAGGTCCAAAGAGAGTAACAGTCTGAGGTCAGAATGTCCCATGCATCACTCCTGCAGCCGCTGCCAAAACCACTGACAACTCTTCTCCCCCAACTAAGCGTCCCTCCGTCACCCTGTCCTCCCAGGTCTCTCTCTCTCTTTGGGGCCTGGATGGTGGTACTCGTTTGATATTTAGAAATTCATTAAAAAAAAAAGAATTGGCCTTTAACTGGGTGAAAAAACTGCATTCAGGTAAGTTGTGTGGCTGTCTTTACCATTTTGTTAAAATACTAAATAAATAGTGAGGTTTCGCTTGAGTTGTGGGGGCACATGAATAGATCTGGGGTTGTAAGAGTGGACATCGTGGTTGTTTTTGTATATTTCTGGTGATATAAACTGCATATAAATCATATCGAAGCTCTTAAGAAGGATGGGTGGGCCGTCAGATGTCTGACAGTGATGTCATGGATGCTTTTATCTCAAGGAATCTAAGGAGAAATCGGCATATGAATGCTTTTACTTTATTTGAATGGTAAAGCCTTGACGGTATTGGAAGTCCATCCAATCAAATTCTGCTTCAGGCCACATAAAGGTCTGGCGTATGTGTGTGTTTTATGTCACACCAGAAGGTGTAAAAGTTCACTTGAGGTTGTGCAGGGTCATGTTTGGTTTTACACACAATTGTGTTTAACAGCTCTGTAACAGGCCAATAAACACAGCGCAGGAAGCAGTTAGCTTGTGTGACAATGTCCCCCTACTGTGAGCCAATGGCCATGCCAGGTCGGTGCGTTTGCGAGCGTGCACGTGTGTGTGTGTGTGTGTGTGACTGAAAAAGCATGCATAGCATTGTTGTGGCAGAACAGGAAACTGACAGGGATGTCAGGTTGAACTAAAACTCGTCATTAGACTAAGAAGACAGTCGCAAGGCTCAGCAGACTAAATTCATCTTCTATCTGCCCCGCGGTGTGAAAATGTATTTTCTCTTAGGGCAGACCCATGGAAAGACAGCGTTTCCAGGGACAGCAAAGGGGGAAAATAATGTAAAAATAGAAATGGGCACAAATAATATCTGAAAGCCAAAGTTCTAACTGCAGTGTGGAATATCTGTTACACAACGTTAAACTCTGTGGGGTTCAGGGTAATGTGGAATAAATCTGCACCAAAAACTGACAGATAGATGACCGCTGGAAATGACTCAGGTACAACAACGAGTAAATAGAGCGCAGAGTGGAGGGGGCGGGGGGGCTGGCTGGAGGAATCTGGAGCTGACTCATATTTATTATAATATAGATTTGGTTTCAGGCAGAAGCCTACTGTTAGAAATAAAAGAGTCGTGAGATTTAATGCAGCATATTTATCATTGCAGCAGGTTCATTAGATTAAAAAGTCAAGTCATGGTTCGTGTTTCTTCCATCCAATAACATCATTTCCTGTCGAAGTGAAACTCAGTTATTGAATACAATCAGTGGACATTACCGGCGCCGTGGGACTGCACTTCAATACCCACTGACAAATTAACTGCGGAAACACTGGGGGATTGTGTGTGTGTGTGTGTGTACTCAGAGGCAGGGTCTACCACTCAAAGCACACTCTCTTAATACTTCAAAAAATAGCAGAGACACTTTTCAATTTTGACCGGGATAAAAAAAAAGACCGACAACCAATCAACTCCTTGAGGCTGCACACGCTGGGCTCAAACGGCACACATGCATCACGCGTGCGCATGCATGTTCACAGATCGCAACAGTCTGTGCAGCTGCAGTCATCAGTCATGTAAAAAAAAAAAAAAAAACTAGACTGGAGTTAAAACACCTGAATTAACATATTATTCCTGGGACCCTGGTCTCTGTGCAACTTCCCCTGAAGGATGGCACATCACTGCTGACACGAGGTTATATTCGGCTGAGCCTTGAGTTGATTCAGTGCAACGAGGTCTTATGTTTGCCCTGAGGGTGAAAAATCCCCCCCCCCAAAAAGCAGGATGATGGGGAAACTCCCCTTCAATAGGATTTAAGGAGAATGGTGAGGGTACTGTTGTTTGGCACAGAATCAAAGAGCAAGCAGAGCGCATGGGTTTTTAACTCACTGCCTTTCATCAGTGGGTCCCTGCATGCAGAGAAAATGTGCTAATGTTGCTGGAGAGATGAGTGATAAAGATTTCACAGCACATGGCCATCAGGGGAAAGACGCTGGATGGGATTAATACAAACAGTATATTATGCAGTCCTCTCCTGGTGTATCAATCTCTGTATACACACTGAGAAAGCATCCAGTAAAAAGCCCAGAGCCTCAAAGAGTGGGCGTGACAGCAGTCTGAGTGACAGCCTGGTTATTTAGTAGGTGACCATTGCTTATCCTGAGTCTTAGGCCTTGATCCTTTCCTCGTAGGCCTCCAAATGAACAAGGATCTCCTTACACTTTGATCTACAATCACTCGGCCTCTAATTCAATCTGGATTCTGGATCAGGAAGCCAGCATATCCTGTCAGGAGTAAATAAATACTACTAGAAAAGGGGGAGATGATGAACAAATCTTGAAATACTTAAAGAAAAAAAAAAGTCCAGCGACATGTCCATTTGGAAAGCACTTTGATTAAATGGTAAGATGCATAAAGACACATTTTTGTGCTTTGTCTTTCTGTTCCCTCTCATCCCTGCCTGGCGACAGATCACAGAGTTCTAAATATGGGATTGTTCCATTTGTTGCGGCAAGTTCTGCTCAGTTTTATTTCTGATCACTTCCCCCCCTGCCATCAGATAGCATTTAGGGTCCAGACACATGTTCAGACCCTGTTTCATCTCTTTCAGCCTTTATACTGCTAAAAAGCGTCACAAAGCTCCTCCTTTCCTGATGAGTGCATGATTTGTCTTGTGCAGAATTTCTCCCTTGAGCCTTAGCGATGGTTTATCTGGTTCCAGCAGAGCAGGTTCTAATAGAGAGGAAGCTAAAGGGCCAAACACACTTAGGCTTTAAAAGGCTGGGGACATGTGGAATTGGCCTATATAACCACAGGAGGCTCTTATGGTCCGCCGTGCCTTGCCAGTAAATGACTGAAGTCTGATATAGGACAGCTTGTCTGCGCTGAAAAACAAGTTCAGCTTAGACTACATCATTCTCAGATAGTCCTTGTTGGAAGTCCAGTGAAGTATTTCAGGCATGAACTGACAGATTGAAGAAAATTTGAATATCTGCCTTGTTTAAAGGGATTTTTTTAAACTATCATAATCTCTTCTGATTAACATGCCTGAACTGAGACTGTAGATGCTTCCGAGACTGTAGATGTACAGCCATGTGCCTAATTTAAAGAATATATTTTCAGCAGCAAAGCTGTCTAGCTGCATAATACTTACAGTACTAAATACATTCTCTCGCTCAGTGAGCTTTCTTGGATCCGGGCAGCGAAGTTAAGTGTCAGATATCTGTCCAGCGGTTAAGATTATTATTTTCATATCGCTGCAGGGAAAAGAAAGTTGGAGGCTCCAGATCTGTACAAGACCTCAAGACAGCACAAACCCTGAAGGCCAAGATCACCTCCCTGAGGAGCAAGTCCACAGCGTGTGAGGGACACACACACACACTTGCATGTACAGCAAGCTTTCAGATTCAAGCACGTATATGTCGCGCTCACACAATGTGCAAGACACAACACACGGGAAATCAACCCAGAGGTAGAGAAGAGGAAATTAGAAACACCCTCCCTGCATCCCAGGTGAAAACAAACTGGAGCAGAGAAATCTCATCGGAGAGATCGACCACGAACGAAAAACACATCCCTTTTGTTTTTAAAAACCCGATACCGCTCCAAACGTAATCTTCCTGTTCCAGCACCAGACGGGACGCTGTGTTTCCTAAGTGGCCGGTCAGATGAACAGAAGGTCCCACAGAGCAAACCCCCTTCAAAAACAACATCTCTCTGGACACTCCACCCACTGTTAACCTTCTGGTCCCCCTTCATATCCTCCAGCATTCACTTCTGTCCAATAACACATTTGGAATGGTGCGCCTAATAGTAAATTGTGGAAAGCCTAATGTAAATAGTGTCCCCCGTGTGCATTAACATGATTAATGTTTGTATCTGAGGATGACACTCTGCAGATGTGTGTTGTGGTGCACGCGCGTACACAAATTACGTTTTTGTTTTTCCCCTCCAACCTCAGGAAACGTTCCGCTCTGATGTCTATGTGGAAGGCATCGAAGCATGATGCTTCCTGACAACAGATAGGCAAGGTCTCACCCACATGGCACCACAAGCAATAAGCTGGCGGCCTGGCACCGCAGCAGCGGGGGCCAGGCAGCCAGCCATCCCTGTGGCCCCGCATTCCTCCCTTCTAACGCTGCTTACAGAAGCTGACAAGCGCTGGAGGTCCTCCCCTGGCCGAGGTGGAAATCTGCAAAAATAAACGCTTTAGGTGACATGAAGGCTTTGTTTGTTTCTGCTGGCCTGGCTGCTTGTGTTATCACGGTGGGTTAATTGCGACTTTGATCGCAGCGTTTATTGATCCAGCAGTGGCCCTTAGGAGTGCGGCCAGCCTGGCCTGCCTCTCCTGCTTCCACACCCAATCTCCAATGATCATACGTCACCACACGCGTTTTCCGATGGGATTTGAGGGGCTGGCCACGTTGGCTGACAACGCACGGAGAGTAGGTGGTAACAGCGGAGCATTCTGATGCGATAGTCCAGGTTTCAGTTCGTACAGGGTGGGCGAGATTGGCTGTTGATGTGAAATGGGGTGAACTGAACTGGGTTAGGGTCAGAAATGGGTTGTGGTATAGCTGAGAGAAACAGCAGCATGTGCATACAACAGAATAATGGGAAGCTGGATGGACTGCAGCTTGTCAGACGTATGGAAATGGCTTGGCCTGGTTTACCCACAGACAATTTGCTCTATTGCAGCTCAAGTGAGAGGAGGGGGCTTTGTGATCCAGTATGGAATACGAGGCCACGTTGGAGACGAATGTGATCGACTTCAGATGAAACCAGCTTTTACTGGCTAATATTCATCAATAGCTGATCCTGATTTGACCTGTGCTTGGCACCATCAGAAACAGCGTATCCAAAAACCTTCCAGTAGATCAGAGAGAAAAGTTCCTTTAGGTTACCCAACAACTTTAACACATCGTAATCTTGAAATTTTTAGCTGCTGTGAGTTTTGATCCTCGTGAAAATCTGGTCCAGGTTCTCTGAAGTTCAGGAGGTTAAAGACACAAAAGGATACTCATCCGATGTCGCCCGGTGAAAGAGGCTGAGGTCTGGATTTAGACCAGCCGATACCAGAGAGGACGATGTGTGTAATCAGGAGAGAATGTGGATCCTTTCTTTCTCCTCCTCCGTATTACCTCAGGACCTCTGCTGTATCCCCTTCTTTCTTCCCTTCCTTCCCCTACTCTACAACAAGAGATATACACTGTGGTCTGCCCTCAGCATTAGCCTCTCTCTCTGCAGCAAAGCCAAACGATACTTAGCAGTCTATGAGACAACCAGGCTCTGAAAGAACTTTAAGAATAAAGGAAAAAACACTTTAAAACATTAAGACCTCACAATGGCAAGCCAAGTATGTCAACGCAGTTTCAACCGGTCAGTGCAGGACGCCTTTAAGGCAGCTTGCAACCATATATGTTAATCATATATGGTGTGAGTGGCAGCTTTTGCTTTGGTGGGTGATCAAATACTAATTGAAATATTTTACTGAACAGTCACAAACACATTCAGATCTTCCTGCACAGGTGTCTCACATTTCCTTTTCCTGGCGAGAGCTGTGACCAAGTGCCATTTGCAGATCATTCATTCCTTCATTTCATCTTCACGAAGACAAGACGATCGTAATATTCTCGTCTCGGGCTGCTTATCCAAAGCACGAGTCGCGGGTGTTGCCGGATCCTATTCGAGCTGACTACGGGCGATAGGCAGGGTGCACCCTGGATGAGACCCCAGCTCATCCACAGGGCCACACGGAAGACAGCCACGCTCACACGCACGGACAATTTAAAGCAAATCACCAATGAAAAACAATAATTTTTGAATGTGGCAGGACACCAGAGAACCTGGAGAGAACCCACGCAGACTCAGAGAGAACATGCACAACGCTGCACAGAAAAGTCTCAGAGAGAGGCAACAGGGCTATTAGCCACGGCATCTCCGTGTCTCACCATTCGCAGATCATTATAAATAAAACGCATTCACCCTGCAGCAAACATAGGACATTGCAGCATCAGAAAAAGTCTTTATTTATATTTATTTAAAATAGTTATTTAGGGTTTAGAACATGACTGTTTGAAGTGTTGATAATTTAATACCACACTCCACAGAAAAACATGGTCTTTAATGTGGCAAATAATTTAATTTGGAATTGCTTTTTTGTTGTTGGATTTGACAGACAGGAAGGATGAGGTTTTGAGTGATGCTATGATAGAATGGAGGAAGGTGGGTAGAGGATGAAGTAATGTGCCTGCAGAACGCAATGCAGCTGAGGGTCAGATTCTGTTCATGAAAAATATCTTTCCAGCTCCATCTGAGCCACCCCGAAAACAAAGAACACGCAATCCTCCAGCCAATCTCTAATCCTATCTCTTGCTTGCTTTCCTCTTGCCTTCCAACTCACCTTCTGCTCGTTTGTCTTCCTTTTCCTCACTTCCTAACCTCCATCTCCCTTCCATCACTGGACATTTTCTACCCCACTGCTTTCTCTCCTATTTCGCTCTCAAAAAGAATTGTACTTATTAATGCATGGCAGCTGCAGGGAGCCATGTTACATCATTTTTCCATGGCAACGGCCTCTCTGTTTCAATGGATCCCATTTCAGTTTTGGTAGCAACGTACTCTTTCCTGCATTGAATGCATTCATGAGGAAATCATAGAAAAATTCCTGAAATAGAATCAGAACCTAAATCACCTGTTATTATCAGGGACCAGAGAGAACATGTGTGCTCTTAGGGGGAATCAGGATGGGGGGGGGGGGGGGGGTAAGTGTGAGGTGAGATTTGGGGTAGGAAGGAAATATGCATGGGGACAAGAGGACACAAAAGGTAAGATCACTGGAGGCAAAGTTCAAGAGATAGACTGCATTTAACAAATGACACAATAACTTGGAGAGAGACGAGGAAAGCTGAGGATCGGAATGCCGAGGATGACGGCAAAAGGCCATTTCAAGATGTGCTAGGTTGCTCTGACCAGGAAGACATCGGCAGCATTGTCCCTCAGACCTAATGCGAGCCGACTACAAGAAGAACACCACCTACACGTATTATAAGCACACACACACACACACACAGCCGCTCACTCACTCAGTACTTACACAACATAGATGACCTGTGTTGTGTCTCATTCCAAGTAGACGTCACCCTCTTGGGCCTGAGGGGCTCAGCTTGGACGGGATGCCTCTCTGACATCACCATGCCTGTTGCATCGGTGTGACTGTGACACTGACATGGACTCATTTCCTCTTTGTAAACCGTGGTTTACAAATATTGTGGGGATTTGGTTGAAGCACAGCCACAGATGGAGTCAGATAATAATCTCTGCTTTAACCACGCATGACAGGACATCACGAGGAATTAATGCTAACCGCGTCTGTCTTGTGTAAAGCCTGATTTTAGAGCGGAAAGCTACGAATAGAAGGAGAGCATGTTCTGCTTTTTCCAGCTGTAATTCTGGTTTTAGATTTGGAGTGAGACATGGATCTAAGGCGTTACATAAGCGATATTAAAGTATAGAGTCACGCTGGAATGAAACGCACAGTTCAGTGGCACAGAATCACTTCTTTTGAGGTAAGCTAAAAGACGATGCTGCAAAATGCATTCGACAATGTCAGCGTGTGATCTCGATGTAACTAAACGGAAAACGTGCGCCTTGTTTTATTCAGCGTTCTATAGACTGCCGAAACCAGTGGAATAAATTACAATTGACAACATCGGAAAATGAAAAGCTTCCTCAACAGTAGGGTTTTACATTGTGTATTATTACTGCACGCCTATTAAAAGGATCCCACAGTCTAGTCTCGACCGCTACCTCCTTGCCTCCGGTTGAGAATCTGAACGACAGAATCTCCCACCTTTAGTGCCATCACTAATCGTTCCTCTCTCTTCTATAAAAGAGGGCGGAAGACCTGCACACCACATCGGACACATGTGCTGCAGAAGTGTGAGCCATTAGGTATTCTGTTTACACCACACGCATATAAATGGAGTGGTTTAAAGTTTGGCGATATCCAAGGCCTGGGGTACCAGCTGTCGGGTGGTTCGGTTTGGTCTGCTTCCACTCCCATGTCAACAGGACAGACTGTTTCCTAATTACTGCTACAGTACATGGTGTGGTCCCCAGTCATGCAGCCGAGGGGGACGGAGGAAAGTGGAGGCAGTGACGGGCTCCGCAAACTATTAGAGGGTTGAGTTAACTTTTGTGGAAGTACTGTAAACAGCTCAATGGTGTGACCTGGGACCTGGGCTCTGGAGCGTTCGTTCAATTCGCATGCGTCATTCTCACTTTCATGTTTGACTGACACCGATTTGTGTGGTCCTTGCAATATGAATTCAAATGAATTAAGAATAGTAGCTGAACTTCAGTGACACTGCCCCAAAGAAACTAGCCTGTCACCATAGTCTAGCTAAAGACTGATTTAGCTGTCTTGCACTTTGAATTCTCAGCATGAACAAGTCTCATCCTAGAAAATTACTGCCTGTCTATGCAAGAAGATGCTGATGAAAAGAAGTGGAAATAGAATTCAGAGAAGTTATGATCCTCAGAATGACTGTAGATGTTAAAAGTTCGAGTCGGACTTTGTGCTGACAGAACAATCGTCAAAGAATACTTACTAGATCCATCGATCTGTGGGATGTCAGTTATGTTGTGCTCAGATCTCTCATTTTGCGAGTCTCACTGTGGTATTATAACACAATCTGCAGTGACCAACCAAAAATCAAGATTTTTGATTTGGTCACCATTTTCAGATCGAGGTTTGCACTTTCGGCCAGCCTGCATGAATGAGTGTGGCACGCTCCTGAACATAAAGCCATCCACATGCTGCACTCAGTAATGTGCTACATGAGCGGTGTGTGCATAGACGCACGTCTGCGTACGTCCTGCTCCTGAAACAAGTGGAGCCCTGTCGGAGAGTTGTCAGCAGGTCTTGATGCTCTTCAGATGGGCCCGGTTGTGATGTGGGCTCTGCTCACTGGTGGAGTCAAGATGCAGCATGCAGCAACACAATGGGCGTATTTAACTGTGCAGTTAGACACCTGATCAGATAGACAAAGACATCCTGCAGGCCAATCAGTCAAAGTGATTGGCCTGCATGCCACAAAGGGTCACGAGGTGTCACGTATGCATCTGTATGTAAAATAGTGTAAAGGGCTAAGAGCTAACAGAGGTCCCTGGACAGCCATCTAGCCTAGCTGAACTAAACCTTCACGTTCTGACCGATGAATAACATCAAATGGCAGCGGTCCAAAAAATGGGCTTCTTGTGTACCTGCTCCAATACACACAACAATAATGGTTTAGAGTACCTGCAGAGTAAGGCGTTTAACAGCATCCCAGACATGGGCGATGAGCTCCTTCATGCTCTCCTCTGAGGTCGTCCATGACTCCTCTGCTGTGGCATTAGGTATCACTTTTAATGGGATGGACAAGGGACGTGATTCTGGAAGAAAAAAATAAAGTAAAGTAGCTACATAAAGCCATTTCATGCATACATTTTTAGCTTTGACAATCAGCTGTACTCTGGTTGTCCATCAGTTTCCAGTACTGTAATGAAATAAGCCCTTTACCAGAGAGGCCTTGCAGCATCCTGTAATGTCTTATATAAAGCCGATATATGGTACATGAGAAAATGCACTGTCCTGAAATCATCCTTTAATAAATCTGTTATTTTCATTTGCGCTACAGTATCGTATTATATGATGTTTAGGTGACACTTCATTGAGGTGATGTAATGTTGGCACTCAGGTTTCTCGTCTCCAGCAGAGAGGGAACGATGAGAACAGAGAGAATTCATACAGCGTTCTAGACATGACATGTCCTGCTGTGGTCCAGACGAAGGCCGATTGTCTGCGCTGACACTCATGGCAACAGTCAACCACACAAATCAAACAGCAAAAAGCCCCGCTCATAGCTTTTTGCACTAACCATATGAACCTAAAGGTTAAACACACCTTTATCGATCCAGACACACTGTTTAAGAGAGAAGGCCGGCAGATAAAGGAGAAACACAAGCGTAAGACCAAGGTGCAGGATGAAAGCCGGGCCCGGGCCCGCTCCACCAGGCTAGCCTGAGGTCTGTGGATGTTAAAGTCATCAGGGCGTCAGAGGTGAGGGAAGGGGGTCTCTCTGAAGACACATTAAGATATATTCCATGATTTAAAGGTCTGCCTTGCTCAATAGCTCCATCCCACAATTGTCATGAAACAGCACTGCCATGTCTCCTCAGACGCCATGCTCCAAAAAACAGCCGGAGGAGTTGGCATGGAAACATGAGCGTGTTGCTGGGGGAATGGATGAAAGGTAGGGTTAGTCTGCGGCCGCTGTGGCAACCTGCCTAAAACCTGTGGGTGGATGGGTGTGTGAGTAAGTGACTAAGGTCACAGGTGTGTGTGTGTGTGTGTGTGTGTGTGTGTGCGTGTGTTGAGGCCAGATCATCCGCTCTGGACTCCTAAATGGATTTTCTCACACTCTTATCCAGGTGCCGGTGGCATTCAGGGACCATATTTGTCATCGTGCCTACAGTCCTTGTTGCATCATAACACACTAAGCACAGCACATTTTGTACATCTGACAAGCCCAATTTTCCAATCTGCCCCTTCACTTATTTTTATTCCTCAGCTACATTACTTCTCTAATCCTTGTACACAATCGATCCCAATGTTCACATACTTTGCTAAATATTAAAAAACGCACCGATGGAAAAGAAATTGACTTTGACAGGACAGATTATATTTCATGGACCGCTTTTTATTCAATAATGTGCAGAGTGCTGCATTAACCGCTGTGATATCATTGTTGTCAACATTGTTTTGTTGCAGTGGGTGTGAGTTAGAGAGTTCGTGTCACACGGTATTAAAGAGCCGTTTCCTCTTCATCCCTGCAGGGGGGGTGGTCACAGAAACATGACAGAGCTCTGTGGCTGCTACTCGCTGTCATTCGTCCCAGCTGTCTCCACCTTGGAGACTTTGTCCCAGGAAATCTGCAAGGTCCATGCTTAGACCGTAGCATGTGTTTGTCTATTTGTAGCTCGATTGTGACAATGTTGCGCGCCTCTGTCGAACGCATGAGTCAATGCCTGCACCAAATTTGACATCAGCGTGAATGAACACAGACATAGTGTCAGCGCGGGTGTGTACAAGTTCAACGTCATTGGTGGTTGTCACTGGCAACACCACAGTCTAATTACCCTCGCCGAAGGGGAGGCGAGGGTATTGCAATTGGGTGCGTTTGTCTGTCTGTCTGTCTGTTTGTTTGTTTGCTTGTTTGTCTGTCCGAGCGCATAACTCAAAAACTAGTAACCCAATTGACTTGAAATTTTTACACAAGCAAGGTTCTGTCCGTGGCTCGGTCCTCTCTGAGAATAGCGTTGATCCGGATCTGGATCCAGATTCTAGAATTATTTTTACATTTGGAATTGTGCCTGTGCTGTAACATGGGAGTGTCACTTTAAGAGGAAGGGACACGAATGGCATGATGGAAAAAAGAGTCCAGAAGGAGTCTTGTAGTACGTTCCGGAGCAGCAAGCTAGAGCAGGTTTGGCCCCTCTGATCCGGAAGCCCTGTTTTACGGTGGCCCTGAAGTGCAAATCACAACAACAAATCGTATTGCACACAATAAAGAAGGAATTGCGCAAACAAGAAAAAAACACACGCACAAATAAGGAATCGCGCAAACAAGAAAAAAACACACACACAAATAAGGAATCGCGCAAACAAGAAAAAAATACACACACAAATAAGGAATCGCGCAAACAAGAATACAAAACACACAAACAAGAATCGAAATCACGCAAACAAGAATACAAAACACACAAACAAGAATCGAAATCACGCAAACAAGAATACAAAACACACAAACAAGAATCAAAATCACGCAAACAAGAAATGAAATCACGCAAACAAGAAAGCTCCAAACCGGAAATGCTAAATATCGGACAAGTCCAAACCGGAAATGCTAAATATCGGACATGAGGGGTCTGGTTGCTGATTGGACAGAAGCACTGTCAATCATTCTGACTTTCGCTACAGGTTTCCCGTAATTGAGCAGCAATTAGTAGCAATTGAGTAGTAGGTAAGAGAACAGCGTGAGATATGAAAATATGTTTTGCCGTCATTGTGGTAAAAAGTTACCCGAAGAAGAACGGCCGAACTATTGCAGTGGTTGCGGCAAGAGACTTCAAGGGATTCTGGACAATGAACCAACCGCATGTCAACTATTGCATCATAAGTGTGTCCCGCATCAAAATAATTACTGATAATGTCTTCGGTGGCAGCCATAATTACAAATGAACTTTCTCAGCAATCATCATCCGGACCTCTGTATGTCCGATATTTAGCATTTCCGGTTTGGAGTTTTCTTGTTTGCGTGATTTCGATTCTTGTTTGCGTGTTTTGTATTCTTGTTTGCGTGATTTCATTTCTTGTTTGCGTGATTTCATTTCTTGTTTGCGTGATTTCGATTCTTGTTTGCGTGTTTTGTATTCTTGTTTGCGTGATTTCATTTCTTGTTTGCGTGATTTCATTTTTTGTTTGCGTGATTTCATTTCTTGTTTGCGTGATTTCCATTCTTGTTTGTGTGTTTTCTATTCTTGTTTGCGTGATTTCTTATTTGTGTGCGTGTTTTTTTCTTGTTTGCGTGATTTCTTATTTGTGTGCGTGTTTTTTTCTTGTTTGCGCGATTCCTTCTTTATTGTGTGCGCTACGATTTGTTGTTGTGTTTTGCACTTCAGGGCCACCGTACTGTTTACTGTCTCACAAGATCCAATAGTCTTTTGGAGGCGGGGTCTGCAATCTCTGATTGTCTTTCTAGTTATTTATGTCAAAGTTCTGGGTAACCCATTAGTGACCCTGTGGATGCACACTGTGTTGCTGATTATTGTCCTCTGCAGTGCTTGTAGGCAAGAGTCTTCAGCAGTGATGTGGCACACCCTGGGCAGCTCGGATCAACTATTAAACATGTCTGCCAGAACCTGCTCTGCCCCCACTCCGTTACTTCTCTGCGACCATGCATCCGGCTGGGGGCACTCCAGTTACCCTTATTATTTGGATCTTTACCGTCTTTGTTGGGCTTTGCTAACGCTCATGTTCATTTGGTTAACAGTTCAAATAAAAGGTTGGCCTAATGTTTGTTCGAGCTTCCTCCTTGCTGCAAGGTTGAGCCAACTTGTGACATACCCATACCCAGAATACACCCTTACCCAACCAAGCAGTGCTTTGCCACATCAAATATATATATATATCCACACACTGCAGTGACTACACGGAGAACAGAGCCAAGGAGTTCACACCCTCGCCAGTCATCATTGCAGATTTTTTTAAAACAGAGCGAGCAGGAGAAACATCAATCTTGGTCAATTATCTGTTGCATGTTGTTAACATTGAGGGTGAAGTCCACCCAGGCATGACAAGAAGCCAGAGACCACGCACATCTACAAAGATGTTTGAGTGCAGTGTGCAACAAGGAGCGTGCACACACACACACACATGCATGAATGCATGCACACGCACACGCACACGCACACACACACGTAAATCTACAAGGCAAAAGTGACGATTAACACATGCCAGCTGACAGCCTCCCCTTGGGACAAAGGAGAAGGTGGCAAGCAGTTAGAGCAATCACCATTAAAGCCTGTTTAAAATATGAAGACCTTCTACTGCCGTCTCACATCAAATCAGGACCCCCTTCAAACTGGAACTAAAGTCACTTCCCTGAGAACCCATCAGCCTTCTTAAGAGTATTACTTTTTGGCTGGGCCTTACCAGTGAAGCTGGCTGCACTTTTAATCTAAAAACTCAGTATTGCAGTACTTTTTTTTAATATCTTATAGCCAACCTTCACCCGAAACCTTTTTTTTTTTTATTCGGGATGGGCTGAACTGTGAAAGTCCTTCCACAGAGAAAGTCTGGTATGCCAATCAGAACGTGTGCTCAAGTACGCTTTGTTTTAAATACCCTTCCAGGACCATGTTTGTTAATCCAGGGTTCATTATTTGGAGCGAGACTGCCATATCTCGTTATGGTACCTTGGCGCCCACCAATTCTGCAGTGAGGGGATTGAGAGAAAGAGAGAGGCAGGCAGGGACAGAAAATGAGAAAGACAGAGAGAACCCAAGAAGTCTACATTTAAATGACCGGAGAAACTGAAGCTCTTAAACCTACCCAGGACTAACAAGTCCCGAGAGTCCTCTTAAAGTGGGGTTATTCCCTGTCTCGTGCCATCTTCGCCTTGTCCTCATTTTCACCTTCTGTTAGGCCATTAGGCTAATGCCTTATTGGCCAGACTCTGACCATCCACCCTTCCTGCTCTGTTTGTGTTCTTGCCTTCTCCAAACACTCCCTCTGTCTTCCTGTCTCAGTGTTCAGCTGTTGTGTGGAGCTGCCAGTCCAGTCCAGTCCGGTCCGGTCCAGTCCAGTCCCCTATAAACATTCGACCATTCTAATGGTGATCATTCATAACATCACCAAGCAAAGTGAAAGAACTAGGCCTTTGAAGCCTGAAGCAAATGTTAAGTGATTAGAGACAATGCAGTGCCCAGAGGCCCCATTAGAACTACCGTGGCAGTTTGCAGAGTGTAAACTACACTTTATACAAATGTGCGATTTTTACACACAACCCAAAAAACACACACACACCGATTTTCGGTCTGAAAGGCCAACAGTAACACATCACTAATAACACAACAGTGACGTTTTCAACAATAACAATGGCAAAGCATGCATTTGTCTGTCCCAAGTGATTGAGCAAGTCACCCATAAAACAGCCTCGACGAGGGATCTCTGCATTTCCCCATGACGCTCTCTATCTTTCTGGTATGTTCTCCATTATAAATGGTTTACAGTGAGTTGAAGTGTTGTATATTCTCTTACAGCTGTGCCCGGCAGCCGAAACGGGTCTCTTTAATAAATCTGCCCGCCTATTTGTTTTGGATGCTAGTCATTGTTTATTTAAATATTTACGCGACTCCATTTGTTCTGGCGTTATTGAAGCCGCCATGAAAAAATGAGGAATGAGGGTCAGAGTCTGGCGAGAGCAATGTGTCTTTAAAAAGTTTGCTCCTTTATTTCGAATTTCTTCACAAACGGACTATATATATATATCCAGGGTTCAACCCATTCGATCCTTCACACTAATCCAACCTACGTCTAAAAGAACGACAATTCAGCCACACTCTTTTGTGTGTACACACACACACAGTCGAGAAATTTTAAAATCCCTTCACCAAAGAGCACGAGGACCAGGGGAGAGAGAGAGAGAAGGGTCCGTGGTAGACGCATAATAAACCCTGATCATAATATCAAAGAAAAATAAAGCTTTGCAGTATTAAGAATCAAAATTTGCTTTTCATGAAATGTTTTAAATACGTCTGGATGAAAATAAAATCTAACAACACACGTAGTAATACGTCGACATACGAGCAAACCTGCGAGCAATATTTTGCTTTGAGACACGATCTTAAATTTGAGATACGAGCAACTTCCAGATGCTGGCGCTAGACGGCCGAGCGCTGCGAGCGCGCTTCACTCGTTCAGTTCAGGTATTCACCACCTTCCGTACTCGTCTCCTGCACGTCTCCCGTGTTGTGCCACAGGTATGTCATCGGGGGCCACTCCCTTCCCATTCTTCATCCTCTTCATTGCCTTTCTAATTTCCCTCGTGCTAATCTTTGTCACTTCCTATTCCTTCACTTTATGCCTCTCAATCATGAAACTTGGAGTTTCTGTTCCTTGGACAATGTTTTGCATTACAGTTGTGATCACAGCAGATCCATCAGTGTGAGAAAAGTTTTATTAACCTGACAAACACAAGATATTACAGATTTAGAGTATGAACAATGCAAGTTTCCTTTTCCCTTTCTCTATTTATTTTTCTGGTCTTCCCACTAAACAGCAACATTAGATCTAATCCCATAATCTTGACTAATAGCAGACAGGAACTAATGCAATAGTTCTGATTCCAACTTTCAAGAAGCACAGCCAGACCATTGGATAGGTTTCTCAGTCATGTATGTTCTCGGAGCAGAAAAGCTAATTTTAGGATTGAAAAAAGTCAGTGAGATCATTAGTAGTCGATGTAACAGAACAATGAGAGGTTTTGGACGTTGGATGCTCTCGATCAGAAACGCTGTGCCCTGCCAACAAGAACATTCATTAGGGACAAACATAGAAAACACTTAGAGGCTAGTTTTATGTGAACCAATTTGTGGTGTAATTGTGCGAACAGACAGAAATGGACCTCAAACTGAGAGAAAACAACTTGTTTTCAAAGGATATAATATAATATATATATATATATATATATATGACAATGTTGCTGAGACACATTCAAATAAATACAAGAGTTCAATGATCCGGTTTGTATTTCCTTTTTAAAAATAAAGTCAACCTTTATATATCAACCAGAATATTTATTTGGACAACACAAGGTAATCAGTAATAAAGGGTCTAATGAACTGACAGGTATCCAGTAACCGATCAAGGGTATAGCAAAAAACCTTTTGCACAAAAACCACCTTGCAAATGAGTGAAGCTGGCTTAAGACCAATTAAGCCAACGCAGCTCCTGAGAGTCAGGGGTATCTTGTAACATGCACGCTGTATATTTAACATATGCAGTGACCAAAACCAGAGAGAAAGAAAGCCAGGATGAAATATTTTGTTTCCAGAAGGAGTTGAGTGGATATGGGCTCAGAGATTGGAGCTGGGCAGCCACACAGGCCCAGTATGATATCACCTTGCCCTCAGTGCTTTCTGGGGCAAATGATCCACAGTGAACTGGTTCTGTGTGTCTCTGCACATTTGCCTACACATTAACAGGCACCTTACAACAGCCTGCAGGAAAGTCCCCTCTTGATTACTACGAAACTGTAGCTAGGCTGAATGTGGTAACAAAACAACATAACACTCTCTTTACATCATAAAAGTGCCAGGCATGCGTTCAAATGGCCGATTGGAAGCAGGGACGTGGAGCGAGTGCAATTGTTCTGAGGAGGCTTTGAACTGCTAAAACTCTGAAAATGATTTTCTTTCAGTGGATTATGATTTTACTGTAAATCCCTGAGGTGATTTCTGTGGGGAAATCAATAGCTGCAGTGGAAAACTATGCTTATAAACCGGCACAGAATGCTCCCGCCAGTTTATAATCAGGCAGAACAAAACACCGCTCAATATCAATATTCCATACAACCAGCACATCGGGTCATTTAATCTTATAGCAGCGTTTCATAAAACAACCACACTCTGGACATGTAAACTGTTGAATCATATTTCTGACCACTTTAAACCACAGTTCGGGTCCACATGCTGGGCTCTGAAATCTTGCAGCGTCAAAAGGAGCCTTTTGAAGAATGCACTTCTTTTCCTTTGTGCCTCCACAAGGGAATAACAGCAGCATCGAGGCATTTGGAATTGCTATTGATGTGGGATGAAAAGTAGTAACTTTAAAGACTTAATCTGGAACATATTTAAAATCAGCAGCTCTTCACGAAGTGACTCAGGGGGAAGCTCAAAGGGAGGATCACAAATGGCTGCACTACACACACACAAAGAGGATTTAGAGTCTCAACAATCAATTTGTGGTAAATTCATTTGCAACGGAATCACAAGCGTTATTGCCCATATCATGATTAGTGGCAGCCCGAGCCTTTTGTGTTTATTCCCCATGCATTTCACAACAACTGGCAAACAACCTGCTCATCCCTCTTCTGTTCACACAGAACTACCACTGAAGATTGATTATAAGATGTCAGATGCAGTGATTACAAACTCTGTCCAAGTCCCTTCAAAATGAAACACCAATAAACTCGCAACTACAATCAGCCTCGTCATATATCTGGACATTTATTAGAAGGCGTATTAAAACAAATACAGGTACTATCCGAGTTACAACCTGTGCGGCTTACAACCCCCCCCCCCCATACTTACGACCGGCACCGGTCAGTGAGACATTTGTTTCCGGTCTGCACATTTGTTTAAGTTCAGTTGATTCTGACAGGTGTTTTATTTTGAAAAACTGGCCGGATTTTCTCAAACCAAACAATCGCCTGTGAATCTTCTTGGTCAAGTGACCAAAATAAAGCCGTAAACTAGCGAAAATGAGCACAAAAACAAACGTCTTTGGAGAGCTTCTTTGCGAAGGGGAAAAGGCCAACTGAGAAGGAAGAAGAGGAGCCGACAACCTCCAAGAAAAGAACAAACAGACAAACCAGGAGTCATACATAAACACGGGTTCATCTACAGCTGACTCTGCACCAAGTCCACTCCTTCGGAGACGAGGCAACAAAGCCTTCTGAACCGCTTCAGCACATCGAGACCAAGAACCCTGGATTACAAGATATGAGCTTAGAATCCAACGAAAGAAAAAAACGTGAACATGAAGGGCAGAAGCAAATACTGAGAGCACCATTTCAACAAGTACGCAAGTATATATTGGTGTAATAAACTTTGTGGGGCAGCACAACTAACACAGCTAGAAGGTACCGGGTTCGAGTCTGTGTCGATCTGCATGGGGTTTGTATGTTCTCCCCGTGACTGCGTGTGTTTTCTCTTGGTTCTCTGGTTTCTTCCAAAAACATGCAATGCAGGTGAATTGATTACTCCAAATTGTCCGTAGTGTACGCGTGTGTGTGTGAGCGGTTGTCTGTCTACGTGTGTACCCTGCCTTTCACCCAGAGCAAGCTGGGATAGACTCTAGCAACTCCCGTGAACATGGGTGGATGGAGAGTTGTTACAAATGCATAATATAAGATTTTTAATTTAATAACCCCCCCTGTCCGCGGAAAAATTGTCCGTCACGAAACCGGTCCGTGGCAGGAAAAATGTACAGATGTACAGTAAAGTATATCCCTCATAATTTATTTCTAAGAGCAATTATTAATTTGCATAAAAACTTTGCTCCAATACAATCAATGAGATTAAGGCCCATCGAGGCAGCCTACATTCGCATCAGCTCTACCCATTAGTAAATCATTATGGCTTATTGATTCAACTGAAGCTCCACAGCTGGATCGGATGTCCTGGGGTAAACACCCAGCAATTACAAATAGATTCTGAGGAAGTCATCAGATGACTCACTAAGCTTTTGAGATTAAATGCATCCTGCTGACAAGAAAATGCAGAAGACAGTTTAATGTCCAACTCACGGTCAACAATGTGTAAATACCGAAGGCAAAGACGATTAACTAATAGCGACGCTGGCCTGAAGGGCTGAGTCTGAGTGTTGCTATTCTGTTTTTTAGAATTTAGAATGAGCTCCCATCACCCCCCTCCTGCTTAAACATCCATCTCCTAATCCACGGTGTACTCCACACATGATAAAGCAATTAATAAATCATCTTTACAGAGTCTAATTCCAATCACAACATGTTACATGTCAGCAGCTCTTCTCATGAGGTGAAAGGGGGAAGGCCTTACAAGGGAAATTCCACCCCAACAACAGAATTCCACATCTGCTATTCTCATGACCTTCAGATTTTCAGCGCTGGGCAATCTTGGTTTCTAAAGTTTCTATCACGCAAAACTGAGTATTGGACTAACATGTGAATTTCATTTTTGGGTGGATTCGTTTCACCTGAGTTGCCTCAGCAAATATATCTGCCCTTGAAAAATCAATGTTACACAACTATTACCCAAAGGGCAAAGCAAACGTCAGGAGAGATCACTCTGTGTATCAAGTTTGTGTATCATTTATCATTCCCCAGTTAATCACTGAAACTGGATTATTAAGAGAAATGAGGTGGAACAGAAATTCCATTTATGCATCTCAAACAGTAGATCAAGTATCACCATTAGTGCAAGGTTTGGAGCATTTGCCTTCTTCATTCACGGTCCAAGGCTTCATGGCATCTTTGCATCCAGAGAAGCAATAGCTAATTGCAGGAAGGATGTATTATTGTGCAAAAACGGATACAGTGGAATACAGGAAACAGAGTACCTGCAGTCGTGTAAGCCTCTTTGTAGTGTTGAGCTGCAGTCCATCAAGAGCTACTGGCAGCCGCGAGGCTTTCAGTTTCACCGTGATTAAAACCACAAGGACTAAATGCCTCTGGCCTTCTTATTCTGATTGCTCACAGAAACAATTTGTAGCTTTTCATTACATCTAGTGCTGTAACACCACAGCATTTTTCCAGAGAAGCTATCCAGTTACTTAAAGCCCGTATTCTAACAGTTTTTATTGTTACACTTTTTACACTGCAAACAACGAAGTTCCATTTACACCCGAGTACAAGGGCCCCTTGAAACAACCACACGCACACACATCATGCATATATATGCATAGGGGGCCCAGAGCATGCGGAGAGGGCATAGGGTGAAGGCGGCGCTGCCTTGCTCAAGGGCACCTCGGCATTGCTCTGAGTGTAAAACTGGCCCCTCTCCAGCCACCAGCACACATTCTTCATTTTTTCCGGGCTGGGACTTGAACCGGTGGACTTCTCTACATCCCTGCCCAAGGCCCAAACCACTGCGGCCCCAAATGTGTTGTTCACTTCATGAACGGGAAAGGGCTCGAGCCTCCTCTACTGATGGAGCCAAACATGAGACGCCTTATGCAAATAGGCCTAACTCACATACATGCACACGCAGTTTTTTGGCCAGATGTGTGGACCACTTATCGTTTCAGCAGCCAGCACGACGCGGGTGAATGTGAATGTATGCATGCATTGGACATCGGTTCCTTCTCAAATCCAGCCAGGGCTCTGTTTACACTCATTTACAAACACCTGTGTGGGAGACAGGATGACAGAAAAATGTAGACAGCAAAACCGGAATAGAAAATAGATGGCAAGAGAGAAAAACGAAAAGAAAATCTAAACACGAAGACAAACACACAGCAAGAACAGGAATTAATTAAAAACAGGCAGGACAGGCGAAGGTCAGAGATGGACCACTGGTGGACGGGAGGCTGCACACATCAGAGCCAGGCTGACTGTTTACTGATGACCCCAAATATACCGTAGAGATGTGAGGAAGCACATATGCTGTGGTAAAATCCATTCGTGCAGAATGATTGAAAAAAGAGAAGAAGAGATGGGAACCGTGAGGTGTGACCTTTAAGTACATTTTTAAGCAAGCAGGGGGAAAATGACTTATTTTACCAACTCAAACGTCCAAGAATCGTTTTTCCTACCAAATTACACGACAGCGAGGAATTCCACGCATATTCAGCGTTATTTACAACTACAGGATAATCGAATCCCAAATAAGGATCCACCAATCCTGCTGTGAACACATTTTCCAGGGATGTAAAACAGAAGGAGACAAATCGAGTTCTTTACGCTGCTGTCTCGTCGATGCAATGCTTTGGCAGGGAATGTTTCATCCGTTCAGGAGGTTAGCGGACCTGGATCCTAAACACTGAAAATCAAACAGCAGAGACTGGAAAGAATTTTCATCTATATCAATTTATTTATTACAGTTACATGAAGTTGGCCAAGATGTCTGATTTGATCACATTGATGAAATACATATTCGGGGAACCTGAGACAGAGGAGGCGGAGCTTCATAAATACGCTGTGCGAGTATGAAATGAGAACCATATCTGTATGAGAACGGCCCTGTGTTGTGTTACAGGCAGCTCTTAAACAGTGACCGCTTCAAGCGTCCTCTGAGGAAGGGTGCTGTAAAGAAGCTGCATGTGCTTCAGGGAGCATTCTATCATCACACAACATCCCAATACACCATCTGTGCAATCGCTGATGAATCAATGATGTCAGTAAATAATGGGATACATGTTCATGTGCTTCACTGTGGGATTCTCACACTAACACAAGCAGTTAGTGGCAAGTTCAGAAACAGCCTCCTTTCTCGCTCATATCTGCCCTCCCCTTCTCTGTTTCTCCGATCTATCCATCAGAGTGCAAAGGGCTCAGAGATTCCTACTTAGAGATGGGATTGGTTTGGAAAACTGTGGAACGTAGCAAAGGAGGGACACCAACTATGCTACACAAACGTATGGCATGTGCAGGTGTGTGTATGTATTAATCTACCTGCCTGTGTGTGGGTTTTGTTTTGTTTTTTGCCCTGAACTAGGGGAAGATCTCAGAATGGAAAACTGGCATAGATAAAGTCTTCACACAGCCAAGCCACTCATCTATTCTGGGCATCCAAAGCCCACAGCATTACTAGCAGAAGGGGAAAACAGAGACGGCCATGCTCGGATATGTGACGTCCTCAGAGGAATGGGTTCACTCTGGTGTTAGTAAGCTGTAAGGTGTTATGTAACAGCACAGTGGCATGGATTCATTGCATGGAAACACGGTTAAAAACAGCATATTGTTGTTATTTCACTACCGTAAGATCAAATCCTTTAAGACAGGAACAGTGGCAATCGCTGCATGATGTTCACTCACACTTATTAACATCATGTGTGCTGCTCACCAGGGGTTTGTCAACCTTACCTGTCACAGTTTTGGTTTTGACTGGGCTGCTGGCGTAATCTGAAGCCTGATTGGACAGCTGTTTGGCCAGTGGTGTGCTTCCTACCGACACGTCGTCTTCTCTCCTCTTGGCCGAAGGAACTGGACTTGGAGCCTGAAATCATATTTCAGTCTGATTGAGCACATGTGAACCAAAAGCAAAGGAAACATGTTTGATTGGAAGTGAACGCGTTTCCACTGAATATGCATTCAGACACCAGCTAAAAAGAGCAGCCGTTTATCATTTAAGAGCCCATATTTATCAGGAATGTCCATGTGCTGCACCAGCATAGCTTTATGTTGGTATGATTATGCCTTTGAGATATCCTCAAAAAGTCAGAGATACGCAACTAGGAATGCATCATCAGCAAATAAACTGCTGACCTTTTCGTTAGAGTCACACTGCTTTTTAGGTTAAGTGCACACAAAGCTGCACAGCACAGGTGTAAAACACGGTTTTGATGCTGTAATGCTTCTCCAAATCATTGTTTTAAGCAGGTGTGACTGGAGAGATGAGTCTCTGTGTGGTTGGGCCTCACAACGTTCTGTGTTATATTCCAAGCAGGAAGAGGAGGCAAAGTGAGGAAGACAAAAGAAAAAAACGAAAACAATCAATGGAACACGACAGAGAGCTCCAAGACCAATAAGGAGGAGTGACTGCTCCTTGTTTTCTTGAGCAGTCTCCCATGCTGCTGGTAGTCCAAACACACACACACACACACACACACACACACACACATGCTGGCAGTAAGATGGATGAAAGAGAAGAGTGGATGGTTGGTCAGAAATAGGGAAACCCCATTAGCATAAGGCTATAATACAGTTGCACAAGGCCACAGATTTGAATCTGTGTGAAGACACACACACACACACACACAGAGTTGTCGAGAACCAAAGGCTGGTTGTGGTAACACTGAGAATCAGTCCCCAAATTACATTAGTACATGAAACTACTGACTGAGGTTTGGTGCCAAATCCTTTAAAAGACTGAGTGAAATACTGTCGGCCGGTATTTTAGTTTCACAGCTCGGGCTTGACTGGAATATAACATTCAACCCTGTGAACGACTTGAGAGAATGCTCAAAATAAAAATAAAATAAATGACTATTGCAACAAACAAATCCTTAAGCAACTTACAAAACACACAGAAATCCAACATATTGTGAGGCAGACAGAAGAAAAAGAAAAATCCCACTTCATAGAGTCTATGGAAGGTATGTGCTTGGCAACAGCTGGATATCCAATGCAGGTACCTTGTTCATTCCTGAGAGATGACATAGTATGAGCTAACTCCTGCCACACACACTTGGGGTTACTTCTCAGCCTTCTTATTTGAATCTTATTCCCTTTCTCTTCATGACGCATTTCCCCAACCATCTCCCTCGTCTCTGATTTCTCCCGTGTTTCCCGCTCGCTCTGGTCGTCTCAGTTTTCTTTTAATTCAACCTCCCTGTTCTTTCTTTGCTCATTCTCGATGCTGCAGTGCTTTCCCATTGCTGCTGTCTCCTCTCTGTTCCATACTCCTCCTGCACAACCCCACTTCCCCCCGTTTTTATTTTTCCCTGCACATGTTCCATTTCACCTGCTTCTACCCTTGTCGTCTGCCTCACACCATCATGCCTCCGCTCGCTGTTATTTGTGATTTCTCTTTCACAACCTTTCCACCTCCAACTAAACTCAGAATTTTGCTGCACACTGTTTTTTGTTCTTCCCTGAGCGCCTCCTTGCTCAATCGTTCCTGTCAATCTGACCGGACCTATCAGGGTCCTCTCTTCTGTCCTTCACAGGCTGCCGCCTGGCCTTCAGATGAAGGCCTTGCCAAACAAGTCAGGCCTTGCAAAGTGACCTTTCCTGGCAGCTGAAGTGGATGTCCTCATAAGAACACATAAATGATCAGAAAATGGAGCTTAACTCATTCTACACTGAAACATACAAGTCCAAATAAATCCACACCTTCCAGTGCGTAACTCCAGAACGGTAGGAGCACGGTTATTTTTCCTGATGAAAGACGACACTTGAATCTTTCATTTGGTAGGTTCGGTGTTTGCGCAGTCATATTACATAATCTTCTGTGGGTCTTAAAATATATGGCAAAATACGCAAAAACCGTTTGGAAGAGCTGTCAACGGCTGGTACTGAATGAGTTAATATGCTTCGGAAGTCAAACAGATTTTCAGAGTTCGAACACGAGTGGAGCCGGAGCGAACCGAAGACACGCGGATGAAGGCGGAGTCTACCCGACACCGCAGCCAAAACGAGTAAATGATATAGAATTGTGTTGAATTAACTTTTATTATGCTTTTATTTTTCGTACTTTTTACACTCTTATGTGTTTTCTGTTGTTTAAATACATGTAGTTACATATTAATATAACTGTAGGCATGGAAATGGGCATTTATCTGGTGCGCAGGAACGGATTCATCCCATTCCCATTATTCCTTATGGGAAATATAGCTTCGGTTTTCGAACAGTATTACGGAAAGAATTCCGTCTCTCTGTCCCCAAAATCCACAATCCTGAGCCAGCTCAACATAACAGCTCACCTGAGTGGGCGGAGACAAGGGCCCTTCACCTTATGGATGCTAATGGCTCCCGATGAGTGTTATTTTCTTGGCGGTTTCGGCCCTTTCTTTGTTTTCTGCTCCAACAAGAGTCTAAGTATCTGGACTCTCTACCAGTCATTTAGAACTGAAGAAGCCTCTTGGATGAGAAGTGAAATGTCTTCAATCAAACTTGAACAAGTCCAGTTGATTCTTCCGTTTGGCTCTTCGTGATTTACCTCAACCTGGATGACTGAGAACCTACAAAGACACTCCCAGCTCATACATATGTAGCAGCGTCTCCACACACACTCATGATCAACTCATAACACTGTTTACCTCAGTACATTAACAACCTGCAGCGTAAGAGGTTGGCGCTATCAACTCTCTCTGAGACACACGCACACAGACCGGCCATCCAAACTACAGGAGCTACAGTATCATATTATAATATGATACTTATATATATAGTAATGTGTTTCTTTATTCTGAACCTGGGCTATATTCCAGGCAACCAGACTGAGCATGGCTGCATGCGTGCGTTTGTGCAGTGTGGGCACAGAGCACTCAATGTCCATAACCATCACCATGACCCCTGCCAAATAAGTAGAGAGAGACTGGATGGGAGATAGAGAGCAGAGCAGAATGGAAAAGGGTAGCCGGGAAAGACTGCAGGAGGGAGAAAGGAGAGGGACAATTTCATTGGCCCCAGGCTCTCATCCGGAGCAACTTGGAATGATTACAAGAGGAAAGAAAAATGCTGCTTTACTGATACAAGTACTTTATTAATACAAATTATTAGTAAACCATGAAAACTTCAAAAGCAAACGTTGGAGCAGAAGACTGAGAAGGGGAGCTGACAGAAAGAGGATCGGGTACCTGTTGCTGCTGCCTGCTGCTTCCTTTATGAGGCTGGAACAGCAGCCATGAGCAGAAGATTGGGTCCACGTTGACTGCGACGCCCTGGACACTAGCCAGCAGGACTCCACCTGGGCAGCACAAAAACACAACCAGAGACATCAGCAGATACACAGAACTACTGTCGAAAACGGGAGCTGAACATGCACAGACAAAATGCCCCAAAGCTGTGGATCGTTTCTATCAAGAAAGATCAATATGGAATGCTGAAATCAATGCACGCTGCTAACCGACGAGTGGAGGTGATTAAATCTGCCCAAAGAGAGCGGCAGATTTGTACTCCTGCACAGTTTACCCTGCTTCACAATGACCTGCTGGTTGGCATCGGGCACGAGGAGCACAGTTTGTTTCACTTGTGCTGTTCAAAGTGGTAACACATTAAGCCAAGAATAACATTTTCTTTTGATACATTTCTATGAAACTAGAGACTTTCTCCGGGTTTAGGTTTACGCTTAAATAATAATCTTTACCAACAATTTGCAGGCCCTGAGGTAATGCGTTAGGATCCTATCAATAATGATTCCCATGCCGGCGGGATTAGCGCGGGGCCTCTGGCGTGCCGTGGAATGTCCCAGCATGACGATAGAAGGATGTTTCAGCTCCAGAAGGACTTTGGACATTTTAATGGAGCTTTGGACAGGACCCTGGTCTTCTGTTTCAGACCCCGAGGCGAAGCCTTGTGTGTGCCAGACTGGATGTGGGAATGTGTGTGTGTGTGTGTGTGTGTGTTTGACCTCATATAAATCCAGATTGCTTGTTGCATTACTGTACATTTTAGTGCCTTTTAAGCATGCACAAAGCATAATGACAAACTCTACCTCAACACACACACACACACACACACACATTTCTGCTCATTGGCCCCGCAGCTTGGCAGCAATTACTCCCTCCTGCATTGTTCTGAGAACAACGCAAATAAAACAGCTCTAATTTGCTCAACATTTTACAAGGTTTAGTGATTTGTGGCCTGTGTGTGTGTTTATGTAGGTCTGTGTGTGTGTGTGTGTGTGTGTAAATCTGTGAAAAGCAACTTAAAGCTCAACCGAATTGAAAAATGTTTGCATCAGCAATGTCAAATGTGTGTGCATTCGCAGTGTGATGCTACATCATGCATGCACACAGCAGCAGTCGTTTCTGAATGTGCATCTTGGACTGTGGCTTGTGCTTTTGGCAACATTTAACTCCTTGACTGCGTCGAGTTAAAGTGATTTTTATTTATTCATCTCTGGCTTCCTCTATCTACATTCTCCAGTTTCCGTCACCTCCGTCGCCTCGCCAATTCCCTAGCCAGCGACACCTTCTCCGACTATAACCACAGCCTTACTGGATATATTTCTGTTCCCCTCTGAAACCCTGCCTTAATCAAATCTTCACTCGCATCCTTCATCTCTACATCTCTGTTACAATCTGTGTTCTCGCCCTCCCGGTCCCTCTGTCACGTCCCCACCTCTAGCCCCTCCATTTATCCTCTTTCACCCCTCTTTACCCTTCCTTCTGAAACCGTACCTCCACCCTCAATCATCATCATCATCATCCATCCACCTCTCTCCCCTCTTCCTGACGAGGATTCATAACCTCAGCCCTGTGGCTTGAACTCCCATACCGCAGTGTGGCTGCTTAATAGGCTTTGGCTGTGGCTGTACTGCCGGGGCCCTGCTTCAAGTGGTTTCATCGTAGCTCAGAGCAGCGCAGAACCAAAAGGGCTGGGAATGGGCTGAGTCGTGAAGATAGGTTCAATAAATTGACCCTAAATTGTGGTCAAATGGAAGCACTTGAGCCCGACAGAGCACATTCAGCAGAAATGAGTCATAGCGTAATAAAAGATATAACTCAGGAGAACGGCTTGTTTGATTTAACAGTTATTACAGAGATAAATGAGCAAATAAAGATATAAAATGCCTCATTTCAGATACCTCTTTCAGCTACAGCAGCTCTGCTGTGGTCTTTGCACAATATGCATTAAAGCCAATACACCTTAAAAGTGAGCAAAAATGTAATTTGAGTCATTATCTTCTCAAGCCCATGCTGATGGAATGCCAAATGAAGTTTCTCAGTCCACAAAACATGTATTTAACGCTGGTCCTTCTGCGTTCTCCTGAACAGCCGAAGAAGATGACGAACACAATCCACCTCCAAACGCGGTGCACAGCATAATCTCAGCCTCAAGAAGCCCAGACATCAGAAACTGAAGAAAGTGCAGATGTGTACACATGTGCTGCTTGAGGAGATCAACCAAAATAGGTGAGCTTTGCTCAAACACAGATTATAGACAACATCACAGGAAATGGAGAACATTGAGGCTAACATTTAAATACATCTGGTATCAGCTATTTGAAGCAATTGCAGGACCATCTTGCAGTGAATGCACGTGTGTTCAAGCCTGTCTAGCTCTCAGGCTACTTACGGAGAGTCCAGCATAAATGAAGGTGCAAATATCATATTCTCAAAGTGATTTGGGCTCTCAAGGCTTTTGGAGATGCTGCACGACCTGTCCTGTCATGTTGGTTTTAGGGTGTCCTCTGCATATTGAGACAAACCCTGTCCTTCAGTCGTTAAGGAGAATGCTGAAGCAGTGCGGCAAACAGTATTTAGTAAAATAAGAAACTCAACTTCACTTTGGAAAGGCACAACTCTTCCTTCTGAGGGTGGGGCAGTCACAAAGAAAATGTAAAGTGGCTTCTCTGCATCCCATGTCCTCTTAGAATACCATAAGAAAGGTGGATGCTCTGCAGCGCCAAAGCTTGGTCACCACCATTAACAAAGTGATTAAACAAAACAAAAAAAACCAAACATGCAAGTTTCCATCCAAATAAAATAATCTCATCATGGATGGTGATGAATGACAAGGACTTGTTGAGTACATTTAAGTCAAGTAGGTTGGTTGCTTAAGTAACCAAATAAGCTGAAGTAATTGGCAAGTGTATCATCGATGCTCAAAGTGCCGTGCCAGCAGCTGTCATCTTTCTTTGCCGCCGTGTGTCACGTCTGTTTGGTTTCTGTCAATGACAACCATGACCATTTTGATCCATCGCAGCATCACTCAAAAAGCTCTCTCCTAGATTAACAGAGCAAACAATCTTCTCTCTCTCTCTCTCTCGATCGCTCGCTGCCAGTCTGACGGTGACCCAGAAACAACACAGGAGTTGGCCCGGCTTTCGGGACTTTGAAGAGCAAGGCTTCGCCATCCGCCGTGTTTTCTTGTTTCATCGCTGTGTTGACATAACTGGCCGAGAGTGACACCTCCTTTGAAGCACGCAGCACCATGAAGCAGCCGGCTATGCTCAGAGGGCGACCTCGGCAGCAGGCTAGCTGTTGGTTTTCTCTGCTCTAACAGGGTGGGCATTTGGGTAATTACAGAATTTGATGACAATGATAACAGAAATGTTTTTCTTCCGCCCTAAATGGTTCCTCAAGAAAACAGCAGAACTCTGCTCAGCGGCAGAGACGCTAAACGCCGCAGCGTGCACCAACACATGCAGGCCTCTGTGAAGACACACTTCACCTTGACTCACCCACAGTGTGCCTATTAACGTCAAAGGTGTTTTTTGTTTCTTCAGTGGCTTAAGACCAGTAGAGTTAAAAGAGAGTGGGACTACTGGTGTTATTTTATGACTGAGTGACATCAGGCTGCTGAGAGCCTAAGGCCATGGCTGACCAAACGGGGGGGGGGGGGGGGGGCTAACAGCCAAACATCGTTCAAACTGCACATTGTCTTTGTTATCAGGTTATGTCATTTATCCATTGGCATTTATCAATGCAAAATCGGATTTCGTTCAGTCACTGCAAGCGTGAAATTCAATAAACTGGGAGCGGTTAGGTCAGGGCAAGTTCAAAACCAAGTCCCACAGTGGAGACCAAGGCCCTGATTGGGGTTACAAAGGGCACGACCTCCCAACTACAGGGTCACAACCTAACCACCAGAGTTACAGACGGGCAAATAGAGGCGGGAGGCCCTCCCGTTCCACCCCCCAGGTAGATGGGGGGGGGGGAACGGATTCTCGTCCCAGCCAGCTAATCATCCTCTCAGAATCGCTTCATTGTTGGACGCGAGGCAGCGCTGGGACCCTACGTCCAGCTTTACCGATAGAAAATAAATAAATATAATCCAGCCCACGTCAGCCAGATGACTTCTGACAGGTTTGGTTAATTTCGAAGCCAAGTAGCAAAACAAAACATTACGCCAGCGTGCGGGGCCTACGCTGCCTTTAATTGCTTTTCCGATGAGCTCATGACTTGAAGGTGTCCTGGACCGAGCCGAGCAGCCCGACAGGTGTTCTACTGGTGTGTGTCTGTGTGTGTGTGTTTCAGTGTCTGTGACTATGAATGTGTGTGCATTTTAGAGAAAGAAAGAGCTGAAGCAGTTGACACCACTGCAAAAGGATTTGCCTGTGTGTGGGTGAGTGCAGTTTATGTTAAGTGTCTACATGTGTGTATGTGATGGTAAGAAAGTGTTTCTTTGTGTATTCCTTGGTGCGTGCTTTAGGACAGTAAACACACACCATTGCTCCAGGCTGGGTCACAGCGCCACAGGAGCCCAGGGCCTCAGGAAGAACAGGCAGGTCGGACTTGAAACAGATCCTGGTCTACGGAAAGCCTGCTCTCACTCTGGGCCCACACAACTCTGCACATGTGTGTGTGTGTGTTGTTCCACATGGCCTAACTTCAGTAGCCTACAGCTGACAGGTTGCACCGACCTCATAAAGGTTGACGATGGCCGTGGGGCACAGTCACACTAATTTCCAGTCAGTGAAAAGACAACAAAAATGGAGTCGTAGAGGCAGACACAGACGTAGAGAGAAAGACAGAGACAGCCTGCTCACAGAAACAAAACAAAAAAAGACGGCATGAAGAGAGAGTTTTAAGTTCCATCTCCTTGATAAGTGGGGGGGCCTCCGAATTTGGCCATGGATCTATGTGATTTATGGGATGACGTCAGTAAAGCTCCATACATTCAAAGCTCTGTGAAACAGATATTTCACATACAGGCAAGTCTGGATGAGCAACAGCTCATGTGTCTGTGTTACATGATTGTCAGGAACATGCACTACATACACTACAAATTGTATAAATGCGAGTATACAAAACAGAATGTGTACACGTCAACATGGTTATGTATGCAGTAGCACATGGCTGAATCTCAACCACCGACAGATCTATTCCAGTAGGGCTGAGGTCCCTAGTTCCCCTGTGTGTGTGTGTGTATATATATATATATATATATATATTAGGGCTGTAGCGATACGATATTCAGCTCACGATACGATTCGATAAACTTGTATCATGTTTTGAAGGATTTAAGAGAGACAGTGATTTTGGTGACATCTTGTGAGTGTTCCAGTGACTTGGATTGAATTAATTGAACTGAAAGCATCAATTACACAATATATGGCTCTAGCTGGCAGCTCGCAAATACTGGACAAAATGAATCAAAGATGGGGTAAGAAAATGTGTTTAATTTAATTAAACAGTCAGTGCAAATTGTAGCTTACAAGATTTTTGAGTGGCTTCTTTGGCAGCTTCTGTAGCTTGATACTGAACATATGAGGTTGCTAGGAGCCAGTCTAGCCACCAGGTTAAGTAAAAATAAACCATGGCAGCCAATAATTAAAATGTACCCATCTTAGCAGAGTAGCCTAAGGCCTGTAAGAGGTCACGCTGACCAACCAGTGAACCATAAACAGGAAACCTCTTCTCCACATAACTGTACACCAAGTGATCTACATTGTCTTCAGATTTTTGTTCAGGAATAGAAACTTCACGTTTGTGTGACGCAGCTTGCAAACCGCCATATTTTTCTGTCTAAATCGTCACTTTCCTTTTTGTTTTTAAACCCGAAATGCTCCCACACGTCTGCTTTTAAGCCTGCAGGCGCTGGATTTATACTCGGCGCCATTCTCCTGAGTCGCTCTGCTCTGACCGGAAGAGTAACTTGCTAGAAATTCTCTACAGCGACTGGCAGACATAATTGCTCTTGATGCAAAGTGCGGGACATGGGGGGGAATTTGAATGGGGTTTAACGTATCGATGCTCGTTGCTGAAAAGTCGATACTCTCTGGGTAAACAAAATATACATCGCAGAATCGATAAAATAGCTCTGCTCTAATATATATACCGTATTTTTTGGATTATACGTCGCTCCGGATTGTAGGTCGCACCAGCCAAAAAATGCATAATTAAGAAGAAAAAAACATATATAGGTCGCACTGGAGGATAAGTCGCATTTTTGGGGAAAATTTATTTGATAAAATCCAACACCAAACAACATATAGCACAAAGAACATGCTAACACGTTTACCAAAATATCAGGTTTTACTCCGAATCACGAAATCCAAGGAAATCTTCATCCTCGGTGTCACTTTTGAACAACTCCCCCAACTCGGCAGGTAGACAAGACGCCGCTTCCTCTTCTACGTCGCTTACATCAGACTCGTCGTCAGTTGCAGTTCCAATTATTCCAGCCTTTCTGAATCCCGACAGGATGGTTGCGGTTGTCACTGAAGCCCATGCTTTGTCGATCCATTCAATGACTTCCAGGAAAGTTGCATGGCGCATTCTCCCGGTTGCCGTGAAGCTGTGCTCTCCATCCGTCATCCACTGCTCCCACAGGTTACGCAAAACTGACTTAAAGCTCCTATTCACGGAGATATCAAGTGGCTGGAGTATTTTGGTTAAGCCTCCAGGGATGATGGCAGGTATGGAGTTGAAAACTTTTAATTTATTTTTTAACTGTGGTGTGATGTGCGCTCTCATGCTATCCATCACAAGCAGAGCTTTGCGTGCTCTAAAGAAGCCATCCGGTCGCTTATTGTAGCACTTTGTAAGCCACAAGTTCATCATTTCTTGATCAATCCACCCTTTCTCGTCCACGGCGACTGCAACTGAGGAGGATTGGATTTTTGGCATGGTTTTTCATTTGAAAATGACCATCGGTGGCAGTTTTGATCCGTCTCCACAACATGCCAGCACCACTGTGAAGTGTGATCTCTCATGACCAGTTGTAACGATATTCACACTTTTTTGCCCTTTCTCTGCAACACTTCGGCCCATGGGGATGTCAAAAGTGAGGGGGACCTCGTCCATGTTAATAATATGATCCGGTGTCACGTTGTGATCACTTACATGCTTTTCAATGAACGCGCGGAAACTGTCAACCTTGGCTTGGAAGTCCGCTGGCAGTTTTTGGGACAGTGTCGTCCTAGCTCTGATAGAGAGGCGTTTGCGCTGCATGAAGCGGTAACACCAAGAAGGTCCTCCCGCAAAGCCGTTTATATTCACCGCCCTGGCAACCACCTGGGCGTGGAGACGCAACTGCACCGTTGACAAACCTCTCCCAGCAGCACGTTGTTCAAGCACCCATGCGTGAACTCGTTCCTCCAACTGCGGCCACCTAGCATGTCGCCCGCGATTAGCTTTCTTTGTTTTCTTCATTTCAGTAAGCGTAACCTCCGCTTTTCGCCAGTCCCTTACAAGTTTTTCGCTCACTCCAAACTTTCTTTCTGCTGCTCGATTGCCGTTTTCGGCTCCATATTTCACTATCTGAAGCTTGTAAGCCGCGGACTATGACTTTCTTTTCGGCGCCATTTTCAATCAGCCCTTCTAATTTGTGTTTTTAGATAACAGGCGTGACAGATAACTCTGAACCTCCAGAAACCGCGACAGATTCTGACGGGTCACAGAGTTCCCTGTAACACCTGTTATAGAAATGTGTAGGCTACTGTCTCTGAGCTCACAGATTTTGTAAAAAAAAGCATATATAAGTCGCTCCGATTTATAAGTCGCACCCCCGACCAAACTATGAAAAAAACCGCGACTTATAATCCGGAAAATACGGTATATACTGTATATATATACACACACACATGATTGGTAATCTTTTCATCTACAAAAAAATGGATGACTGGATGGACTTATGCACGTCTCAGGCACACATAATGAGGAATGAGTCCAGATGAGGGGTTTGAAGCGGAAGCACAGCAGCACTCTTGACTCCATATGTTGATAAGAGACTCCATAACCCCCCCCCTTCCTTTCTAGCTGGTTCCTCGCCCTCATAAATCCACATCAACTCGCATGGTGTTGAAAAGACAAACAGACACTGCACAATCGGTGCCTGTGCCGCAGCTGAAACCCAAGAAGCCTTGATTATGGACAATTCCAGCTGCTATCTTTCTCCCGATTCTCTCTTTCCTACAGCATTTTCCTATTATACTCACAAAAACACAGCCTCGTTCTGTCTCCTTCAAATCACACCGCAGGAAAATAGTTAAAGTCACGACCAAATGTGACCTGGCCCTTGTCAGTAAGATAGCTAGCCTTCTTAATCAGAGACAAAACAGACTTTGTCCTGATTGCATTAATGCATCATTACTGTATCCATCATGGATATACAGAGCACTGTTTGAACTCTAAATGAGCCCCACTGTAATGTAAGACGAACAGGAGAGACACTTCTGAGCTCATTAAAATAAACAGACTTCTGCTTCTGCTTTCCCACAGACACATTCAGTTTTACACAGTTACCTTGAAAACTCCTTATCGCTGCTATCATTCAGCCGGCTCATGGGCTTTCTCCACAGTTCAAGCTGAGTTCTCTCTGTTTGTCATAAGGGGAGTGGGAGTCAAGCAACTCTAACGTCTGTCATTAGCTGGGACTCTTTCCAAATATTCTACATGAATTACATTGTAACAAATTGGAAACCTTGACGCAAATGGCAAAACCCGAAGTTTAGTTGATATTGTAAAATTGCTTCTTATTCTCTTGAGGCTAATTTATGTGCATAAAAAGAAAGCAAATATAAAGTAGAGGAAATACTTTGTCAAAAGAAATAATGGTACGAGTCTATCTTCATACATGTATGGATAGTTGGAGTCCAAATTTAATAAATATGTGGTGAGGCTTTAAAAGCACACAAATCAAAGTGAAAACAGAGCATGCGATGGTTTCCCTGACTTCAGGAGACCTCGTTGTGTGACGCGTATTCTGTGCAGCAAGTAAACGCTGAGGCAAACAAAGATCACAGCAACTGTGATTTGTGCTTTTAGCTTTGAGGCCACAGCAACTATTTCAGATTTAAAGGGGTTTAGATACAGACTTTTCAAATCAACCTGAAACACCAGAGCTTTATTTTTGTTTATGTCTTCTTCAGTGGCAAAGTACGAAGCAGAAAAATAATATGTATTTCAGATATAAACGAATCTACTACTAAAAAGTAAGCAATATTAAGCTTTTTGGTGAAATTTCAGAATGACCCTAAAATGCACTCAAAGGTGAACTTAATATGTTTAACTATTCAATGTTTCAGTTCTCTTTGCACAACTTGCTGTTTTCTAATAAGATTAACTGCAAAATTAATGCCTCAAGCGACAATTATTTGTCGCTTGAGGCAAATAATTTGTGAACAGCATGAGACGTCGTTGTCAAGCTGTAATTGATGCTCATGACAAGTTATTGAGACATTGACATATTTTGTTGGAGTATACATTGTTGTTGGCTTTTGTTTCCATATATTGTTCGGGATGAGGAAATCACCATTCTATGCTTCTACCTAAATGCACTGCTTTCATGAAATAATATCACTGTAACGTGAACTATTTATGTATTCCATAAATCACACCCGAAAGCCACATATCCCAAACTTTTTGTGAGTAGTGTAAATGTGGAGGTCACTTATTTTTTGCATATTTCTTTTTACTTTATAGATTTTTAAAATGATTTAATTCTGTTCTTACTTTACCATCAGGACATTTTTTTTTAGTATTGTAGTTCACTATTAGTGAGTAAATGCAATGGTGACATGAAAACTCATGACAAACTATGTGAGATGAAAGAAAAAAAAAGTGCAACAAGAAGCTGCTGCAGGAAAGAAGTTGTAGGAAAAAATGTGGCTGGAAGAGAAGAGAAGGAAAGTACAATAATGACTTAAAATTACAAATCGCAATGTTAGAGTTTCAGTACCTTGGAGTAGTCACAAAAGCATCAACCACACCAGAGATGTTGCATGTGTACTACTGGCTTTGGCTAAAAGTTAAAATGTTCACGGTGGATTCTCCGACAGGGTTTCGGCTGCTTCTGACTATTTCTGTCAGAGATGTCAGACCAGAACTAGACTGTTTGAACACTGTGAGGAACACAGTGGGACGGCATGAGGATGGTCAAGCATCTCTGCTTTCTTTTCTGAAGCCAAATGCTGCTTTGTGTTCTGGCCAGTGTCTACAGCTTATTTTGTCTATTGCACTGGATTATTAGTGCAATAGTAGTAGTATAGTAACCTTGATTTTACTTCACTATTATACTCTAAGACTCTCTGAATATATGATGCATCAAGGAATCAAAAAAAAATAGCTAAAATAAATGTAGGGCCACTATTTTTGGTGTAAATCACAATATAGAGGTGCTCGGAGGAGGTCTACGCTCTCAGAGTGCTTTTCTAGTTAAATAAAGCTATTGTTGCTTCCTCCCTTTCTTGATCATTACAATTTCCCTTCTAATCTTTTATATAAATTCTTTCTAAGATCCTGCGGTCTCCATTTGCTGCTTCTCTTTATCACTATTTTAGGATTCTTGCATTACACAGATCCACATGAAGGGGCGTCCAACCCCGTCTTCTACAGTCATTCCCTACAGCTCTTTTCACAGCCCTCAAACTTCTGAGGAACACACGGGATGCAAGGATGTGATCCTGTCTTCAATTAGCTTCAAGTCTGTCCATCTCACATCTCTGATCTTTCTATCTTTCAGCCTGGCCTTTTGTCAGTTCAGTAGACTCGGTAATGATCGAAATGACAGATCAAAGTCTTCTGGCTGAGATGTGGGGTTACTCAGGAAGCTGGGAATGCTGCGCTGAAGAATGTGATGGCTGCACGGCAATGGGCTATGGATCATCTCTTTTGGTCTCTATGTAAAATATCCACCTTGACAGCCAGCCAGTGACTGTTCCGAGTTCCTCTGTCAGGAAATTTGCCTGCTCAATCTCTAAATGAAGTCAAGGTGATGTTAAATAGTCTCACCGTTTTGGCAACATGTTGGATGATAACCAGTCACTGCTGAGGCATGTCTGCACGGTGCTCCTCAGAGATTAATAAAAGGCTATAGCCAGGATTCTAATGCCTTTTTTCTCTTCAGACAGTCGATTCATTACTACTAGTGTTAGCTACTAGGTTCTTATATTTATTCCAAAGAAAACGTACAGCTCCTGCCAGAAGTGGAAGGGGGGGGCATAATTGGCGGCACACCAGATATCGTACCGGGAAAACCTGCATAACACAGTGTTCGGAAACATTCTAGCAAACAAACCTTTACCCTGAATAGAGTGATTATGCGTTATATATATAAATATATTGGGGGGGAAACGAAGAATTACAGTGAGTTAAATAATCGAGGGATTTATGATTTTTGGGAACTATGTTCTCAGAGTGAACATCGTAGCACGGTTTTGTCTCTCAAGTGACTGCACACGTGTCTTTCTCAAAGTATAAAATACTTATTAATACACATTATCCGCAAACGGTCAACAGAATTATAGATGTATGAGTTGGATATGGAGTAAGAGAGAAAAGCGAAGTGGGGAGATAATTATGTTCCATGGGCAGGTAACATCTTTTGACCCCTCGTCCACCTATCTATCTCCATTTGTCTCCGTTTTGGTCTCTGTGGGTTCCTCTTAGTTCTCTGTTCCCACTATGAAACTCGTCCTCTTTTTGCTTGCCACAGTAGATTGAAGATTACTCCTCTTATAGACATAGCCTTAAGCGGTTACACATTTGAACCATTTAGTAATTTGGCCTAATGGTTTCAGGATGCTCTATTTTAGCTGCAATGTAGGGACGAAGGGATGGAGGGATGGATGGGGTGTAAGCTAAAAAGAAACACTAATTCTGATTGGATGGACTTCCTTATCCAGGAAGAGGGTCACTGCGATGTCAATGCTGCAAGGGATGACTTGAAACTGAGATGGGATGATTAGAACTTAACAATTAAAAGTTGTCAGATGGACAATCCTGAGACAGACGAGCACAGTGTGGGCGTTTATATCCCATAAAGGTCAGGTGTTAGAGTGAGTTCATGGCTAAACTCATATCGTGGGCTTTTTCTTCTGGACTAGGACAGGCAGGGAGAGATTAATGCACTCGTATCTCAATTAGCCTTTAAAATATAACTTCTACAAGAAGTTTCTTGTTCCAAATTCCATGAGTTTAAGTGACCGATAAGTCTGACAGCTTACCAAGGGCATGCAGTTTTATGCATGTGTGCATCCCTGCGTCCTAAAGCTTCAGAGTAAGCCCGTCTGCTTCTTCAGCCTGTAATTAGTCACTGTTGAATGAAACCATGGTTTTAACAACCATCACTGACAGCAGCGTAAAAGCAGAGACTGTGTTTTGTTATGAGAGGATGTCGCTCATGTCTGCGCACACAGTGATAATAAGGAAGACGTGTTTATACTCATCAGAGCTGTATTTAATACAGTCAGACATCATGCATACAGAGGGTCATGTGTGCACGTACACACACACACACACAAACAAAGAATGTGTTGGCCACCTGCAACACAGGACATCTAAACTGCTATCAGCTGCCCTGCATTAACAAACCATGGCACCAAAGCAGTGATGAGTCAGCTACTCTAAACACACTTGAAATACTCTCCAGATTGGCTCGTTGCAGACTGTAAAAACAGGACTGAGAGGCAGGAGAGGAAAATGGTTGTGTGTTTGGTGTGGGAGCAGTAGGGACAAAGAACAAAGGGGAGGAGAGATAGGAGGATGGGGAGAACATGTAGAAAAGAGGAAGGGAGGAAGGATACGTCTTTGAAGGTAGAGAACCAGCAGCAGCAACCAGAGCGGCTGCTCTTATTCTTCAAGGTCTGATCTGAGAGTTAACATCAGGACAAGGTCTACGTCTACAAAGACCCTCTCCTGATCCAACGATCACACTCATACTGACTAATACAAAGGGGGAAAAAAATACTTGTCTAAGAAAGCTAACAGACTCAAGAACATAGTCACGTGAAGATATGAACACAGCTCACACACACCGCTGTCAGGCAGAAGAGAACGGCATAATCGTGGAGCTATTCTGCAGACTGTCGTTCATCTCATAACACCACTGCGCCATTTCTCATACATGCAATGCTGAGATTATGCAGATGGTGAGAGCAGCAAAGACCAGCTTGCCAATAATCCACATCGTCTGCTGGCTGATGAAAAAAAAAAAAGCCGGAGAGATGACACATTTGTTGGACAAGGCAGAGAAAATAGCAACACATGTGCATCTCCATGAAAATCTATAGGCTGTTGAAAATGTTTTCTGTCTAGACTCAAGACAGTCACAAAGCAATAAAGCAATAAGCCTTGAGAATTAGAGGCCCGTGCCATTGAAAGGAATGTCATGAAGAGCAGGAAACATGGAGGAAAAGTTGTTGGAAAACATCTGACCCGGAGAATTTCTACTCATAATCAATCCATAATGGTACCGTAAAACACGCAGTTTCAAAAGGCAGACACTTCATTCATTACAGTTCATTGATACTGGCAGCAACAGCTGCAGCAGGAAATCTCTGAACCATGGTAGGTCAATAATCTGTTTAGTGGCATTACCTCAACCCCCCCACAGTGGAAGCATGCAGAGCCCCACCATTGCTCTTTGGTTAAAAAATACACCTCAGACAAGCCAAAGACTGCATTTGGCAACCGCTGTGGTTTTAAATCATCAAGTCAGATTGAGACTCGTGTCAGCCTGCTAAGGTGATAAAGACATCTCCCTAAATTCCTAGTGCGTGGCTGCAGACAGCCCATCGACTCACCACGGACGTGGTGGAAGCCTCTCTCTGGAGCCCGTGTTTGGTAAGTCTCTTCTGGGCTACCGGAGATGACCATGGCCATTATAGATGATCTACTACCTCTCCAGATATAGGTTTTTCTCTAAGGTGATTAAAAAAGCCAAGCCAACTGTGGGTGCCCCGAGTCTGAGTCCGAGTCTTTGATTTTTAACCAATACCGAGACCCGATCCGATATTTCTATAATACCGTATTTTTCGGATTATAAGTCGCAGTTTTTTTCATAGTTTGGCCAGGGGCGCGACTTATAAATCGGAGCGACTTATATATGCTTTTTTTTATTACCGTATATCATTTCACATGTTATTTTCACATTAAACCGCAAGAGGAATGGATCGACAAAGCATGGGCTTCAGTGACAACCGAAACCATCCTGTCGGGATTCAGAAAGGCTGGAATAATTGGAACTGCAACTGACGATGAGTCTGATGTAAGCGACGTAGAAGAGGAAGCAGCGTCTTGTCTACCTGCGGAGTTGGGGGAGTTATTTAAAAGTGACACCGAGGATGAAGATTTCCTTGGATTTGGTGATTTGGAGTAAAACCTGATATTTTGGTAAACTTGTCAGCATGTTCTTTGTGCTAGAGTTATCTGAATAACTCTTGTAAAAGACTGTTCTGGGTTACCGTAAAAAGGAGGTGTGTCCATCGGAGTTGCGTAGAGCGAGAGCTGCGGTGTTATGTTGGAAAAAAAAGAAGTGAAGCGGAGCCTGATGTTCTCTATTTTATTTTAATTTAATTAATTTATTTTAAATTGCTTTTCAAGATGACATGTATGTTGTTTGGTGTTGGATTTTATCAAATAAATTTTCCCCAAAAATGCGACTTATCCTCCAGTGCAACCTATACATGTTTTTTTCTTCTTAATTATGCATTTTTTGGCTGGTGCGACCTATAATCCGGAGCGACGTATAATCCGAAAAATACGGTACATAAAAAACATAAAAATAAAGATGGGTGGACTTTTGCAACAGGAAATATTAAATAATAATATTTAAAGTAAAATGAACAACACCTCAATCGCGAGGTTTTTCTCATCCACTTCAAAATACTTCCATTTTACACTGCAGAAATACTCGCGCGACTCGGTTCACGCTGCTTCCGTGATGTCATGCTGCATGCGCTGCCGTGTCTGTTGGAGTAGAGAGGGCTCACTCTGCGCCACAGCGTAACTCCAGAGCTGATAGAAAGTCATGAAAATAACTATCCACATATATCCGAGTGCTGATCGGTGGGTAACGTCCGATTCCGATCGAGTCCACAAGCTCGTGATCGGGCCAGATCGGATCGGGACGTCCCCAATGAACACCATACCACAATTGCTCCAACATGCTCAAAACTGGACCCTTCATGAAGACGCGCTCACCTAATTAACTTTTAGTTAAAGATGACAAGTCCCCATTCTGTTCTTACTAGCAGCTACAATGGCACCACAACAGGTCAGGGGCTGATATGTGACCATCTTACACTTATGGTTAAGGTGAAGTAAGTGGATTTGTGAAATGAAGAAAAGGTGACCAAAGTGATTGGTTTTTCTCTATTATTAGAAGCTCTTTCGAACATGGTGGGCGAACTTCTTTTCATTGTGAGGCAGAGGAGGTTGGTTGAAGATAATCTCGAGTGGCTATTAGCGTCGGGAACAGGTCCTTTCATCTCCAGACCTTGTATATGCCGAGAGGAGAAGAGAGTGGCGCTACGACTGCCTGTGTTTACTGCCTGTTTATCTAAGTGGGCATGTGGGGGGGGGCTGGAGGGCCATGGCGGGTCAAGCCACACACGGCGAGAGGAGTCCAGGAACCCCGAAGGACCACTAAAAGTGATGAGATTTTACAACTACTGCTTCGTCTATGACTACTGCTGCTGCTGCTGCTGCACACACACATCCACGATTGAGTTAACAGACTGATATATACACACCCCAGACTCAGAGTGATGAGAGTTTATTACTACTGTTGAGACTAAGTGCCCCCGGGGCAGGAAGACAAGCTGAGGAGTCCTGTGGACCTTAAGGCCCTCAAGGCAAAGACAGGAAAATGCAGTTTTGAGAAGGCCAAGCATGTGTATACTAGACTGGTACTCTGAATCGGCTGTATTTATATTACACGCTTGGAGTGAAATACACAAATAGAATTTTAGGCTAACAATACAACAACAGTGTGGTCCGACTTCAACTCATTAATTTACAGACAAAACCCATGGGGGGGGGGGGGAACCAACAACTACTGAGAATACTTTGCTTGGCTTGCACTGTGTTAAAGATCAAATTTAGGGAGTTTTAACAGCAAAAAAATAATTTGAAGCTCTTATTTTTATGTGGCACAACAGCATGTGGTCAAAGTGCTGCCACCTGTTTAATGTGGACTCACCGGTGCCTCCACAGAGGACTGCATTGTGGCTGCACAGGGAGAGTCGGGGATTCTGAGAAAGCCATTGGCAACCAGCAAATCAAAGGCAACCAGTCGGGTTTGTTTTCTCGCAGTACAGGCCCTGAGTGTGTGTGTGTGTGTGTGTGTGGGGGGGGGGGGGGGGGCGACCCGTCTAAATAAAATAAACATTTAATTTGACTGAAATTAGAGGCAACAAGCGCTGCTGTAAGAAAAGGCTGTGAATGTGAGTTCTTGCGGTTTGGCCTAATCCTGATTGAGGAGCCCATGAGTTGAAATGTCAGCAATATGAGACTAAAACAAAAATAATTACATCCAGGGTTAATGAACAACTTTCCTAAGGTCCAGGGAATTAGAGAAGAAAGGAAGCTGAAGAGAGGGGGACAAAAAGAGAGAGAGAGAGAGAAATACTTTAAAGAAGAAGTTGTTTTCCTCATTTTTCAAACTGAGAGGTCAAAATCATAGGCCCATATTTGTCCTCATCAAAGCAGCAAACTTCTACGTCAATAACAGAATGACAATAAACAGGCATTTTGATAGGCCCATTCAGATCAGTTATTGCTTGGGTGTCGTTACCCTTAAAAGGCTAATAGACTTGTTCGGCTAAAGGATGCGGCATGAAGAATGAACAACACGCCTCCCTTTAAGCGACGAAAGCTTCTCAAGTTCACGGCATCTCTTCATGGCTTTAATCTTTGCTGTTATGACTACAGAGACTATCTCAGCTGAGCAGGGAGACGCCCACTCCAACAACAACAGTCACAGGTGCTCGGAGGCTAATAGATCGCTCACGTGTCTATAAGTACACTATCGGCGTACTAGCAAATACAGGAGTGCCTATTGGGTAAATGCACAGGACATAACCTAAATGGACTGTTGAGTTAGATTAGCTGATTGCACTAACACGGCTGAATATTGAGATATTAATATTATGACTTATGGTTTCCACGGCGCTAGTAACCCTCTGAGTTTTCTCCCAGCGAGCTGACCAGAGGGTCCGAAATACACGAGCCAATGAAACATTCAGTGTTTCATCTGATAAGTCGGGTTTTCACAAGTTGAGCTTGAACACATTATTGTTATTAATGCAATGTATCATGTTGCATGCATGTCTTTTGTGATGATGATGATGAAAATGTGATTTGTTGGTGAGCGGTCAATTAAAGTGACAATACAAGATGGTGTGTGTGTGTGTGTGTGTGTGTGTGTGCACGTCAGTACACTCCACCGCTGCATGTCTCATCCTCTGTGTTCTGAAGGCCCAGCGTACAGCTGCTGGCGGGGGATGCGTCCAGCCAAACATCCCCACAGAAACAACAACCGGCATCAAAGGAGTCCCGCTGGTCCAACATCATTATCAGCCTTTATCCTACGAGTCTTCAAATCCTCCCTCTGCTGAGCTTCACTCAATGGCGTAGGGAGGGACGGGAGAAGAAAGGGTGATTTGCAAAACATGAGCCGGCTCCAAACTGATAGACACTCGTGCCTTCCTTTAGCTTTTCCTTTTTCTGGTTGACTCTTTTCCTTTGAGGCTGCATAGCAGCATTCAGGAAGGTACTCGTAGCTACTTTATCCAATCATGAATCTCCAGCTGACATTTTAAACCTCTCAGTTTGAGAACCGTTACTGAGCCCGTGCTCGGCAGGCTCTTCATCTCCAGCAACTGTTACATGCCAGGAACAGTGAAGCGTTGTGACAGAGCCGTGACATTTCTGCATCTTGCCAAGCCCAATTATATTGAGTGGTGAGCCACATCATTTTTTAGAGTAGATATTCCTTTGTAAATATGTTACACTGAAATCAGACTAATTATACTGTTAATGTTTCTAATTAAACTTGCAATGTAATATTCGTAAATGTCAGCTCAGCATCTTTGGCAGCTCAATTGCCGAAGCCTATGCGGAAGCCAGGGGAAACCGTGATCCGAGGGTGAAGACGGTCGCACCTTCAGTGGAAGACAATGGGCTAATTTAATCTGGGTGATGACGTGCGTTTGGAAATCCAGCCATCTCTTTCATCACCAGTAGAGCAGAGGACAACAAGCTCAAAGCAACTGATATCTTATTCCAAGCGTGAGCACTGCAGTGTGTTTACGAGTGAAGCGCGCTCGCCCATTTAGCGCCAGCATCTGGAAGTTGTTCGTATCTCAAATTCACGCTCGTGTCTCAAAGCAAAATATTGCTCGCGTCCCGGAACGCTGAAATTACTCGTATGTGGAGGCATTACTGTATAGATATATATATACAGACTCCTGTGCTAAATAAAGATCTGTTTCTTCCTGTCTTACAGTGAGCCAACGCTATTGGTGATATTTATTTACAACAAATCTAGAGGTTTCTCTTCAATGCTTTCCATGTCATTCTAGATTCTATATTTTAGATGTCTTTTAATGTAACAAATCTTTCTTACTGGCTGACACATGAAATACCGCATCATTTAGCTATTGCTACCAGATACCAGCTTGGCATGCACAGACCATGTCTATGTAATGACACACGTGCAGGAGCAAAAACAAACTTGACGTACGCTTGCAGTACACAAACACATAAACATTATGTACGTACACATTCGCATATGATAGATTGTGCAATAAAAACGTGCAGTACATGCTGTGGATAATGGGCCTGACGTCAGATAGACCCATAAACCCAGCTCAGGTGTGGCTTTATTTTTCTTGGACCTATCAGAAAAGTCATGAAATAAGAATCTCACTGACGGACTCACAGCCAAACAATAAATCGTTACTCGCACAAAAATTTTAAATAGAATTGCTGTTCAAATAAACCCCAGCATCTCCTCTAGCATGCAGGTTATCGTGCCATTCGACACGACTTCCAGTCTCACCACTACCAGTGTGTCGAACTACACAGTTTGCCCGGGCTGCCCCTCTGCACAACATCTGGACAGGACATGGTAGGCCCTCATTCATTGCAATTAAAACAAAAAAATCCTGGACACTTTTAAAAGTTTTACCGACTAGCGGTTGAGTCATTACCGACGGACATTATGAGGGGAGATGTCTGTATTATAAAACTGATTGCTTTATGTGCATTTGGGTGAGATGAGCTAAACATTTTTAAAGCTACGTCATTACAGTGTAGTGCAGCTGCGTAAACCCGTTTCAAACCCAAGTCCTGGTTCTGACACACTCCTGGTTAGACCACTTTTAAATGTGTAAGTTCCTTAAAAGTCACAGGTAAGAAAATGCACAAGAGTCACTTTGTCTGTCAGATAATGTTAGCATGATAGCCAGAACATCTGCATGATTAATCACAAATCACAAATAAATCGGGTCTAACTACAGAACAACCGGACCACATCTTTACCTAATCTTAACTGAACTTGGAAGATTTAAAAATAAAAAATAAAACCTACCACCTCTTCTGGGCTACTGTTAACTTCTGTCCTTTTCACAGTTGGAATAGAATGACATTGAGAGTCTATCGCTCTGTTCTTCTCGTGTTTCCTCTCATCCCAACCTACCATAAAGTTAAGGGAGTGTGGACATATTATGTGGAGTTGCTGGCTCACCCCACAATGACCTGCCTCTAATGTATGATTATGCCTGATTACATCTATTGCTGTCAACCACAAAGGAGCTAAAAAAAAAAAAGGTTGTTGGAGCCTGTGATACCTCAGAACAATCAGCTGTGGTTGGGGTGCATCCTGCAAAATGTCTATTGTTTACTACAAGGCACACTGTGGTAAAAGGAAGCAGGACCATCAGTCCAAGACAATGTCCACGCTACTGAATTGATAGTTTACAGCGGGATGGCTAAACTCAGTTTATCTGAGACTGATCTGGGAAGCAGTATCAAACCACTGGTCTTTTTATATATATATATATATATAAATGTACGTTGTTTTAAAAATAATAAATATGGAAATATATTAATTTACCAAATAAAACTGAATTCTAAATGTCTTATTTCCAAGAGTGCAAATGACGGTTTTAATGATGTTAGGGCATAAAGATGAAAATGTCATGAGAAAGACTATCCCACACAAAACAGTTTGGAATTCACAAAGTTCAATCTAAGGACCAGACTTCCTTTTCATGTCTGCTTGAGGGTGGAATAAAATACACTCACTTTGAACTCTGCAGTGCGATCTCAAATTGTGATCATTTTACAGTGTAATATTTATGGATTTTGCAAAAAGTGTGGCTTTGTAAATAAGGCCATTTTGAAGACTGAACGATAATAAAAAGGCGAGCCACATCTGATGGAGGAGATACAGCACATAAATGTAAAATATTGCCTCATGTGGCAACACAATTTATTGAAAAGGAAAAATAATCTTTATCTTCGAAATTTTATGAGCAATACCAATTTAATTACATAGTTTGAAAAGAAAAAGACAGCCATTGTTCACAAGGAACACATTTATAGAACTACAAAACTAAACTAAAGTTAAAATAGCACAGCTCCATCTAATTCAGTCAAATAGAAGACTGGGTGGAGGAGGAAGGTCTGGATCAGAGTTCATAAAGTTACACCTGAATTTAGAAAAACCTCACCAGTTCCATAGATGACTTGAATGGGTAGAAAAAAATGTTAATGTGCTTTATTAGCCCAATTAAATAAATGGAGAACTAGAAAAGCACCCGGAGAGCACAGACCTCCGCCAAGTCTCGCTATATTTTGATTTACACCAAAAATAATGGCCTTACCTTTATTTTATCTCTATTTTTAGATTCCTTAACCATGAAAACAAACCTTTAACAAATGGATTCACATTGATATCATTATGAGTTTAGAAGTTATTCACAAAAATCAGACTTTCAGTAATGGTGGATTCTTCTGGATATAGATCCAGAACTTTTGAAGATAAAACAAATGCATGCACTACTACGGGAGCTGATCAGGTGAGATGTGTAACAGGTGCGTCTCATTCAGTTCAACAATGCAGTTGTGCAGGGGCAGAAAGCAACCTGGAGTTAAACATAATCTGGTGTTTTAAAGCTGCGTCTAATGTATGCCTGTACCCACACTGCATATTAGGTTAATCAGCTCTCGGCCTGAGCTGCAGTTAGACTGGGACGGAGTTTTGACTGGATCTAGATCCAACAAATCTGTTTTCCCTCTACTAATTCCACAGTGTCTTGGTAAAAGCCAGCACAAACAGAACCTCCTTTGTGGAGGTAATGAAATTCGGGGGTGAGATAGAGATCCCCCCCCCCCCCCCTACATGACTGTGTCAAATTCCATAAACATCGGTCAATAATCGAGATAATGAGGAACAAATTTTGAAGCTCCGTTGACTGCAATGATACAGAAAATTTCAAAAGTGATCCAGAATCCAGGATCTCTTGTGGATCATCACCAAAATGTAATCAATTGGTCCTGGTAAGATTCCTGAATGCCTTGAGATCTGTCGCTATAGAAATAAAATTGAATTGAATTGAATTGAATGGATAAACAAATGGCCAGAGTCTTGCATCTAAGTATTACAACATATCAGATGTACAAAATCTGTACGGTTAACGTATTGTTATCCAGGAGTTACTACACACTGACAGACTACAGGACATCTCCAATCTGCAGGGCTATAGAAAGGATTTCAGACAAGTTATGTGACATGGAATAGTGTATAACGATTTGATTTCTACCTTTAAAAAAAAAAACAAATGCAGTAAAAATCCTGCACAGGGAATCCCAAACAGCCCACTGAGGGGGCTGTATAGATGCAGCATCAGTCACCACAGTCTCCAATAATTAGCATTAACTTAAACAAGTGGCGAATGCCAAAAGCAAATTACACAGAGGCGACTGAGTATCTGGTATCAACCTCTGTCAGTTAGTTAACTCTCTGTTAGTTAAAATACGCACTTATCTCTCTATATTATCAGTCAGTTTCTCTCCATCATTTGTTCTTTCATTACAGCGTGTCAGAAACACAGACACATCTGTGCCTCCACACCCCCGCCCCCCCTCACCACCAGAGCTAAGGTTTATTTGACTTGAAAATTACCCTCCTAGTGTTTAACATATCTCCAATGTTGTCATCGCCAAATATTTATTTGTAAAGGAGAGGACCTCTGAATGGCCACATTCCTTCTGCTTCACAGCAACAGCAACAGCGCACGCACAGACACACACACACACACACACAGAGACACGGCTCGATATGTTTATAAGAGAATTTTCACAACCATCTTGCATATTTATAAAGCGCCTGTGTGTACTCGGCTGGGTGAGTGTCAGCTCCGCTTGGAAAGTGACTGTGGGTATTTACAGGATCATGGCTACTTCCTGTCTGGCTTGCACCCCTTCTTTTGTGTGCCTTGCTCCTTCTAGATTATGTGTCTTGATGATTTCCTTGGAGGGGGGGCAGTGCTCAGTGCCAATGAAGACTGAAACATGGCAAAACTAGTGTTCTCGGAATAATGACTTTTCTGAAAAATTAACATAATTTAACTATAAAGCCTGGAAGTTGTGTATTAATACGCTGATATGAAATATCACCCTTAAATCCATGCAGAGTGACTTAAGTGATAAGTGTGAATCACACCCCTACAGTCTTGAGCACTTTTGATAGACCAATATTTGTCATCCAAACCTTGCCCTGCATCCTAAATTACTTAAATTAAGCACAGGAGAATACTTAGAGTATTTGATGTACTCTGTTTCTCTAAATAGTCCATACATTAACTTTATTTTGTCACTTCTCAGGGGGTTGATATACCATCAACATGTGTGTATAAGGTGTGGGGGGCTCAACATAATGAACACCACACCACAAGGGGGCAGTGATGGAGTTGGAAAAGGTTAGGGTGGCCTCCTCATTAAGAACTGACAGAAGAGCAATAAAAAAGAGTTGGATACAGGGGTGTAGTGTTTTAAGGAGAGGGGAGATTAGGTGGAACAGAGAAGGACAGAGAAACATGATAAGAGGGAACAATCTCATCCATGGGAGGAATTGCAGCAGCAAAGTAAGAACCCCCCCCCCCCCCCCCCCCCAAAAAAAAAGGGAAACGTGGAACGAAGGATGTGTAGAATAGATTTAGGAAGGTCATTAATAATAGGACGGTAAAAACAGCAGGGAAGCAAATATTACGGCCGTTGAATAAATAATAAAGTGCAGTTGGCTCAATAAGAGGAGAGCATCTAATAACCCCCCCCAACTCATGCCTGGAGTTGACAAGTTTAACGGTCACTCACACAAAACATCATCAAAAGTTCAAACAACCTCACAAACAAGAGCACATTTTGGGAGAAATCCTAGGAGACCAAACCAAACAATAAAATCTTCATCCAAACAGTGTACTCAAAATATTAAAGCCTGCGTTTTGAATGGTCATCCACAGAAACACAGATGTGCACACAGACAAACAAGGCCTCCTGGCCTTCCTTAGACGGCAATAGCGCCGGTGCTACGGTAGTTGAAAGAGCGTTAAAAGTATACGTTTAGCGAGAAAGAATCGCTGTTACGACAAGCGCAACCTGCTGGCAGTGGAGTTGTGAGTGAGTACAACTCACTCTGTATAATGTACTGTATAAATGACCTATACTTCTGTAAATATAAATATTTGTTCAATCATTTTCATGTCCACTGTATACGCCTTGCGGGTCACGGGTGTTGCTGGAGCCTATCCCAACGTTTGTAATGGGGAGAGGAGGGGTGCACCCCAGAAGCATCAGATACTCATCACGGGGTCCTTGGTGTGTGAATATGTTTTGACCGCAAAAAAAATGGCAGCCAAGTTGTCGGTCAACGGGGGTTTCGTTTCATGATGAAATCGTTTAGCGATGGGGTCTTTGGAACGAAACTCCGTCGTTAAACGAGGACCATCTGTATATTATGAGGCCGGCTTCCATGTGGGTCATCCCACTCTCTTTGGCATCGCAGGATAGTGCCTTGATTATGATCCGGGCTTTCTCAATATTGTTACGAGCAAAAACGGAGCGAGGTTCTCTACTTTACAAAACACATGATTTAGAACTTCTTTCTACATCTTGCTGCTTTTCTCTGACTCTGCCTGCCTTCCCGCAGGGTCTCTAATAGCGGACTACAAGTATCAAGAGTCCCGTGACAGTGTAACACATGCACCAAGGCAGAACACGCACTCAAACCGAGGATTCCTGTCCTACGTCCTGCCAAACAATTCCAACCTGGGCACACACTCCCCCCCGCCCAATTCCACATTTTTCGCACTAAGTGCAGGCAAGAAAGAATTCAGCTTAGGAGAACCGTGCAAACACGCACAAAGCTCAGAGCAAGCCTGCGTAAGGGACGCCAGAAATGGCATTTACCTGTAAAAACAGTAGCATTTACAGCTGTTCATAATAATTATATTTTCAGTTCCATAAAAAGGACAAACCAACCAGATCACTCCCGTAGCAACCGAAGCGTTCTCCGTCAGTCTTCACGTACTTCAGCACATTAATTGGGTTTCTCTAACATTTTTGTGTGCTCACTACAAACGGTGCTGGTAATTACTCACACGCATTAAAGCGGAGACCACAAACAGCCACGATGCCGCACTCCATTTAACTCTCGAATGGTGTTTATTAAGACTTTGTTTCAAGACCAGAGTTTCAGTGTCCATAAAGTCAAGCATTTCTACTCCGTGGCAGACTGCTACAGAAGTTTCGCCTTAGCTGCATCGTCTGCTTCCACTGTAGCTGACTTACAGACGTTCATATGCAGAGAGATCCCGGAGTCATTTATCCTGCAGGTACTCACACCAGAAAACATCAGCATTATTATTGTTCCGCTAGTTTGCCAAATTGCTGACTCGCATGCAGATGAAATTGTTACAATGGTGGTCCGTTTGAATGTAATAAATTGATAGGGCTTAAATCGTGTATGTAAATGATTTATGTATGTCTTTTTGGTCAATGAGCTACATGAGGGGACCTCCGGGAGGTGAGCCAGTACTGAAGCTGTGGTCCATCATCAGTGTCAACGATTCAACGGAGGGAGAGCAGCGAGCAGCGAGCAGCAGTCTGCCCGTCTGACATCCGTCTCCAGCACCCTGCTGCTCTTAGATGTCCGGGCCCTCCCCTGGCATGGATGACCCCGTGTTCACACTTGGGACAGCAGCAGGGGGTTTGTCAATGTCCCTAAATGTTAGGCTGCTCTGAGCTCACATGCTCACCTTACCACATACTGTGTGGACACCAGCTGAGTGGATCTGTTGGATATCAAGATAAGCCACCTTCCTACCAATGAGGTCTGCTCGGATCAGATGCGTGGATTACAACAGATTACAAGAGGTTTAGGGTCTTGAACCCTTCATTCTAAAATAAGAGGTCATGACATGTTTTAACCATCTGAGCATAGAATCTGATTCTAAATCGAAATATGATGCCATTTGTCAAACTGTCTCTCCTGTGCAGGCTGTGCCTCTGGCTCTCCGGTTTCCCTGCAGCAACAGAGGAAGCTCCTGTGAAGGTTCCTGATAGCAGTGAAGGACTGGCGGCTGATAACGGAGGCGTGAACAGCAGTGTGTGCTTGTCACTACAGGGGGGCTGCAATGACAGACCTTCAGAGGTTAGAGGGTTACAAGGCTGCAGGACTGGAAGCCACAGCAACGGGCGGACATAGACATGGCTAGCTGTCACTACGAATTCTTTTTTTACTATTATTATAGCTCTCCTGGGGGAGACTACTTCAATGCACTGTGCTGTATTACTAAGATGTGTCATATTCTATCTTCAAAAATAACTTGTTGGGAATGTCTTCCTTGGCTAGTTGTTGGATTTGTTACTGAGGATCACGTTTACGTTTAGTGAACTGATCATAAAAACATAACTGGAAACATAACTGTTCTGAAAGAAACTGATTCAGTGACTGATGAAGAAATAACTGACGTCACCGTAACAGTTTAGTTTGAAGTTTAGACGTGTGTTTTATTCAGTATTTAGATTATGATATATGTTTGACCAGAACCGATACTTTGTGATTTATACTGACTGATGTGAGTCTTGTGGTTCTTGGTCTACATCATTAGAAGTACTGCTAGTGTTCCTTCATGTAATGCTGCAGTTGTATGTGACATGCAATAAGAGCCCTATCCTGCGCCTTCCCCCCGTCTCCTTATCACACTAACATTCACCTGCACCATCCCACCTGACACCCCTCTGGACATTCGACTTGTCCCATGAGGGGCTGCCACAGCAAACCAACCTTCTCCACTTCACCCTGTCCTTTGCATCGTCCTCCCCAACACCAGCGCCTCTCATGTCCTCCCTCATTACGTTCATGTATCTTCTCCTGGGTCGACCTCTAGCCCTGTTCCCTGGCAGTTCCATACTCAGCATCCTTCTACCGATATAGTCCCCGTCTCTCCTCTGGACATGTCCAAACCATCAAAGTCTGGTCTCTCTGACCTTGTCTCCAAAACGTCTAACCTTCACTGTCCCTCTCATTGACTCATTTCTAATCCTGTCCAACCTGGTCACTCCCAAGGAGAACCTCAGCATCTTCATCTCCGCCACTTCTAGCTCAGCCTCCTGTCTTTTCCTCAGAGCCACTGTCTCTAAGCTGTCCTCACCACTGTCCCTAAGCCGTCCATCATGGCCGTCCTCACCACTGTCTTGTAGACCTTTCCCTTCATCCTCGCTGACACTATCACAGAGCACACCTGGTACTTTCCTCCACCCGTTCCAGCCTGCCTGCACATGATTCTTCTCTTCCTAACACTCCTCTATATACTATGGAAAAGCACGACAGTGTGGCCTTTGACACCTTAACCAAAGGCTATTAAAGAGCCTCTTAAAAAACTGACAGACTGGGCAGATTGTACTGACAAGGGCGACTGACTGACTAGCCCAGAGGCTAAGAGGGATCCAGAAGCAGTGGCGCTGAAATGCTGTCGCCAACACATTGGAGGTGGCAGAGGTGGGGGGGTGTTGGCCATCAGAGGCTTTACAGATTATTCTGGTCTATTAGTCTGGTATATAGGCATGCTCTCAGGACTGTCACACGTCACTTTGCTGCCTTGCCCATTGAGGCCCTGTCTCATGAACGCAGAGCGTCTGTCTGTCAGACACAGATGGAGGTGAAAGGGGGGAAAGTGATTAAATGATCCAGTAATGTTGGAGAACTTAACAAGAGCCGCCAAGCTCTGCTACAAAGAGGCATACAAACCCGGACACCCACTCACATCAGAAAATACGCAGGCACATATGCGCCAAAGCGCATTGGTCTCGTACAGACTGCTCTGCTCCAAGATTCTCACCACAACAAAAGTCAGCACTAACACATGTCTACATAGATAAAAAGACTTTTCCTTTTGTATTTTAATGATTTGCAACAAGCGGTAAAATGACGCTATGTGGAAAAACACGCCAAGTGCACCAAGAGTGCAGTCACAAAACATGGCGATTAATCAGAGAGAAAATGAGAATTAGATCAATGTGTCGATTTAGTTTGGATAAAGGACCACAAGCCTAGAACTTAGGATTGAAGAGGGTAATATTTCTAACTCTGCTCCAGTGGAATTGTGGCCAGTGTTGGGGTCAACCAACGGTTAGTCCACCAATATGATTTCCCACAAAGAGGTGGTGTTTACCATAGAATCTTCAAACTGGACTCTTGATGGTGCAAAACTATTCATGAGCCGATTAATAAAAACAAAGACATCAGGGTGTATAACGGTTTGTCACTTAACATTTTCTTATGAGAATAAAGTATCTTTCTCGTGTGGCAACGAGAAGACAGTTTGACATGGTTGACCTTTTTGTTTTGTGTTTTTTAATACCGATGCACAGTTTGAGTTCATGTGGCTTAAAGTCTATTACTCGTATGTCATAGATGGTCTTTCTTGAGTAACCACAGCGTTATATCCAGTCTCGTGTATGAGGTAACAGGCCCCAGTGTATTCCGGCCTACCGTGCGCACAGAGCACCACACATGTCGAGAAGTAATCTATCTGCTGCGTGGAGAAGCAGGATGGATTTAGTGCCTGCACCTGGCCAGAGAACCTCTGCTGTCTGAAGAACAGGCCTCACAGTGACACTTTAAAACAGAACAGACTCATCCAGCAGTCAATCAAGAGGCTCCACCTCCTCCCCCCATGAGACGTGTGTTACAATCTCTTCCCTGTTCCTACACATCTATTATCAAAGCGATTCCCTTCATTGTTTCACAGTTTTGCCATAAAATTATGAATGAAGATTGGATGTTTGTTTTTTTCCAGGAAATATTTAAAAAAATGAAAGATCATGAGAAAGATAGTCATTGATGTGATCAGTTTTATCTAACTGCATATGCCATATTCACATAAAAAAATAATAACCTGGACACTGATTTTTGTTATTTTTTTCAGATTTAGGTCACCTTGAATTTGTTTCTAAGAAGTTTTAAAAACCACAACTTACAGCAGACAAAAAAATAAACAACTGTATTTTCTAAAATAAAAAGCTCATGGCCATCCACAACATTTTAATAAACAAATAATGACTTCAAGTTGATGGAAAGCTTTCCGCATGCAACTTGAGCTATTGTGGGGCACAGAAGCATCCATCTACCTGTAGTTTCCACGTGTTATATAAGCAAGTCTTAACCCGTAGATTTTAAAGCCAGCTAACTGTAGTCATCCGCGACCTCCGAGAGAGGTCTTCATGTGGTATTGCTCCAGCTCTGTGTTTAAAGGGCTCCTGATATAAAATCCTCAAACACAATAGATCGAGCTTTATCATGTGGTTGAGTGTCAATGCCAACGAGGTAGAAACGTGTGTTTTTCATTTATGCTGTTACCGTCGTGTATATTACACATGTGTTCCTGTGCTGAATCTTAACGCGCCTAAGGCAAGACGTAGTGGGCTGCGTGATCTGAAAGCCTTTAACTGCTGCAGACAGGAGCCTCTGGCTGCTACTGACCAACAGGAGCGCAGCAGAAACACTTACCATCTGCGGCACTTGAACACACATGGGTACAAAGTACCTGTACACTTTCCATTTTCCACGCATGCACTTAAACAAACACACAGACAACAGCAGGGAGCTTTAAGTGCACCCCACTGCTTTCATCTGGCCTTCAATCAGATAAATTAGCTGCCTGCTGGTTACTGGCCGGCGAGCCTCCTAATTCAGGATTTACATTTTTTTTTATACCTTTTTTACCCAGCAGGACAGAAACTGCAGGAAACTGTATCAGAGAACGCCCTGATCCTATAATGGCTCCTGCTTTACACATACTTCACATTAGCCTCAAATATAGCCACACAGACAGATATGATATCCAAACAAACCACTCAGGGCAAGGACATACACATTCAGACCGTGTGCCAGAGGATTTCCTTTCCTTAATGGTGCTGTCAACGACAAAACTGACAGGAGGCTCTCAGGTCTGCGGCCCTGGAGTGAAATCTGCACCTTGGCTGTGACACTCTGTGTTGCCTCAAGGACGGTGTCAAAACTCCGTCCCAGTATAAATGCAGCTCAGGGCGAGAGCTGATTAAGCTAATATGCAGTGTGGGTACAGGCATACATTAGACGCAGCTTTCAAAACACCAGATTTGGTTTTGTGGCAAATCGCTTTCCTTATTAATTCAGGTAACTTTTCCCAGCTTTTTCAGATCCATGTTTCGCTGGGAAGAAATCTAAATGCTGCAAAGGGCATGCATAAGACATAAAGTTAGCCTCACAGCATAATTGTCCATCATCAATAGGCATGGCCTAAGACTTAGATAAATTATGCTATTAGGCTAGCAAATTACCTTAATGGCAACAAAGATGAATTATGCAAAGGGGGTCAAAAACAACAGCATGTTGATGGGGGGGGGATAAAACAGTGAACACAAAAAAGTTAACACCTTTAAATCAGACAAGAGAAAGATGATGTAGGATGTTTTTCTTTTATAGACTGTACTTATTGCGTTGGGTATGCCGTTTGATTTTTGTTAATCTATTTGTAAACTATTCTTTTCTGTGTAATTCAACTGCTTATGTTTTCATTATCAATATCTCATGTGATTATTGACCGATGTGTGACATTTGCTGCAGGCTGATTTCTGCCCTGCACAGCTGCGGAGGCATTGTTGAACTGAACGAGATACACCTGATCAGGTCCCGTAGTAGTGGACAAATGCATGAGTTGTATCTTCAAAAGCTCTGGATCTAGATCCAGAAGAATCCACCATTACTGAAAGTGAGCTTTTTGTGAATAACATCCAAATTAATAATAATATCAACGTGAATCCAATTGTTAAAGATTTGTTTTCATGGTTAAGGAATCTAAAAATAGAGATAAACTAAAGGTATATTGTGATTTACACCATTATTTTTGGTGTAAATCACAATATAGGGGGGCTGAGTGCTCGGAGGAAGTCTGCGCTCTCTGAGTGCTTTTCTAGAAAAAAAAAAGAAAGCTTTATTTATCATTGAAATGTCGACCACTACAAACACACTGCAACAAAATTCATTTTCACCCTAGTACAATATATGCATAGGGGCCCCGTAGCATGCGGAGAGGGCATAGGGTGAAGATGCTGCCATGATCGGCGCACCTGAAGCAGCCCTTGCTCAAGGGCACATCGGCAGTGCTCTGAGGGTAAACTGGCCCCTCTCCAGCCACCAGCACAGTACTATGATTCTTGATTTCGGGCAGCACGGTGTCTGAAAGGTTAGTGCTGTCGTCTCACAGCAAGAAGGTAAATCGGTTGTATCTCCAAATCGTTGTTAAACAAGTACCGGTACGTATTTCGGCGAGGACCACCTAAGTCATACGATTTGATGGAAAAAAAAACAAGTGGAGAAGATCTACAAATAAGTGGTACTCAGAATCAGAGGATGACAAGAGGCTATAAAAGTTTATTTGACTTGAAGATGCTTCTTCACAAGAACCGGCGTGGCTCACAGAAACTCTTAGGCTCACGTTACGGGGAGAGGCAGAGGGAGGAGGATGCTCTCCTCAGCAAAAAGCAAAAAAAACAACATAACTCTTGCGACAGCACATCCTGAATGGACCTTCCAGCTGCTTTCTAAATCTGTTGCACAGTTTCATTCATTTACATTCCTGCCAAACCTGGTCGGAGAGAGTGAATGAAGGTTAAGTGGGGTGAGAGGGTAAGAAACTGGGGGCCAAGATCAGGCCAAAAGAGTAGTGGATGGGCAGGAAAATGGAGGAAGAGGGAGTCAGAGTGGGGTGAAGAGTAGAGAGAGAGTCATTGAGGAGGAAACCAGGGTTACAGAGTGGGGAAGGCCAGAGTAGGGATCTGAACCTGGTCTGCATGCCCCAATCAGAGAGCAGGAGGACACAATAAATCACTGAAGTCACACCACAAAAAGGCCTGCAGCAAAGAGCTGATGTCAAATGTCAGTGTGTGTGTGTGTGTCTGAGCAAGACACAGAGATAAAGAAAGCATCGAAGTTAAATGCTGATTTTATGTTATGTGTGTGAATGATGAGTGACTTTATAAGATTTATAACAAAATCTCCTCTGCTTTAAGGGTTGATAGAAAACCCATGAGGAAATAAGAACACATGAATCACCACTGAAGAGAAAAGCAAAATGGGAATCAAGACAGCACACACAGCTGTAAAAAGCTCAGCCTTCTGATTCAATTTGAAGTTTCAAGCACCCACACCTTAATATCCCCAATCTATGAGTTCAAGATCCATACTTATTCCCTGAGAAATGATAGCATGAAAACACCCTACATCACCACGTTAAAGAAAGTGGGATTGAAACCCTTTCAATAACTTTAGTGTAAGCCTGCGGGCAAAACAGCAAACAAATGTCAGAAGTAACTAGAGACGAGAAACAACAGGAGGAGCAGTGATTGATATTCATCAGGGTCTGATTCCTGCTGTCCCAGGTCAGCAGTGGAGACATGAGTGGGGAGGCTGACATAAACCAGGCTACTGAGCGCACACGCACACACACACACACACACGATAGCCATCATTGATCAGCACTGACCGAAAACACCTCCCTCGGTTAGCGCCGGGACGCCGAACAGCCGCTAATAAAGACCGTGTGTCTGTCTTGTACTACTATATCCTGCGTAATTCTCAGCGGCGAATGATCCACACCCGGGTGTAAACTGTGGTTGCCGTTTGAATCGCGATCGCAACAAACATCATTTCGTGCAAATATTCCTACATCGCGTTTATCCCTGACAACTCAGTGAATGCAAAGCAGAAGTTAAACAGATAAACACTTATTTCTGATTTCAAACAGCTTTTAAAACCATTGATTGAACATGGTTGTGGCAGGGATCTGACCAAATAGCCAGCAGCTGCATATTGGAAACCATTAAAGACATCCCACCGAGTGTCATATGTACAGAAATGCTAAGTGATTATTCTGCAAAACGTCCCTCCACATGAAACCAAACATGCCTGAGGCTCAGGCCAATTCAAATCCATATGTAGTATTTCTCTTACTTTTGAACAATCTGACAGTTGGGCGAGAAATGGCTCTGTTGAGCAAATGCAGAAACCTTTCATACTCATGATGCAGCAAACGCAGAAGAAGATGAAAAGTGAATGCTACCGCCTCGCCTGACAGACGTAGAAGGAAGTGTGGAAGGAAAAGGTAAACACACACACAAAACAAACGAGGCAAAATCTTAAACATTGTAAATTCATTTCAAACTTGGACCTTTTAAAATACACAAAGATTTCCTCCTTTAAATGTTCCTATAAATCTCACAAATATGTTTACTTGAGTGCTGAATTCAAATTAAATGCCTCCAGGTTTGTTTAGAATTCTGTCAGTGTATGAAATAAAGCGTGAAGTCGCAGCTCAGCCATGCTGCACTTCAATAAGGCTTAATCTAATCTTAAATCTGGATGTGACGGCTGGCCAGGAGCATTTTTATAAGAGCAATGTTGTTCGTACTGGTGGCCGAATTACATAAAACGTGAGTTTAATCATCATTTTATGAATGCAATCAAACTAATCTGTTGACAATGTCTACCCACATCACAAACAAACAAATTGTTTACACGTCGACTGGACAGCGGCTGACATTTCCAGCAACCACAAACTGAAGCAGACATGCTCTTCTTTTCGCCTGCTCCATTTCTGCTGCCAATCATTCTGCTGCTGCAGTGAGCCGCTGAAACCTGCATGTACTTAGTCATCTCAGCATGACTCTGAATTCTGTAATGGGAAATGATGCTAAAGATGTTTCAGTGTGGTCTGAGGAGGAGGAGGAGGAAGGGGGGGGGGGGGCTGAAGACAACAAGAAAAATTACAGAACTCGAAGGAGAGGGATCAGCTTCCATATTTAGGGGATAATTATGTGACAATAGAGTGAAGACTTTGAGAAGCCATTCTTCAGTCTGTCTGTCTGTCACTGGGACGAATCAGAGTGGTTTTTGGATGGATGATAGAAAGAAATCCAACTTGGACACGAGAGGGTTCGAGTATGTGACACGCAAAACCTTACATCAGCCGTTTTCTTTTGCAGATTTCCCTCAAAGAAACAGATGATGCTAAACTGTTTTTTGCGCCTGTTCCAACAGCGGCTGTGAAGACGAGTCAACCATGAAAACAGCCCAAAGACCTTGTAATGGGTGCTATTGAAAGCCTTCAGTGTCTGTGAATGAAAGTGCATAAGAATAAGCCAATTATCTGAGAGAATTCAACACTAGTGTGGGTTGTGTCACATTCCATTCTCGACTGAGCCTCGCTGAACCCCCTCCTCCCCTCGCGTCTCGTTCCTGACGGCTGATTCTCTTAATTACTTTGGCCTTTTTTTCTCTGTGAGAAACCTCTGTCATTGCCACCGCAGCTACACCACATCGCCACCAGCTTAATTAGCTCAATTAATCAGGCCTGAATGCATCGCGCTAGCAATTACATTCACATTAGCATCAAAAGAAACTTCCAAGAATATAAACTCTCACCGCTACTTTGCATTTCAACTCCCTACCCAGCCCTATTTCATCTACCCCCCCCCCCACCGGCTTCATGTGTCACAGTATTAAACCCACTTTGAAGAGCAAGTACTGCTGCAATTTGGGGTGGTTACATTTTGCCCACTGTTGTGCACGCAGCAACAGCAGTGCAGCCTGGGAAAATGTGTGTGGAGCACGGAGCAGGAGGGGAGTGGAGGTGGAGGAGTGCGAGGGGACTGGGAGAAGAAAGGAGGGGGAAGGCACCGAGCGAGGGAGGAGGTGCTCTGCGGCAGCTGAGCTGTGAAGAACCTAATGGGCTCTCATCCCCTTCCCACGCCCACCACGTGTTTTCTGATGGGCACCCAAGCGGCGAGACACATATTGGTTTGGCTACCGGCGCAGACCTGCAGCCTGGCTTTGTAGGCCAACTCGGCATGTCTGAACTCTGGTTAGCCCGGACTTGGGAAGTGGCAGAGTATGAATCAGTAACCATTCTCTGATCACGTAAAGCGGCGGCAGTTGTTTTGCGCCTGTTCCAACAGCGGCTGTGAAGACGAGTCAACCATGAAAACAGCCCAAAGCCCTTGTAATGGGTGCTATTGAAAGCCTGGAAGAGCATACTGGAAGAGCATGAGAGATACTGGAAGAGCATGAGAGATACTGGAAGAGCATGAGAGATGAAGGAAGCATGGCTCACAGACTCTGCTGATCTCAGTGATGACCAGGCAGGAAACCATCATGCACTGCTAATCTGAATGTTGGCAGCTGTCAATACAGACGTGGATTGTAAAAGGGAATTCCCTAAAGCCCTGCCTGTGGCATCAGCTCATCTACATAGTTCACCATGAAGCATTCCAATATCATAATCAGAGTTAAAAAGTGTGTGATGATTTCATTCATTCTTCTACCATTTATGTTTAAGGTTCATTAAAGAGCAAACACCGTCTTTACAAATGTAAATAAATGTCATGCAGCATGAATTGATCGTTTCAATTTGGCAGCATTTGTGTTCCACTCACATCTTTATAAGGTTATTTCGATGCACATATATTCAGTGCTGCCCGGCCCAGCCCGAATGTTGGCGCCTCTGATTGGTGAGAATAAAACCACAAGCTCCAGATTAGGTGATCCGCGGAAGCCAATTGTTTTGATTGCGCTGTGTGGCGTTTGATCCGTCTGTGTGGAATGTGACGACCTTTGATCCAGTGACAACGTTCAATTAGATAAGGTTAACTAAATTGACCCCTCCAACCCTGCTAAAGTGCAACAGCGTGCATGCTACAGTGAACCAGGATCAGTTGGTCCCATGCCGTTTGCAGCCCATACACAACATGCGCTGTGCGCTTCTGCATTAAACCCAGTGAATTACCTTCCCTCCGCTTCGTCATGACGAATGAAAGAATCTTAAAGATACAGATGGCAAACTACTTTGAGTCTCTCTCCCCCTGACTCTAAAGAAGTTGAACTTGTTGGCCCGTGGGAATTTTAAATGGAGTGTATAGAACGGGGAGGGGGGGGCAGCTGAATGTATCACTGACAAACATTAAAAATGAATTGCACCTTAGTGGGAAATGAATCAAGTTGCCTTGGGAATAACATTACGCCCAGTAGCTGACAAGCTGGATTGCTATTTTCCAGCTGCACAGTAACCAAGGGCAAGAAACCCCCACACATCTCCTACAACACTCACGCAAAGAAAAGACACTGAATGCAGGGAAAGCTGCAAAATGGAACTGCTTTAGGTGTTGTCTCAGCGGTATTTACATAACAAAACAGTAGCTCTTATGTTGCGGTCTGGATGTTTGTACATGGTACGGTAACGGCACGTGGCCTCTGGTGACCTGGAATGACAAACATTTTAAACTGGATTCCAGAATGTCGTCTTTAAAGCAGCCTCATAGGTAGCACGGGTAGCACGCCCAGCAGGAGCTAGCGTAGCACAGCCAGCGTCTCCCCTGAACCCAGATAAATACAGGAATGGCATCCCGCGTAAAACTGAAGATAAAATTGGACATGCAATCAACTTTAATAATGAAAGTCACACCGAGTCAAGTCTGTGTAAACTGTAAAGTGACAAAATGACATTTTTATTTTAGTCATTTACAACAAAGCCTCACTTAAGTCCTAAGAAAGGCAAAGTGTGTGTCATTGATATCATTAGTTTAGAAGTTATTCACAAAAAAGCTCACTTTCAGTGATGGTGGATTCTTCTGGATCTAGATCCAGAGCTTTTAAAGACGTAACAAATCCGTTTGTCCACTACTAATTCCACAGTGTCTCGGTAAAGGCAGCAGAAGCAGAACCTCCTTTATTATTGAAAGGGACCAAAAACAAAATTGATTTGCTGAGAAAATTTACCCCGATTTCAACTGGATCTGTTTCCCGAGGTATTAAAGATAGAACAAGGGAATACGGGACGACACATAGAACGTGAGAACCTGAAAATACAGAGGAACAAGAGAGGATGGTCTAGCAGAGAACTGTCCAGAGAGTCGGGTCCAAATAGGCAGGAACTGATCAGGTGAGATGAGTAACAGGTGTGTCTCGTTCAGTTCAACGATGCCTCCGCAGAGACAGGGGTCCCCCCCCTACATGACTTTATCAAATTCCATAAACATCGGTCAATAATCAACCGACATATTGAGGAACAATTTTTGAAGCTCCGTTGCCTGCAATGTTACCGAAATGTTCAAAGTGATCCAGAATCCAGGATCTCTTGTGGATAATCACCAGATTTAATCACCTGTTCCTGGTAAGATTCCCAACATTTCCTGAAAATTTCATCAAGATCTATCAGAAACGTTTTGAGCTTTTCTTGCTGACAAACAAACCAACGCAGGCGTAACTATAACCTCATTGGCAGCAAGTAATAACAGCAAGAACTGAGGTGCTACACACAAGTTGCCAAAATCTGAGTGTAGTTTTCCTGTTGAAAAGGTTATTCTGTCATGCAGGCCTCGTGAAAACTGGATAAAAGAAAAGGCAAGCTCTTCAAAACAACGCGAGCTGGCAAACAGCTGCTTCAACAAGTGTCCTGCTGAGATTTGGACCCTTCGCTGCTGTTCTGGTGTTTTAATGTGGATGGCAAACCTTTCGTTAATAACCTTCCTGAAAGCATTAAACTAGAAGTTAAATGTGTCTAAGTGGCATTTAACAATGTATTGCACTAATAGTGAAAATTAAGAGATCCTCTCAGAGCCATTAAAGTCAGTCATCAGGTCCTCATCATCTTATTGAAACAGAAGAGCTCTACAGTCTCCACTTTCACACACAGAATAATGCTAATTATATCCCTATTTTCCTCCATCTAGATAACTTTAAGTGAAAAAAACTACTGACCCACAATGACCTCTGTTCACACTCAAAGGCTAAACTTTCCTCTCCATCCGACTCACTTATCCATCACCGTGATGCTTAACACTTCTGCTTAACACCAGAAAGCCTCATTCTTGACCACCGCTAAGCAACGGCTCCTGCCTGTCCTACAATATTGTCCCTGTAACATTTCAACCGCCTGTTAAAGTAGAATAAATGATCAGATTAAGTTAGGATTAATATGCGCAATACTGTGCTACCTATAGTCCATGTTCTGTTTTGAGTAACTCTGAAGTTACCAATGTACAGACAGGGATAATTAAAGTGTGTAATCTGTGCTAATCAAACCCAGTCTAAGCATGAACCCGCACCTCTGTCCAGTCACAACCTGTACCCATTATTAAATGAACGGTTCAGAGGAATAGTCAATTCCAAATAGCTGCTCGGGTGCTGGGATATCATATAAGAGTGCAAGCCAGGCTAAGCAGCCGCCTTAGACACAGTTACACTCCAACACCAACCCCATCCCCTGGTACCCAATGTGTGGCCCCTGCCCCATCAGCCTCACACTCCAGCTAGGCTTTAAGCACTGTGAGAGTGGCCTAAGTAGCCCAGCGCTTCACAGATGAACAGCTTCAGTAATGGGCCATGATTGACTTCAATAGCAGGCACTGAGTGGGTTCCCTCGGGTCTAATCTCCACATTACCTGCTCTGCTTCACACACCGACCGAGGAGACATGATGAGAGTAGCTGCTTCGAAAAGGTTGAGGACGTTACAGGCCGTTTAAACAAACAAACAATGGGAGCACCTCATGTGGCCTCGCTTTGTGCACCAACATTAATTCAGATTGGAGTGCGGACTCTTTTAGTCAACATGGTTAAAATGCTGGAGAAGTAGTTCGGACATTCAGTATGCACGTCTCCTGCGTCAGGTCCAAAGATCTCTACAGGTTTATCAGCCTGAGAAAGTTCAGATCAGCAGCTTAAAGCCATCGAGCCCCAGCCGCAGCCAGACTGTTGATTTAACACTCAATGGAGTGAGCGAGCACATGCACAGGAGGGGGGGGGGGGGGCTTAATAGATGGACATGCGAAAGTACGACGAGCCTTTGAAAGATTGTAATGTAGGAGGCTACCAGGGGAGATCCCAAAATTCACACCCCATCTACAGTGTCAGTGCAACCCATTCAAAGGCTGCAGCTTCAAAGAGGAGGCAAGGACAGCATGTGTGACGGGTCTCCTTGTGTGCATGCGTGTGTACGGTGCATGGACTATGAAGTGAGTATCGTGCATGTGTGCGTTGGTGTGAAATCATCAGATCAAAGTCAGGTGGCGCTTCGATCCCACCTGTTCTCGTTAGTCTCTGGGACTACAGGCTCTGAGCAGCGCAAGATCCCACCTGCTCCAGAGCGCCGGGAACAGAGCTCCTACCTTAGTCCGCACACATGCACAACTACATGCCGGCACTCACACACACACACGTCTATGGATGCTTCACCGTATGCATGTATTAAATGCATTACACTTAAAACAATTAGGCCGAAGCTGAAGTGCATACTTTAAACACTGAAACGTTGTCTTCCTTCCTTCTGTCTAGTATAAAAACAGTAATTGGGGGGGAAACAGCTTTAATATCTATTAGAGAACTAAATATGTTAGGTATTACTGTGAGGAGGGAATTCTCCCAGGATTAATTCCACGTAGCTTTCATAATTCCCTCCAATATGTTTAAATTAAGATTAAAGATCACTTTGTTCCCCTATACCCAAAGCTCCCATGGCATGGTAAAGAGATCAAAACTGGAGGGCTTTATAGGGAACATCTTTAACATTTGCTCTCCTCTCAGTAAGCTTGATTAAATGTAACATTTTCAGATCCCGGAGTTCTGAGAAAAGCATAAATCATTGTCTCGCAGCTGCTGGCGTGCCTGGGGAAAACACATGCTATCCCTCACTCTCCCTCTCTCTTTCGCTCTCTCTCTCACTCTCTTTTAGTCTTCCCTATGATCATAAAGCCCACCCGACTCGTTGGTCCCTCCTGCTGCAAACCAGGGTGGTGGAAAGTGGGGTGGAAGGGACACCTGCAAGCTGCCGCTCACCATGATATTCAGCATAAACCCTGGCTTCTCAGACCCTGCAGACATGTGCTCGCTCACACTAGCCCCGTCCGAGGCCCCTCTTAGCCGTTCCCATCCATCACTGGTGACAAGCCCAAGTACAAGCCAGAGATGCTAGTCAGCCAGCCACTGTCCAGGGATCAAAATGATTAGGTTGTCTCTGGAGGAGCGCTGATAATTTACACTCACTGTATCACTGAAGGTCATTCTGAACGACATGGCCAGGGAATGTTGGTCCGAGTGATTCTGTTCTACTCTAATTAAATCCACAAATAATTTATAGATCTAATACTAGTCGAGGAATACAGGCATCATTCCCAGTGTGTGCTAGGGAAGGATGACATTTCCCTGGCTCTCAACTGGGTCCATGTGGAAGACTAACCTGTGCCCTTCTGATCTAGCCTGCCAACCTGCATTGCTGGCTGCTTCAACTTAAAAGCAACTACATCATCGAATGAGCTTCACGAGCGCGACACCTCCGATAGCTGTCTCGCTTTCTTCAAGTTCACTCACTTTTGGAGCCCCCCCCCGCGTTATTCAATAATAACATTGATGCTCGGTATTCATTTTATCATAACAGAACACGTAATGTTCACGTAGACGGAGACAAATGAAAATAAAAAAGTGGAAAGTTTGCGGCCACAACCGTACTTCTGCAACTTCCCCAAAAAAATCTGATTATTTTAGGCCCTCCTGTTCAATTAGGAGAAATCATTTGGTATTCAACATGACAACGTACGAATTTACTGGATGTGTCTGGATCTGCAAAAAAAAAAAAGTATGAATCTAAGCCGAGCTGCTCGGTTGTTCTGTTTTCAAAACCATGCCTTTAATTGTACTTAATTTATTAGAACATTCCAACCTCGACTCTGATAAAAGAAAACACATTAATCTGGATTTGCAGAGTTGGGAGTCTCGACCCTCCACGCTTAGCCACCCAAATCAACACTTATTTTGTTTCACTAGCAAACAATTAAAATAAAACAGATGTGTCTGGCAATATTTTAAAGGGACTTATCTCCTTGGTGTCCCAGATAGGGGCCAAGACAAAAGAACTCTGGCGTGCGAGGAGATTTACAAGGTTAGACATTAGTACAGGATTTAGCTGTCTATTAGAACAAATATATAACATACAAGAAGAGATCTCAAAGACACGGGCCTTTCTGAGCTCGAAAAAGGGAAAAAATAATAATATATGGAGGGCATACCTTCTGGGAGGAATTAAGATATCCATATGGAAAGTGCTGGCAATTTCCAGAGCCTGTCACATCCTCTAAGTCATGAGACAACACAGGAATCACACATACATGACATCGGGAAAACAAAGAAGGCAAGACATCGCTCAAGTTCTAATCAGCTGCGGTCAATACCGTACGCTACAAGCAGAAAATAAAGTACACCCATACGAACGTACGATAGACTTTCCCCATTTGCCCTTCAATTTTGAGCTTTGAGAATTTGTTAGGCAGATATGACAGGATGGCTGTACTTTGTCTGGTGCTCCCGACCAAAAACCCCAGAGTAAGTACCAAAATAAATACGAATAAAATCCAAACTCTACACGAGACCACTTCTAGATATATGATGGAATGTTTACCCTCGGTTGGCCCTTTGGGAGCAAAAGGTGCAGCCCATTTAGAGTGGTGCAACTTCACCTTTCATCTCTGGCTGAATGAGGTGTTGCATCCATCATTCTATTAACACTGTTCTAACAGGCTCCCAGTCACCCTCTGGATGACAGCAGGGACACGGGACATATGGACAGACCAACAGCTTTGATGTAAACCCAACCACCATACGAAACACAGACCCTACAATTACACACCCGAGATGCCTGCGCACACACAACCTGACTTTGAAAGCTCTTCCTGTAGCACAATAACTGACATATAGCGTTAACTCGGCTCACTTTTTTCCACTTAATTTTTGAGCACAAAGCACCACAACGCGTGTGCGTGCACACACGCACACACAAACACACACACACACACGTTGAGAGAAATGTTCCAGTCTGGTGAAATTGTTACCGTCAAACCATGCTGCTGTCTCCAGCTGTGACTATACTGACATGTATATTGCAGATAAAAGTGACATTTCTGGCAGAAATATTGTGTGCATGTGTGCGTGTGCGTGTGCGTGCGCATGCGTGCATGCATGTGTATCTGAGAGCGACGGAAAGAGTGAAAGCGTCGACACTTTGACAGCACTTTGTGATCAAATTTGCAGTGTTAAAAAAAATTAAAATGCAAAACAGGCTTTTTGTCAAATTGATTTGTTTGCTTGCACCATCAGTCAAAGAGAAATTAAGATCTTGCCAGACCTCCAAGAATTAAAGGAATAGAGATTTATGCTTGACTATTTCAGATTAGTAAGATTAGAAGATACTCAAAGATTTAAGAGACAAAAGAGAGAGAAAAGAAAGTAGCTCGAAACAAAAGAACGTCAAGCACACGAGGGGGAGGGAGTACAGAGGACCGAGGCAGCGATGAGAAGGAGTGAGGGCCTCCGCTGCGCAACATCTGCTGGAGATATAGCCAGTGCTTCTGGGAGTCAGCTCCCCCCCCCCCCCTTTCACCTTCATCTTCTTTCTCAATCCCCATTGTTTCGCTTCCTTCTGGTTTGTGTTCATATCAGGTTTTAATATTCCAAAATATGTACTGTCTTTATGAGCTATTGCTTTGCTGAAATAATATGCTCTCTAAATCAAAGTAATAGTCTGAGACTGTGCACTAAATAGAATCTAGAGGTTGACCGATAGTGGATTCTTAAAGGCTGATATCATAATGATAGTTTGCAGCTGGAAAAAGCCGATAGCAGATTCATAGGCTGATTGTTGGTGTGTGTGTGTGTGTAAAACATTTTTACATAACATACACAATACTTTTAGTCCTGCTAACCTTTCCTAGAATTTGTCAGATGAATGAAGATAATGTCACTGAAGAAGCGTAGTGAAAGGTAGTCCTCACATTTATCAAACGGTGAGCCTCACCTACGAAATGCAAGCTTTCCCCTGCTTTACGTTTCAATTTATAGCAATGGCTTCCCAGGCAATGGGACAGTGATTGACTGGGTGACATTCAAACAGAACAGGAATCCCTGGATCGGGATGACTTCCCTGATCCGCTGCCTATAAAACATACTTATCTACTTATTTGACTGCACCCTAACATACAGTTGTATCTTTTCCTTATAGTCTGAAACCACCTGAGGCCGGCTCTATCGCCATCTCAGCGCTGACATGTTTAAGGCCCCGGGGCCTGATATGATTCAGAGCCTGGTTTGGGGGGTTTGTGCGAGTCAAGGCCACACAATGAATCTCTGCTGCAGCTCTGCATTACAAAGCGATGCAAAGCTGTGACTCTGTAGGCAATGTATACAACAAATACTACAGGTGTGTTGCGTTGTCTTCTCTTGTATCTGCTATTTGGGAAGGAACGGCAGGATAACAGCTCAAAACGTACTTTGGTAAACACGTTCTGTGGCCTTTTGGAAACTTGAAAGACTGTCAAGTGCATCAGTGTTAAATCTTTCAATCCATCCTGGATGGCCCAGCAGTGCTACTACACAGCACGACGAGTTGCCATTGCAAGAGGGAAGGGAAGCTTAGCAATTACATAATGATAATGATGTGCCCTTTACAGGGGTTAGTTTCTGCATAAGAGAACCCTGAAGACCATGCTGCACATCTGGTTCGTGCCGTTCATACATGAGATGCACAGAGTTGTAGTCATCAAGTATCAAGCTGACGAAATCAAGCACTACAGCACTTGGTGATTTGAACTCAGACCTTTGGAAGGACACCTGAATAAACCCAAACACACATGCACACTCACACCGACACCGACACCCTATGGAGGACGCCATCAGAAACCGTAACCCGGTGTCGGTGCATCCTGTACAGTAAAACCTACAGTAGGTAGTGGTTAGAGTCCAGCGCTGACAGAAACTAAATGGTGTTCAGAGAAGTCATGTTGCCAGCCCTGATTCAAGAACGCTTGAGTGAAAAATACTTAAATGAAAGAGGAGGAGGAGGAGGAGGAAGAGGAGAGGAGAGGAGAGCTACCTGAGTTCCTGCAATCGTCTCCTTGCTGAGGGATCTGAACGGAAAAGGCCAGCAGGTCGGGGGCCAGCAGAGACTCCGGCTTGCGGCTCTCATTAAGCCATCGGCTCATGTAGAGTTCCTTTGTGTCAGACGGTCCCTGGATCAGAGGAATCAGCTTCTCCTTGACCCCATCTCCAGTGCCTGATAGAAAAATGTAAAACGCAAATACGTTGCAGATTCAAGAGAGAAAGTCTCCTTCAGGAATACAGACAAGAAGAAATTATAAAGCAAGAGTTGGGTTTAAAATAAAAACATTCATTCATTAAATGGAATTGACAAAAGGTATGTTCAGTACCATGAAAATGAAGTCCATGGGGAGCAACCAGTAAATATTATCACTCCGTGTGTGATAAATTGTACCTAATCTCTATAGATTCATTATATATGTACAGTTATTATTTGCACATCCTTTTTCTCGGCTTTTCTGTACCGACAGCTGCAAAACGTTTTATCTGCCCGACCAAATCACGTGTCCAGTTTGACCTCTGTGAACTCTATGTTATGACACTAGCTTTACTAACATCCCAGCCATCAAAGACGTGGCCACGGCCCAAAGACGGCGCCCCAGGAGACAACGGCAACTGAAACACACAGCTGGACAGAAATCTAGATAAAGACTGAGCAGCAGAAAGAAAAGGAGCGAGGAGAGTGCAAACCCGCAGGTTAAAGAAAGTAAAAGAGGAGACTAGTTGGTCTCGCTGACTGCCTCCTACACAGGCAGTAAAGTTTTAACAGGGCACAGCTGCACACACCTGGGGTCCTGGCGCAAACCTTTACAGCTCCCACGGTTCCCGAGGCACATTTCACCATTGCACGGCTGCAGAACTTCAGCTCCAGGTTTTGGACTGAACCCTCAAGAGTCGGTGAAGGGCCCGGAGACTTCACACCTAATAAAAAAAGGACAAGAAAAAAAGAGAAGTGAAAATGAAGTGAAGTCCGGCAGGTTTAATCGCTGCTGCCGTAGCTCAGTTTAACACTTGTCTGGCCTTTAATTGCTCCCGATCCCTTTCTTTCCCCTCTCTCTCGCATTTCTGCTTTTGAGGACAGGTGTGACCGACAGCAGGTAGAGTGCCTCAGCAGGGATCTGTGGAATGAACTCAGTTTCCAAGGTCAAACGGCTGGTGTCTCATAGTGTGAAGAATATCTGTGATATATATATATGAGCTGTAAATGTTTGCTAAAACATAAAATAACAGTCCCCAAAAGCTACAATTTAAATAACAAACAAGGTGTGATACGCCGACTTTAGCATATGACTTTAATCCCCAGTCAAGTTTATGTGTGTTTTTTTATCTGTGACTTCAAGCTGACAGGATCTAAAATCTTCCTCTTAGATTTAGTACTGTGTACCAATGGGAGTTTGGCCATCCAGCAGTAAGAACCCGACATCGCAGCCATATTGTTTTAAAAAAGGTGCACAGAAAGGATATTAAAGGAGATAAAAAGCCCCTGTGCTTGTCTGAACTGTTTAACAAGCTCCCAGTAAATCTACTGAGTTACCGGTACATGACCAACATTTTCAGTCAAATAACAGGGACTATTAGAAATATGAGTAACGGACATAGCTTTCCAACACAATATCTAACACAGTCGCGCTGGTATCCAGCTTAGTGTCGACTGCAACTCACCTAACACCAGCATTACATCACAGAAGTCTCAAGTGCTCTTCCCTCTATGATTATTTCTCTTAATGGCAGCCTAGTGGAGGAAGAATCGTCTATCTGCCATCTTTCCAAAATGAAACCATTTGCACTGTGGTAAGGATTACACACTTGCCATTAGGATATGTCAATGTTATTTTTATGATGAGAGGCTATTTCAAACACATAACAGGAGGAAGAGGAGGGAGGAAAAAGCTGGCTGGCTTAAAGATACCGTGGAGTTTAGGGAGTTGTGTGTCAAACCGCCTGTTGAGAGAGGAGAGGAGGATCCATCCATCACATGCTACATTCTTCCAGTGAGCTGGAACAGTCCGGGGGAATCACATTAAATTCTTACATCACCTGTTCCAATAAGGCTCTACTTCCCAGAATAATCCTCTCTTACAGTGATTGCACTTAATTTCCTACAAGTAGCACTTTGTGAGTGACTTTACAACTCTTTGAGGCTTTTATGTGTCAAGGCAGCGCAGGCAGCGGAGAAGAAAAGTAAATGCAGCATTTACCCATGCATGCATAGAACGTGTTTGGATTCAGATGAGATGGGCTGGATAGGAGGAATTTAATGCGCATCAGGAAGTAAGTTCGGCTTTATTATCACAGCACTGACGAGCAGAGTAATGAACGCACAGCAGGCCATTATTTGGTAGCAGCTCCTGAAGCTATTGGGAAGAATCAACTCCTAGAAACACAACGGCTGTCATTTCATCTCCGTCCGTCGACTTCCTCTCTGACCTTTCTTCTTGAAGTTCTCATTATACAACTCCCTCACCTGTTTCTGGCTCAGTTTTCTTTTCTCCCTTTCACCGCTTGTCACCTTTGAATCCAAAAAGCTGTAATGCTCCGAACCCAGATAACTTTGTGAGGCTGCTTTATGCCAAACCTAGCAGATTTCTGTTTGCAAAACTTTATTGCAATAATCTTAGTTAAACAGTAGTTTTAATGCAAAACAGCCGGCAATGTTGATACAGGCTGGAGTCATGTACAGGCATACGCAAAGCATATTTAACCAAGGGAATTACTGCCAATTGCTAAAATCCCTAACCACTGACTTCCCTCCTCTCCCTCTTCCAGACAAATTACCCAGCAACCTCTTCACCTGCTGTCTGAGAGGCCCTCCATCAGCCCATATGGAAGATGGGAACGTTAATAACCCTCCCTCTGTCTCCCTTCCTGCTACCGGTGCTTAATACTTCTGTGGGTCACACAGAAGTGTTCCTTGTGTCTGTGGATTTGGTGCCCTGCTTCTCTATCGACATCCCCTGTCTGTGTGCAACATGAAGTGGGGAACTGGGTAGCGAGATTTATTTCATCCTGTAGCCCAAGAACGAGTCTAGAACTAGAGCATGATGAATTAATATGCAGTACATCAAAATATATTTTAGCATACTGGTAATAACTTGCATCGTTTTTATCGTTACTGTATTCCAGGTCAAAGGGATAAATGAGGTGTAAAGCAGGTGATGCTGTGGGGGTGAAACTGGACTCCTTAGAGACAGCGATGGAGAGAAGGATGCTTCAGAAACTACACCCACCCCCCTCCATCAACTCCTGGTACATCACAGGAGCACATGTACCGACTGAGACCCCCCATCTGTGGCAATAACAATACACAATGCATCATTGTAAACCTTCTATTATATAGAACTGATCTATGATCTATGTGCATAGTCTTCATTCCTTCTTTCTAAGTTGTGTTGAGTGGAGCACTGTTTCCAATAGAACACCCCTCTGGGATCAATAAAAGTATTCTGATTCCGATTAACACCCATGTGTTGCCAAGTGTGTTTGTTTAAAGATCATGGAAGCATAAAGGCAAGACCGTTTCTCCTCATGGTGTACTCAAACGCATCGCAATGGTTTTGTATTTCATTTCAGAAATTGAATTGAAACAAATGTCTCAACATTTTGGAAATTGTCATATCTGTGACGGTGGCGCTGTTGCCTCACAGCTAGAAGGTCACAGGTTCAAATCCGACTTGCGGCCTTTCAGTGAGGAGTTTGCATGTTCTCCCCGTGTCTGGGTGGGTTCTCTCCGGGTTCCTCCCAACACCAAAAACATGCAAAATCAGACCAATTGGCTACACTAAATTGTCCGTAGGTGTGTGTCTGTGTGAATGATTGTGTGTGGCCCTGCAATGAACTGGCGGCTTGTCCAGGGTATACCCCGAAAAATGAAAGGCATTGCACACAGCATGGCTTCCCTTTCTTGAAACAGCTAATAATAAAAGAACAGACTATCGCAAAGAATGGATGTCAAACCAGTCACCTTACTGAAGTAAGTTATTGCACCAGTGAGGCAGTTGGCCTCCACAGACACTGACTTTTCCTTTAAGTGCTTCACTATTTCTGGAAAATCTGGAGCCATTAAAAGAGCAAGTCAATCTGGATCATGACAAGGGTCATTCTGTCCACTTTTTGTTCTTTGATAAATGTCTCTGGGGGTATCACTAAACCCTATCCCCCTTTGCCCATGTAAATGTCCAACAGGGCAACATGCACCTGCTGGGGGTGTGGGGGTTGTTGAGTATGTGTGTGTGGGGGGGGGGGGGTTCTGGACAATGATTTGTACAGCTGTTAGACTATAAAAAGTGAGGTACACAGGAAGAGGAAAAGCACAGTGGTTGGTAGAAAAGGGTGGTATTCACTTTGCAAGACACATTAGTGTGTCCGATATATGTATGTATGTGTTTGTGTGTGTGTGTGTGTGCCGTGCTGTTACTGCTCTAGTAAGGGGCAGGTGCAAGAAGTACATAAACACACAGCTAAAGGCCAGAGGCTACGGCACTCCATCAAACACTGTTCGGGCAACCACGGGCAGCTGGAGCAGAGTCCGGAGCAGAGTGTGGAAAATTCAGAGGGAAGGAAAGATGGATAGTCAATAAAGAAATACTGAAGTAAAAAGAGAAAGCACGCATCGATGGAGGGGTAGTGTGGGATGTGGACGCTACTCTTTTTCCTTCTGCATACCTCAACAGTTCCGCATGCACATGTCTGTGGGTGGATGTGTGTGCTGCACATCTGCAGACTTAAAAGCCATGTTTTACACATTCCAACATGTCCTGCTCTCACTGCTTTGAGGAATGGTTTGGGAACGTTGCATGCCTCTCATGTTGGAGCAGCTGAAATTACATTTCAAAAAGAGGAGCTCCGTGCTTCGCCTCGATTCACAAGATACTGCAATATTGACCCAAAAAGAAAATTCATTTTCCTTATAATACTTATTAAAGCAGGTAAGACATTCCACTTAGAAGCCTTCAATGTTGCAAGAAGCTATTGCGTTTACAGATGAGCCAAATTATAACCTTCAAAGTGTGAGGATATTGATTATGGGAATAACAATTCTTTGTCTGCTATTGACTGACAATATCTGTCAATAGCAGTTGAATACCGTACCTCAAGACATTCAATTAAAATGTGAATAATTTTTTGTTCACTACATATACCGACAGTGTGGCGAGAAGCAACATTTTCCCCACACTACGTATATATGTGTGTCTTTGGATTGTTTGCAGGGGCCCACTATAGGTGTAAATGTAATTTTGCTGTGTGTGTCTGTACTGTGCATATTTGCATGCATAATTACAGAGAATAAAGACATTTTTACACATGGAGCCATTTGTTAGCTTTTCCTCACTTACTTGCTCAGATTCTACAATTAGAGTGTAAAGTAAATTAGGTTAATAATCTTTGTTATAATCCAATGCATGGGAAAGGAAAAGAATACTTTGAAACGTTTGCTTCAAAATGACGAACTGCCCATTAGTTAGTTTGTTTACTATTGCTTTGTCCAATATATCTCACTTCTCAGAATCACAATATGGTCATGATGCAAGAGCTCCTGCAATGGGCAAACAAATTCTGCATTTATTCATTCATGCCATAAAGGACAGAAGAAAAAGACAGACAGACAGACAGACCTTTAAAACCAAACGTTCCAAGTCTGGCAATGGGCCAACAGCAGCTAGAGGCCTGACAGAAAAAGAGGTAGACATAGACAAGGGGAAACAGAAAGCAGTCAGCTGAGCCATTAAGTGCTGATGCAGAAACAATAACTGTCTCTTCTAAATCAGATGATGCTGAAATAGAACCAGTAAGTAGGAGCAGGAGGCCTGTTGGCTCCAGGCCCAGTACTGACACACAACAAAACTACAGACTGATGTAGTAGAGAGTGGGACAGGAAAATAGAACCTGTAAACCAGTATTGATTAGTCCTATAGCTGAAGCAGAGGATGGCGCAGCTTTGGTAGGATGCAAATGCTTGTCTGATGGGGAGAGCTTCTGCTTTCAAAGAAATGTCTTTTCTTTTTGTTTCTTGGAGAAAATGATTCTTGAGACAGTGGAAACATAAAGTAATCTTAAAAGTAACTTTAGAGTGGATCAAATATTTATAATCAGTCCCTTTAGCGTGATAATTTCATGGAAAATGCTTTAAGTACTTCTTACCAGAAAATGTCATGTAGCAGAAACATATTTTTTTTCACCCAATGGCGCACAAATATTCTATTATTGTGCGAACCTGCTTCCATAAAAGCTTGAACACTGTCAAACTTACTTCAACAAAATGTGACAAATTGCTAACCTTGATCAAAAAAGACACAAATGAATATGGTACAAACACATGTCTACAAATGCGATGCTGCTTCAGGGACAACAACTGGAAATGGATCATTCCAAAGGTAACCATTTGATAACGGTTGATAGTATCGTCATGCCGACTAAGGATGCTCCTTTCTGTGATGCTAAAGAAAAAAAGTCCTCAAAAAGGCTCCGTCGTTCAGAGGCAAGGATGGGACAGAATGTGCACCAAAGAACCCTGACAATGTTGTTGTTTGAGGACAGACAGAAACTTCTACGGCAGGCCAGACAAGCTGTTTCCAGAACACCGAGTCGACGGTTCAGGGACAGGTATGTGAGTGGCACTCATGGTCTAAAGACAGTGACAGGCTGTAAGTGCTGGTGGTAGCAGCGGCTGGGGGTATAATTTCCATGATTGCATCCCCTCCAGGTGTCTGCCTTTCCGTCTGCCCACTAAAGCAGTGACACATGTTCCCCGAACATTATAAAAAAAATGTGGTTCTCTGCCACTGAATTACCACAATTAAGGAGTCTTCAGGCGGAAGCAATTTGGACAACACTAATGGTTCTCGGCGGTGAGGTTTAAAAGATGGCAAAAGTGGTCAGTGTGCAGCGCAAAACTGTGTGTGAAGGAGTTATAAAACAAGTGAACAATGGAGAACAGCAAAAAGAGAATTAAAAAAAGTAACAGAGAAGCATGTGTTGTGACATAAAGGATTGCCACCCTGAAACTTGTAAGGGGGTTATTAGCTGGTGGTCAGATCGGCCATTAAAACACGGTTTTGGATGAGAGGGCCTGCCTCTCAATCTCCCATATCCTCAGTCTTAATGCTGCCCTGTCAAATTATGTTAGCAGAAGAAGCAAGAGCCTTCTGGCTTTGAAGCAGCCACCAGGGTTGAATGCCAGTGTGGTTCCACCAATGAGGGAGATGCCCAAAACTACAGACCACAGCTAACGATGCTAAACCAGCGCATCCATCGCCGAAATGTTACTCTGGCTGGCTTCTCTGATTCTTAAGATCCCTCTGACTACGTAGCGTGTGCGTCTTTCGTTTTCTCAGGTTTCCCTCTCCTTTACTTGACGAAGAGAATCAAAGAGAAACCACCTCTTGTTTATCCGCCGCGATTAATATTTATGTCTGAGCTTTGCAGTGGCCGACTGCGACTTGCGTGTGGCGGTAGCCAAGAACGAGGCCGAGGCTTCGGTGCCGCTGAAGCACTTCAATGGGAGTTGAAACAGTGGAAATTTATGTCCTTGTGACACGGAGTTATGCGCTCAGTCGACACTAGCCACCAGCCTTAGCTGGAATGGCTGGCTCACAGCAGGGAGCAAGCGCTGCAGAAACGACCAGATGACATAAAGACAAACAGATTTATTTGGGGCTGTTCTTGATTCAGGGCTTTTAAAGATGTCTTCTACATTACTGATCATACTGCATACAGTGAATGTTTGTTTTACATCTTGGTTATGCTGCTTAGCTTTGTTAAGATTTTAAATGTCATTCATCCACTAAATTACTTCAAAATGAACTTTCCTACAGATGATTGAGAATAATGTCTCCCTTATGAATTATATTATTCACCCAATTCATTTTTAAATACATTTAAGAGACTGAGTTACTTTGTTTTGCTGTTAATTAATGAATGGTTGTTTCATTTATTTATTAAAATGTCCCAATTTATGTTATTTGTCAATCCAACTATTTATACCTAATTGCAATTACACTCACTGACTTCAATTCAATTCAATTTAAAAGCATTGCTGACTTATGACCCATTATAGGGAGGTTTTAAGTCTTTCTAAGTCAATACTTAATCACAATCCAAGCATATAAACCAAACCTGCTTTAGTTTAATCTCCATAGGGGACAGAGGAAGGAGAGAAATCCTGCTCTAACTGATGAAACCTTAAATCTAAACAAATTTCAGCTCTTCCCAAACCTGGCCAGTTAACTAAATGCACTGCCCTATTCTCAGAGCAACAACCAGCCAGGTTTCTGAGCAGCAGAATAGATCTCTGAGATCATCTACCTATTTAAATTCTGCGCTGCTCCAACGCTACGCTGGATTTAGCGGTAAGTGGAAAGACGCCTTTGAGAAATTGTCAATGATTAATTTCTATGGACAAAAAAAACAAAATTGTACATGAAAGTGCAGCTTCTTAGATCCTGGCCTGGGATCGTCCATGTCTGGAATCACATCTTATTACCCATGACAGAAAAGCGGGCTGCTATTCAAACAAATGTGGAGCAAAAATCCTTGGCACACTCTCGGCTGACTTCTGATTTCTTTTAAATATCATTTCATGTCAGAAGCCAGCAGACAGTGCGAAGAAAAGTGGGAATGATGGATAGAGAATCATGGTGGAAAATGACACGCCTGATATCCCTTGATGACTGTCTGTTCATATGGAGGTCTCTTTACTTTTACTTCTGCCTGCATATGCAAACCATTGTTGGCGGAAATCTCAAGTCGACTTTCAATGTTGTTTGACAAAAGAGCAGACCTCAGGCACTTGATGTTCCTATCATCCCATTTAGCATACTATAAATATCCATGTAATCTGATGTCCAATTGTGAGACAACAGCCAACAACAATCTTCTGTTTTGCATTGAATCCACTGGTTTCTCTCATTAGTTCTGGAGTGAAGTAAGCGACAGACAAAGAGCAGAGAACAGCAGGAACACAAAGGAAAATAGAAAGGCTGGAGTCTGGATTGACTTAAAACACCATTACCATCTGCCAGGAGTGGAGCAAGGGAAGTCTGTGGCTCATTGAAGTTTTCACTGACAAGAACAGTCTCAAATTCCATCCAAGATTTATTTATTGGTTCTCTGATGCTGACACAACGTGTTTTTAATGTCAGAAATAAGGTTGCATATGGATGAAAAGTCCTTTTCCTGTCCCTTCCCGCCTGCTTTTTTTCCCCCAGCCCTGATGTCAATCCGTGAAACAGACAAGTAGACAGGCAGAAATTTCTCTCAAACCAATAGGTTACTTCTTCAAAGAAGTGTGGGTACTTGATGGAGGGGCCAGGCCACGCAACAACAGACATCTCAGGGTTTTCATTATGCTTCCCATCTCTTTCCTGACATTTGTAACAACCGCAGACCATGAAAGGTTTATGCCCTTCATTTTTTATTTTATTTTTTCATTCTGTGACTGTGGAACGGGGCTATCTAAATAACATGCATGGGTGTGTGGGGCCATTATATGACAGGGCAAAACTACATGTTCCTTTGGCCTGACTTGATTAATAGATGAGAGACAATACAATTGTGAGTAAAAAAAAAAAAAAGAAAAACAGGCCATGCCAGTCAAACAGCTGCACAGGAAAACAGTGGAAACCAATAGTGAATGAGAGAGAAACACCAATGAGGCTGAAAGGGAGAGAGAACAAAACATTAAATGCAAAGCATAGCAAAGATGACCTCACAGAGGATATGCACTGATATGATAATAGACACGTTTCCCCTCTAACACCAACACGCATTATGGCACAGCGTCACAGGGGGATTTGCGTCTGACCCGTGGCTCCTGCAGGCACTCAGATCACAGGGATGTGAACTGCTGGCCATGACAGGAGCAGCCTTTTTCATGTAGCTCAAAAATGCATAAAAAAACTTTAGAAGAGATTGCATTTGTTTCCAGGGAAATATCAGTGTGAAAGAAATAAGAAATCAGTCTCCCTCACATAACCTTGAACAGTGTGTATTTTTCTATGTTTTCCCTGCCACCCCATCCCCCCATTGGATGTGCTGGGGAAACTTGTAAAAACAGGAATGTTTTATTAATGATACTGTTTTAAGTGAGCGCATGCGTCCTGGGCTATTATTAGCAACATGCTTCTTGTCACTATGCAGTGAGTGCATAGCCTCCCTGTAGCCAAACATTCTTGCTGTCGTTTGCCTTAAATGGGATGCTGTGCTGCGAGGTGGGTTTTTTTTGTGTGTGAGAACATACAAGAGCTGTGAATGCTGGAGTTGGGCATCCATCTGTGCAAATTCAACTCTTCACGTGTGTGTGTGTGTGTTTGTGTGTCTATCCTGACACTTAAATAGCTGTTAATCTGGGTTCAATTATGAGAACAAATGGCCAGTTGTGTAAGGTCCACCCCTCATTCTCAATCTCGTTGTGCACTTCTTGCTGTAGTTTCCCTTCAACTTTCATTTTCGTTCTATTATTTCTTTTTATTATTCACGTCCTATTGTTCACTCTCTCTTCCTTTTGCTTTCCCCCCATAATCTGTCGTGCTACAATTATGTCACGGTTCATATAGCGTCCAGCAATCATTCTAGAGCACGTCTGTTAACCACCAACCAACTTCTACCAGACCCCCATGCGCCCACCCACCCACCCACCTATGTTCTAGTCCAGACCACCACAAAGCTATGAGGCCAGCTGCGGTAACAGTATTAAAGCTGAATCCATCACTGGTGGAAACTTATGGCGAACCGGTTCTGCAGGGCTAGATGCTTTAAATGCATTACTGTTCCAAGTGTCTATGCTACTTCCTTTAGTAAACTTTGTCAGACAAAAATCTAGATACCAAAAATGGACACAAACATAAAGCACACACACATGAATGTACATGGTAGTGTGTGGGAGGCCACTGTGGTCCGTGTGTGTCACTGAATCTGAGGTTAGCAGTGGCCAGAAGCAGCGGTGGGCAGGAATTACTGGCTTACTCTCCACTACTACTGCCACTGCTATTACCAGTATGGCTGCTACTGCAAACCACGAAAGCATGCTGGAAGTATAAGCAAAGTACACGGAAGAGGAGCTGGCTGTCGAACATCACAGGGGAAGAGGACAAAAAAAAAAAAACGAGCATAAAGGGTAAATGGGAGGAAAGTGAGATGGTGTGGAAGCATTAAATTCAGCAACAAAACTGGACAGAGAAGGCTGACAAAAGTTGGACAAAATACATTTTGTAAAAATTTAAACTGCATAGAAAATAAAATGGAAAAGCAAATGTTACAGTAAATGTGGAACCGACAAACCTGAGGATATAGACCAAACACTGAACCCTCGCTGGGTTAATGCACGATACAATAACTCCAAGTCTTTCAACTCGGAGGGCTCGGAGTCAGGCAGCTGCAGTGACTATAAGTCTCTGACTGTTGCTTTAATCAGAAACCACAAATTATTTCTGAAAGCTTTCTGCCGAAGCTTGGTTGAGTCCCCATTGCTGGATTGTGGCATGTTCTTAGGACAGGGAATTAAATCATATCCCCAAATGCCCCCCCCCCCCCCCCCTTTGAAGGACACTGACCATCTGTGCTATCAGCAAGACCTCGATATGAAACACCTTCCAGTATTGAAAGACCCTGCAACATCAAAAAGATAGAAGGGAGGAGGAATTCCAAGAAAAAGAAATGTTCAGAAGTGAACAGTTATTGTTTGCCATGTTCAATATTCAGTGTGTGTGTGTGTGTGCCAATGTAAACTGCACATTTCAGTCATAAACAGTCAGGTCCATATTTTTGTCAATGGATGTGTTTTTTGTAACAGAGATAGAAGTGCACTTTATTCATTATTATTTTCATGTTTTTTAATATGTTATGAATTTGTGAGTTTTCATCTCAATGTGTCATTTTTACTTGCGTTTGTGTTCCTGATTTTGCCCGTGCTGAAGTGCCCTTTTGCACTGCGCCTTGTGGTTGTCAGTGCGGTTCTGCACTGCTGACGGTACATTGTGGGAAAAGACTCTGCTGTGATTTTCTTCGTAGGTCGAGTCATTTATGCCAACGTCGCTTGTGCCTATTATTTTCCATTATATATTAAGTCGTCTACAGGAGTATGGTTTTGCATTGCTAAGGAAAATAAATGCTGGCAAACTGTCACCCGCGTCGTCCCCCTTGATGTCCTATCCACGCACCCACGAGTTTGTTACATTAACTTTACATTTTATCATTTGTTGTTATTTTATGTTTCATGCACAGAGAAAAAATCATAATTTGTGAATCATTTCACTGACAATAGTGAATAAATCGATTGTGATTCTGCTTCAACATTTACAGTACCTCTTCTGTGGGATTGGACAAAACAAGCAAGACTCCACTCCCCATACTCATCAATGGAACTTGGGCAATCATGACTCCAAATACTGCTATTCTTTGATTTGATTGTCATCTATGATATTCACGTGCCCCAGTGGTGTTATAACGTTATGGTTGATCAGCTGTAGTCCACAACAGTGAGTATATATTTCTTACATATGCCGACTTTCCATTTTTCCTCTGCACTTAATCTGCCAGACTAAAGATTGAGAGGGACAAACAACAATTTCAAAAGCAGAAATATAGTTCTCAACATATTTGGTTATATCATGGGAATTATTGCAGAGATTTTCCCCCACAAAACATATACTTACACAACACATCACCTATTCCCCTTCACTCTACTGCTTTCTACCCCAAACTCTTTCCTCAGTGCTCTTTTTTTAACCTGCCAGCTCACAGACCAGATGTGTAAATGTTTCTCCGTGTTGCTATTCAAGCCCTATTCCAACAGAAAGGCAGAGTGAGAGGAGAGGAATATTTGACTTCACTCCACCGGAGACCAGTTTCATAAATCTTGGCAGCTACACAACGGTGAAAAAGGTAGCTTGGCTGGCTTGGGCAACAGAATGTTGGGAGAATGTTGACGACATACTGAACAACATGATCCTAATGAGTTGGAAAATCCCTGGCCCTCCAGAGGACTGTCCAGATGCTACCGTCATGAGAAATGCTACTGTTTTATTGAATTCAGACTCTACTTCCTTTCAGGGAAGGGGCAACATTTATTTTTTGACCATTAAGGTACGGCATTCTCAGACATGAAGAAGAGTAAAACATTAAGCGTAAAACCATTCCTGAGTTAATTTGCTTTTGGCTGCTGGTCCAGTACCCCACACTGGGCAAAGAACAAGATGACCTTTATGTCAAAGTGTCTTGTATTAATGCCCTTGTTTTCATTGCTTTTAAGATTTTGATGTGCGTGTACCCATTATTTAGAGACTGCAGCCTGTTTGTACTCTATTCTTATTTTGTATAGCTACTTTTAGGTTGACTAGTAATAGGGCAAATTACATAGCTGTTAACATTTCATGAGAGTCAAATCACTGGAAGCTTTAACCAGCTCCAAATGATCTCTGGATAATTAGCTGGTACTGAGAAATAAGTTTTATTTAATGGAAAAAATACCGGTATATTTGGTCAAAAAATTAGAGTAGAGGTATTTGAGAAAAAAAGTGTAATAACTGCAGTAACTACAATACAAATTAACTCTAATAAATAATAGATTAAAAAGGGCCCAGATGTGCAATGCTTGCTTGTTGTTCTATCACTTTTCATCCTGTGCATATTTTTTTATTTTGTCTTGTGACACTTCTGTCAGAACAGAAATCACATTTTTAGACAAATGAATTGAAACGACAACTCTTCTGTCTCTTCTCTGCTGGAGCTGTTCAACGTTTAATTATATTCAACCGGGTATAGAGAACTTGTTGTGAAAGAAAAGTCAAGTACAGTTGACTTCATGCGTCTACTGTCGAGGGTGTTGCTTACCTGGGGCTTTATACACTTCTTTGAGGAGGCTTTCACTGAGTATAAATGGGGCTCCGCTGGGTATGCTGTGGGTCCAGCTCTGGCAGATCGCTTGCAACAGTAGCTTCTGGGCTCTTGTGGCCTGGATAGTGAAGTGGGGAAGCTCAAAAATACACTCAGTGGTGGGGACCCAAGACCGTTTGCTCCTAAAAGATAGGTACATGAGACAAAGACAGAGTTAGTTACGAAGTCACAACCTTTGACCCTCACAGTCGAGAAGTTTAAAACAACACGGAGAAGAAAAAAAATGAGCACAAACATTAAAAGGTATAACTCTCATGGCTAATTCATGTGTGATAATTGGAACAGCAAGAATCGATTGCTGATATGATTGGGATAAATGACTATATACCCCCCGTGACTTTTATGTCTTGGGGATAATGAAAGAATGGAGAGCTGCATGTAAGCGCCAACCTATACTTTATGAAATATAAACCGATGGAAACAAATGGTTCATGACTTCCACGAATACATCAAATCAAATCACCGTAAACCAGCTCACTGATAGATAAATAGGTAGAAGTGCATTCCAAAAACAAACTGACGGAGTCCGTCGTCCGAGCCAAGCTTTCGTTAGTTACTTGGCATGTAGGTGTAGTTTCCCTCTTTGCCGCAGACCCCTCTCTACCCTCCGTCAAAACTGTGACGATGATTTATGTGAAGAGATGCACAGCCCAGAAACCTGACCCTGAAAAGAATCTTTACGCATTTAACATTTCATCTGTCTCCAAGAGTGTGTAGTGAGAGAGTGTGTGAGTGTGAGCGTGTATTTGTGTATGACAAGCTGATGAGATGAGCGTTCAGGGGGATGAGGTAACAGACCAGTCATTTGGAGTTCTCCAGGCCCCTGTCTGTCAGAACCTCAGTGGACCACGCTCTCATTTATCATCCGACAAATACACACACACACAGAGATCTACACAACAATTATTGTTAGGACATTTCATTGACTTCCATTCCTTGTCTACAATCTAATCCAAAGAATAATATTAATCATAGCTAATTCCCCCCTCCCAACTTTGTCCTAGCCTCAACCCCCCCCCCCCCCCCCCCCAAGAGTCCTTCAGATCCCTGAATCATGGTTCTTTTTCTCTCCAGGCTGTGAAGTCATGGCTTCAACCAACCATACACCAACCACAATCTGGCATTATACACATAAACACTCCTGAGAATTGTCTTGATCACAACTGCTGATCTCTGTCCTTCACACCGCGCTCTCTCTCTCTCTTTTCACGTGTTCATCCATTGAGGTACATGTCCCTCCCATTGAGCGCCAGGAAACCGCCTTTCATTTAAAAGACACCCAAGGAGGCTGAAATAAACATTTCAAAACATGGCAGTTTGGTTCCTCCATTGTTTTATCCTCTTCAGTTGAGTTCTTGATCACTAGCATTGCCCCTGCCTGGACACGCATCTAATTTTTTGGGGCATGTATGTGTGCACATGTGCTTGCTTGACTACATATCGTAATGGAAGCACTCTGAGCGGCACATTCTGTGAAAATAGAGCCGTGACTAATTCCAGGGATGGTTGTGGTGCGTCAGAAACGAGCATCACAGTTCATTTAATCACACATCCATTTTGGTCTGGTCCTAGTTCATAGGGTGGGATATGTCACAGGGTCTCTCCCTCCGCTCAGCAGCTCTGCAATCGTTTAGCTCCTTTGGTTCTCTCCCTCTCCATCGCTCTGTGTCTCTTATTTTTTCCCTTTATTCTACTCCTGGGTGGTTCGCCAGGGTGACATGAGCTGTTAGCTGCACACAGGCAGGCCCAGAACTCTGCTGTGGGGGGTCTACTAGGAGACTGAAAGTGAGAGTGTTTGATAAAGAGAGCTGTAAACCTACAGGAAGAACAAAGGGAATAAGACAGGAAAAACTTCAAATCTGACAGGGTCAATGAGTTTATCTTCAGAGCACACATATATGGCGAATTTTGCATTCCTTGGAACCATATGTTGCACATGGCATCACGGTGAACTGTGCCCTTCCACGATTAGAAGCCACTACTGTTGCATGCTATACAGCAAGACATCAATCAAAGAGATTTTCATGAGTGTTTTTCGGCGCTCAAATGCTTTCATGCTTGCGTGTGTACACATAGTTTGATGTTGCTGGTGAACAAAAGAAAGTGAAGTGGACCGAACAACAACAATGTACCACATGCAGAGCAAATGTGCCTGCAAAGCCACTTCAATAGGAAGACTGGCAAGCGATGAAAGTTTGTTGGCTTATTCAAGTGTTTATAGCGTTTCAGGGGAGCTGTCATGTGCATGTGGTTGTCTAAAACTTTAATTATGCACCTGTTTTTATTATATAATGCCCATTTCTCTGCAAACAGCAACTTGGATCTTGGAGCTAAATGAGAAGCAGAAACTCATTAGGCTGTTTTAGGAACGTTGAACGTGAGGACAGCCAGACACTCATCGGATTTCATTAAGTAGCTGGCACAGTTACTGCTTCTTGCTGCAACATGGTAAACAGCCGCCTGGGAAGCACCGCTTTTCTGTGTTACTACATATGGAGGACAAAAAATGGCACAATTAAAAATAAATATAAATCGGAAATAAAACGAAAAGAAAAATATATATACCGTATTTTTTGGATTATACGTCGCTCCGGATTGTAGGTCGCACCAGCCAAAAAATGCATAATTAAGAAGAAAAAAACATATATAGGTCGCACTGGAGGATAAGTCGCATTTTTGGGGAAAATTTATTTGATAAAATCCAACACCAAACAACATATAGCACAAAGAACATGCTAACAAGTTTACCAAAATATCAGGTTTTACTCGGAATCACGAAATCCAAGGAAATCTTCATCCTCGGTGTCACTTTTGAATAACTCCGCCAACTCGGCAGGTAGACAAGACGCCGCTTCCTCTTCTACGTCGCTTACATCAGACTCATCGTCAGTTGCAGTTCCAATTATTCCAGCCTTTCTGAATCCCGACAGGATGGTTTCGGTTGTCACTGAAGCCCATGCTTTGTCGATCCATTCAATGACTTCCAGGAAAGTTGCATGGCGCATTCTCCCGGTTGCCGTGAAGCTGTGCTCTCCATCCGTCATCCACTGCTCCCACAGGTTACGCAAAACTGCCTTAAAGCTCCTATTCACGGAGATATCAAGTGGCTGGAGTATTTTGGTTAAGCCTCCAGGGATGATGGCAGGTATGGAGTTTAAAACTTTTAATTTATTTTTCAACTGTGGTGTGATGTGCGCTCTCATGCTATCCATCACAAGCAGAGCTTTGCGTGCTCTAAAGAAGCCATCCGGTCGCTTATTGTAGCACTTTGTAAGCCACAAGTTCATCATTTCTTGATCAATCCACCCTTTCTCGTTCACGGCGACTTCAACTGAGGAGGATTGGATTTTTGGCATGGTTTTTCGTTTGAAAATGACCATCGGTGGCAGTTTTGATCCATCTCCACAACATGCCAGCACCACTGTGAAGTGTGATCTCTCATGACCAGTTGTAACGATATTCACACTTTTTTGCCCTTTCTCTGCAACACTTCGGCCCATGGGGATGTCAAAAGTGAGGGGGACCTCGTCCATGTTAATAATATGATCCGGTGTCACGTTGTGATCACTTACATGCTTTTCAATGAACGCGCGGAAACTGTCAACCTTGGCTTGGAAGTCCGCTGGCAGTTTTTGGGACAGTGTCATCCTTGCTCTGATAGAGAGGCGTTTGCGTTGCATGAAGCGGTAACACCAAGAAGGTCCTCCCGCAAAGCCGTTTATATTCACTTCCCTGGCAACCACCTGGGCGTGGAGACGCAACTGCACCGTTGACAAACCTCTCCCAGCAGCACGTTGTTCAAGCACCCATGCGTGAACTCGTTCCTCCAACTGCGGCCACCTAGCTTGTTGCCCGCGATTAGCTTTCTTTGTTTTCTTCATTTCAGTAAGCGTAACCTCCGCTTTTCGCCAGTCCCTTACAAGTTTTTCGCTCACTCCAAACTTTCTTTCTGCTGCTCGATTGCCGTTTTCGGCTCCATATTTCACTATCTGAAGCTTGTAAGCCGCGGAATATGACTTTCTTTTCGGCGCCATTTTCATTCAGCCCTTCTAATTTGTGTTTTTAGATAACAGGTGTGACAGATAACTCTGAACCTCCAGAAACCGCGACAGATTCTGACGGGTCACAGAGTTCCCTGTAACACCTGTTATAGAAATGTGTAGGCTACTGTCTCTGCGCTCACAGATTTTGTAAAAAAAAGCATATATAAGTCGCTCCGATTTATAAGTCGCACCCCCGACCAAACTATGAAAAAAACCGCGACTTATAATCCGGAAAATACGGTACATAAATAAATTAGAAACAGTTAATATAAATACAAAAATATAAAACAATATTCAAAAATGTAAAATATATGTGGAAATAAATATGAAAATGAATCTAATTAAATATCAATAAATAAATAAAGGATCTCTGCTCTTTTTCATGCTGCAGATGAAAAATGCAGCAAAAAACAGAGGGGCCGGTCTTAAGTGTGTCTTGAGTTGAACTGTTCGCCTATTGGTTGGTGCAGAAATCGACAAGGTAGTCTTGGCAACAGCGACAAGAGGAAGTTGCCACCCGGCTCTCAAAGGCAGTAAATATGGCTACAATCTTGAGGGATCTCCGTTCGTTATCGGATATTGCTGATAGTTTACTGAGTCCCTGAGTTGACTTGTGTGAAGTTGTTGAGCAAGTAAATAGTCAAGTCGCAAGTTCTGGTGACGGTGGGCAAGTTGGTCGTCAATCGCTGGAGCTCTCCATGCAAGCCGTGGAGACTAAACGTGTTGTTGTTTTTGTTGATCAACCAGTAGGCGAACAGTTCAACCCAAAACACACTTAAGATCCACCCCTTCATTTGAATAACATTTTTTGCTGCATTTTTCGTCTGCAGCATGAAAAAAATAAATGGAGCAGAGCACTTTTATTTAATTATTGTTATTTAATGTTTACATATGTATTTTCATATTTATTGCCACACATATTTTACATTTTTGAGTCTTGTTTTATATTTTTGCATTTATATTAACTGTTTTTCCCCCATTTATATTTATTTTTAATTGTGGCAGTTTTTGTCCTCCATAACTATATGCCTTGACAGAAACAAAAGGGTCCTCAATGCAAAACCGGCAGCATTAACAATAGTAATAAGTGACTGCATTAAAGTATGTCTAAACTGGAGATATTCTGTATGAGCATAACGCCTTCTGCATAGTGCTGAATCCCTATTAGGAACTGGGTCTGCAGGCGGAGCAACCCTCACTAAAGCATATTTCTGCTTTTAAAATATGGAGACCTACAAGAATCAGGCCCACTACCCACTTTGGATTCTGACTCATAGTTTAAGAAATCCAGTCCTTGGCTTGAACTTCAGAGCCTGATTGAACTAGCTGAGCTCACAGTAGGCCTATAAGTCAATAACTTTATTTTATTAAAACAGAGGCCACCAGGATGTTAAAAGGAAATCAAAATTAGTCAGGAGCTATGAAAAATTAGGTGTTTCAATTTCAGCCAATGAAATATGCTTTCCTCTGGTGTATTTCAACAACATTAGGCCTCATTTCCCGACCTGTCCCCTGGTAGTAGCGTGACTGAGTGACGCAGAGCTACACGCGGGCTAGGGCGGGCAAGTTGGCAGAATTGCAACTGCTTGGCTAAAAAATTGGCTGGATGGCTGACACAAAGTCTCGCTGTCCAGAGTCCCTGTCAAAATCAGGTAGAAAAAATGAAAGGGCACGGCTTTATGCAGGGGGTGTGAGTCAGTCATAAGTACCATACCAGCTGCCTTTGCCTCAACTGTTTCCTCTGTGTATCTGCCCGGCGCAGACATAAAGCAGCGGCAGCAAATTATTTTTAGTCATTAAAATGAATGAGTGCAATCTACCAGTAAAGTAGACTTTACACAAATTAAATACACAAAATATTTTGATTAGTTCCAAACGTGGCTGAGAGACATGTCATGACAATTTGAGAACAAGGTATCGCTACCTAACCCTAGACTTCCATTTAAACGGCTTGAAAACACCGCCATGCTTGTCCATTATCCTTTTTGCATCATAATGGCTGAAATCCTTTCGGACAATTGGTTCTCAGGCTAATCAACTGGTCTGGTCTGGTCTGACTGTGGTCATGACTTTATAGAAATGGCGCTCCATGCTGTGATTTCTGCTTTATAGAGGCCACAAGAACAGAAATGCACAGACACCCAACCAGAAAGACACTCAGACCTGTACGGTGTACCATCATTAATATATGTTTACCAAAGTGCACATAGTGTGTACTTACATAGAAACGCATTCACTATCATACACGTACAAGTGCATTCACATCATGTGTACATTGCGTATTCAACAAACGTACGCGATCGTTATTGTGTGCGTGTCTATATAAACTACCTCATCGGGTAAAACGACTGACACAACATAGGCTCACAGCGCTTGTGCCTTAATTCCAGTGACTTCAGAATGTAGCTGAACTCTAAAATGACCATACAAGTAGGCAAAGAACACAAATGATCAATAAAGAGGGTCTTGATGGCAGCATGACGTCACAATCAGACACTTTTTTCTAACATGTACGTGCAATATTATGTCACCTCTCAGTGATCCCTATTGATGTATATGTAAAAGACGTATGGATGCATAGCATGTAAGCATTAACAGGCAAACCATCTTAAATGTGCGTTCCTGTTTGCGTACATCGGGGGGGAATAAATGGGCCCTCGGGGGCAGACATTCAGTGTGTGGCCACAAAGTGGGTAACAACAATTCAATGTTCTGCTGAGAGATCTTGGATGATAGCATCAGTTTGGATATTACTACAGTTGCATTTCTACTGCGTATTACTGACTACATTTTTATTACCTGCTTTGTCGCAGTTCCAAGCAAGTTGAACAGGTCTCCAAAGTTTAAATGAAATGTTAGACTAATGACTGGTCAATGTTCATCAAGCAGTGATTATTCTTGTTGGGTCGTCGCAGTCTTCGGCATTTATTTGATTGGAATGAAAGCTGTGGCGTCTGAAGGCCTGGTCACACCTTCGGCTGTTTGCTTCATTATTCATTCAAGCTATTCCTGATCAGTTTCTGAGGAGGGAATAGTCCTGTTGGGGAGCATGCCAGCGCCATAAGGGTAAAATATTCTTGCATACAAGAGATTTTTTCTTGTCTACAGTGGGGTTACGGTCAGATTCTACATTTTCGAAGACATTTGTCTAAAATGTAATAATCAGTGTTATTCTCTTTGCCTCAGTGGTTTTAATCAAGCCTCTGATTAGCAGAAAACACTGAAAGAATGTGTCCTGCAAACTGAGAAAAAATGGAAAACAGGCAAAGAAAGGAAAAAGGGCAGACTACAAGCGTGTAAGTCATGTAGCATCCTCCAGGCGAATTAATAGCTAACATAGGGAGGGCTGATTAAAATAGCAATTTGGAAAAGCTCCAGTACAATTTAAGGAATGGAAGATCCAATAGCGTGCTTTGTACTTGCACAGAAATAAATCAATGTGGGTGCTGCATTGCAAAGAGGTGTCTGGTAATGTGTCAAAATTTAGGCATGTTGACATAAGGGCATATCTTTTGACAGGGGACACTACTGGGAACATGAGTGTAAAGCAATCTTATATGCCTGAACTACACACCAAATGTGGTCAGGAAATTATTTTTATACCAGCATTACTCCATGATTGAAGGAATATCATCCAGAGCAGCTGACCCTAATGTTTTACACACTGTCTCAGAATACAAGCTGTGAATCTGTGCAGTTTCCAGAAAGTCCTTTTTTATTTTATCTATTACTTATATACTGTATAGTACTCAAAATCTGCTACCTCGTTTTTTTCCCCCAAATACAATGACACAGACGGCTGTGGGAGTCAGGAGATGTCGGTGAATTGCAAAGAAGACATTCACACAAGCACTCCTTCCCTAACACAGGTGGATTTTGTCCCTAATGGGATTTAAATGGGAAATTCCACATAAGCTTGAACATGATACCTCAATAACCTAAAAAAAAACCCTGAGGTTAGGAGCGGGTGGACACACTCAAAAAGATAACTTAAGACTAGTTTTAAGGCAGTCAAACAAAAAGCCAACGAGATAGTCAATCACTTTTGACTGGCCCCCCAATGTGCTACTTTCTCTTGACTTAGACTTATCTGAGTCCATGGCAACGCCAATGTGATCCATTATGAGGGGACATATTTGTCTGGTAGATACAATAGATAGCCACCGTCTTGGCACAAGTGATAAGTTATCTGAAGTTTCTACAAATCATTCACTGTCACACCCCTACCTTAATTAAGCAACACAAACACTCCCTAACGCAAACAGTCCTCCGTTGCTCTTGTTTCCTACTATTTTAAGCTTCTTTGGAGGGAATTCGACTGAAAGCAGAGGGAAGCTAAGACTGACATGCTTGCACCTTTCTTCTTTTTTGTGCAGATTGATTTGAAGTTTTGCAGAATTTCCCATCTCTCCCAGCCAAGGTCACTGACCCTCTTGAAAATAACCAGCTTGAGTTATGGCCTGCTCTCATGTCCCCTCTTTAATCTACAAAAGTCTTGCTACAGTGTCTTGCAAAGCCTCCGCAGGAACGTTATAAATCGTGCAAGCACTTCACCCTGAACAATAACATCTAAGTAGTCAATTTGGGGAATGGGAAACCTGTCATTTTAGCACCTGGTTGGCAATTTTGCTGAAGACTGGCATTTCTAAAAGGAGAACTCACATTATCACAGAATACTAAGAAAACTGTATTAAAACAAAAGAAAAGGGAAATAATTGATAATCATGAGGAAAAATGTGTGTTCTGCTGCAGCTTTTCATTATCTACCCTCAAATGATTTGTCAAACGCTCAATGGGAAATACCTGAAGCTGTAGCTGGCACAGAAAATACAGCAAACTGTGCTTCCAGCAGTGCCTTAAATGACAACAGCAAGCCTTTAGACTCTTCTCGAGTGTCTTTGGAGTTTGGCTGAACTCTGAGAGTACCACATCAGCAGGAAAACAAGATTACAGTCCCACATATTGGGGGGGGAAATATATTTTTGTTTAGCAAAAGTGCTACAGTAAATTCAAGCCATCTTTTGTTGATGCACTTGACTATACCACCACTAGATGCAAGTTAATTTGTTCGCTCCCTTTGGATGGGGTATTATTACATATCACTGTACCCTATTAGTTTTCATTTTCGTTCTGTCGATGAAGTACTGGATTGTCTTTTTAGTGTCTGCCCTGAAGTTTACAGACATCCACTCCAAACTTACCAAAGTCTTTGAAGTGTCTGTGCTGGTTCTGGGTGTGAGTTAAGGGGAGGCAGGACTGCATTTGTGGCCACAACACAAAGGTTTGTGGTTCCCCAGGGTCAAAGGTGATTCATGTGTGTATTTCTCAATCATCGGCCTTCAACAGCCTAAAGTCTCCATAGAGTAAAATATGCTGGGCTCTTTCCCTGATACACACACATATACACACACAGCCTTCCCCTTCCTCCCATATGGAGCACCCCTGACCATAAACACACACACACACACACACACACTTCTCATGAGAGGGTTTCATTACACAGGGATTACTAAAAGAAATGTTTTAATCAAGTTGTGCAGACAGCTGCAGACTGCGAGGCGAGAAAATGGCAATGACGTGGTTCATCAGGCGTTGAAGGAAAACACATCAGGAGGCCTGTGTGCGTGTGTAATATTGTGTCTGTGTGTGCATGTAGCTTCTTGCCCCTGTCCAGCTGTACAGTACAGGACATGCTGTTCCTTATAAGGATGCACAGAGATAAGAGACGTCAGACAAAATTTATTATTTCAGATTTTACTGTGGATTTTTGTATGTCCCGTTGTCATAACAACAAGGGGACGTACAAAACAGACTGGTTGTTTTCAGTATTAGTTTCTCAAGGACTTTGTCCTCTGCATTGATGGCCAGAATAGAAATTGTATGATTGAATAAAGTTTGGATGATTTTTCAACGTTTCCTTTAATTTATTACCAAGTGAACATTTCTTTTTTTTCACTGGTGAATGCTGGAAGGACTTGTTTCTGGGAAGTGATGGATCAGTACTGAGGACTGGTGGGGAGGAGAGGACAGTGGAATGCACCCCACAGTAGATGATAATCCACTCAGAGCTGATAATCCATATATCCTTCCCTATTTCCCACTGTTTTTCCTCCCTCAAAATTCAGTTTCTTAGATGACTAATTCTGGCATTAATAGATTCCTTCGGTCAAACGAAAGCATCCACAGCTGCTCCTGAATCCACCACAGTGGCTGTGGCCTTTACGTGTGAATACATATCGAGATATAGTTCATAACATACTCTTTAAGATTGAGTTATAACCCATGTTGTTTTAAGCTACCAAAAGACACTTGCAATCAGAAGGGCAAGTAAACACCTTCCACAGCAGCTTGACTGCAGCGTCTGTAGCCCCGAGTGTCTGAATGGTGAGGAGAAGAAGAAAACTGAAAGGTCAATCAGTGAGAACTCAAGCCTCGCATACAATACATCCATTGATCACTGTCAGCTGTAAAACCAAATAAAACTCTCTGACACCAGACGCACGGGAGAAATAATCCTCACCACCAAACCGGGCCAAAATGCTTTATAGGTCGTGGCACATGAAAAATTATGTTTTAACTTGTGGCTCACAATCTTTTGCACTCCTGTGCTGTGAGTGAAAAGTGGAACAATATTACATCATATGCCATTTTGGGCTTTTAATACGCACCTGTTAATACAGAAAGCCCACTTGTTTCAGAGTGTACAGTCGACATCCCTTCAGCTTCATCATGTGAAAACATGTTCTTTTTTTTTTCTTTCTCCAAACATTCCAATGTTTCCCAAAAACACGGAAGGGTCCTGTTCATGTGTCGCCTTGTTCAACTACATTAATTCCCTGCAGCTCTTATGGAGGCTGAACCACAGCTCAAAACTGGGCATGGCCACAGCAACCACACTCTGATTTAAGGTCATTCAATTATCCTTCATCATTACAGTTCTTAGTAACTTTAACCCTGCCTGCATAGACCTTGTCGAGTAACGCAAGCGATTACTTCATTCATCACACAAGCGACACGAATCAAAGACTGGTTGAGGACCACAGCAGTCGACGTTGAAACTGTGTGTGACATCATTCACAAAGTCTTTGTCATATACATGTATACTCAGTGCACAGAAATGGCCCCTTCCCTCCAACAGCCACACCCAATTCAGTTTTCATCATCCAAATTGATTACTTGCTAATAATCCTGCCTGCCAACATGGCCAGCAGACAAATAAAACAGCCACAGGCAATGCTCTCACCAGTCAAAGCTGTGCATGCACTGTATATTTACTACACTTGACTTGGTTGTCTATGGCTCACGTCTGAATAACATAGAAAGCATTTGTCTGCCCATTCTTGGCTGTGCTTGGAGACACAGACCAGGAGCAGTTTGCTATGACTGGTAACTATGAACAGGAGTAATGAGGCATTACAATCACACCAGAAGACTCATGCCTCAGATGCCTCAAGCAGCCTTCATAAATCACAACTAGAGCTAATCTAGAGTCTAGACTACTGATCCAGATGCCATAATGGACTTCTCAACTCCATATTAAAATAAATCCAACAGGTAGTGCTAAAAACTGAACCGGCCATTGCAAATGTAATAGAGTCGCTTCAATAATTAGATATCAAGGGAGAGCAAACGTTCTTTTCAATTTAGAACTTTTCACGAGGCAAGTCAGCTTTTGTGGCTATAAAACATGCACCTGTAACACCACATGCTTCAAGAAATTATCCCCTCAGAAATAGCTGAGCGACGAATAGGGACTGCTAAAAACGCCACATAAAAGCTGGCATGGGGCTGAATTACGACCTGCAATGTGACGAGCCACACTGGGCTGCTGCTGGGTTGTTGGTTGGTTGGTTGGTTGGTGGGCCCCGGCCTTGGCCTGCTTCCATATGCTGCTGCCATCAGCTGGCCCTATATAAAGATTATTATATGGTGTGAGTGCAAGTATGTGTGTGTGCGTGTGGGTTCGCGTATGGGAGTGAGGTTTTGGGGAGATCGATGCAGGTGGCACTGACTGCCACCTCCCTCTCTTTTACTTTTTTTTTTGCAGGCACAGATTTTATCTGGGATAACAGGTTTAAAAGCCTGACCAATTGAGACTCTATAGAGTTCCTCTGAAGTTGGCGCTCCCTACATTGCCTTTCATTAGGAATAAGTACAGTCTAATGCCTTTCAGCTGCACTTTAATTCACTGGGAGTGACAGTTCAACTTTTTGTGACAGAATGATGAAAAAAAATTAAAGGTTAGCCTAAATAAAGCAAAGAGGCTAACTTCAGTACCTTCAGTAGTAATCTTTTGTTTATATCCTAATTCCTTGCAATTGCATTTTTCTAATTTCATCAAGTGTTTCGCTTTGTCAGAGCATTCATCTCAAATGTTACATTTTCATTATTCTTTATGTAAATCATTTACATTTCATGTTAAATAATTTACCAACTTCTTTAAACAGAATAACAAATGTAACATTTAAAATGAGATAGTATTGTGTACTTCCAAATTTTCACTCCACAAGAACAAATCCAATTTGATCCAAAACCTGTGACGCACAGGAACTTAGTACCAACCAAGTACGGTAAATAAAAAATAATGGAATTAAATGAAAGTTTGATCACAATGGAGTGATTAAATGTCTTACAGTATTGACAATCAATTAATGAAATGCTCCGTATACATGTACATAATGGTGGTATGAAAACGTGCTTCTTGTTCTAATGTAATACTATGCATCTTTTATTTTGAACATGCTAACTGGAGACCGTTTATGTATGCTCAAATGAAACATTAGTTTTTAGTTGTCGTTTTATTTTTAAGATATTCAAGTTATGCAGAGGATGTGTCCAAATAACTTTTATAATGAACAATTTCGATAATAAAAAGAAAAAGTGAAAAGGTGATTTTGACAACTATTGGAGGGACCACGATCAAACTTGGCTTTCAGATCACGGATGCTGCTAATTATGTGATTTGTTTTTAGACAGATAGACTTTTTCACTACCGACTCTTGCTTATCCTTTGATACAATTATTATTACCGGTACTTCATTCATTCATGCATTTTCTTAATTTACACTTTTGCTTCATCACTGAGTGATACTTCAATATGCATTGTCAAAAATCTAAAGCATTTGAGAATGAATTACTTCAGACAATCAGAGTTGGGTGTTTTAAGAAATGCCCCAGAAGATGTAGCAACCCTGAGACAATGCTGATTTTCCGTTAAATATTAACCATACTCATGTCTGGGCACAATGTCACAGGAGATCATACAATAAGACTCATTTCAGTTGTTTTTAAAATGTCCGACCAAGGTTTTATCCAACATTCTCACAGTCCACCTGGGATGTATTACAGCATTTGAAGTCACTCTGACTAAAGCCAGTCAGGTTAAATATTATAACTGCGGTGAGATGTCCTTACAAGGGCATTTTAGGGAATGGCCGCAGGAAAAAACTGCATAAGACAGATTGGAATCGTCTGTCAAATATTTCATTTCCAGACAAAATTACAAAGTTAACAATCTGCAGTTGCTGCAGAGCAACTACCCTTTCTTAAAATCAGATTTTACTTTAAAAAGTCTGTGAGACATTTAGTCTAATTGAACATGCCCGAGATCTCATACACAATACCAAACACCTAGTGAAAGCCAAACCTGGCAGGATGAAAATGTCAAAGCTGAGCATTTCCACGCTGAAGGCACGGCGCTGCCCATTGTAAGAAGCTGAAGCGTTTGTGGTGAGGCTGACGGAAACACGAGCTCCAACGTGAGCCAGCTCATCAGGACAGGACCAGTGGCACTCCAAATCTCTCACGATCACTTGGCATACATGCTTGCATAAACCTAAACTGTGTCCAAGTAGGAATATAGTAAAGGATGCAAAATGTGTGCATTTGACTTCAACTGCTGCGCCACTCAAAGCAACCCCTCTCTCCTGTCAGTTATCATTAACTTTTAATAGAGTCAAGATGGACAGAAATCCGCCGCTACCTTGGTAATGGAAAAGCTTATTATCCAAGCATCTGCGTAGCAAAATTACTGACAAACACGCGAACTGGAAACAGCTCTTTTCTCAGGCTAGTCTCTGTCGGACTCTCTAACACACCTTCACTAAGGTCTCCTACTTGCCAGTTTGGTCCATATATTTCCGTAAAACTTCAAACACTTGCAGGGCTCTGCTTAGTATCTGCTCGGAGAACAGAATATCTTGGAAAGAGGTGTTGTTGGAGTGACATCAGCACTGAGAAGCAGTCCAAAAACAAACATCAATACAGTCCAACATAAATGCTACCACCTGGCGGAATACATCCTTTGGCTTCACCCAGTGTGTCACTCAACTTTCACCTTTAGGAGAACTGTCTTTCTTCATTTATATTCTTGGGCAACAGGCAACAGCCCAAACACACACACACACACACACACACACACACACACACACACAAGTGTCTCAGTTAATATGTGCTATCGGATTTTCAATTCACTGTCCGTTCACCGTCTGGCTTTCTTCCATGTATACAGCCACAAGACAAAATTGGTGCAGCCAACAGCAGAGGACATCAGGGCAGAAGGAAACATATTACCGTCATTATTATTTTTTCTATACAGATAAAGAACCTTTGCCCCCAAAGCCATCACACAATGATATGCATATTACATATTACATATGGACATCAAGTGTAATTCTGTTTGGACGTCTTCGTAGGCCAACAGGTAGAAGTAGAGCTGGAACAACAATCCTGCCTACCATACTGTGGTGGTTTACTTTATATACTTCATTTAGTGTGTTACATGTGTAGCACAACCTCATGTGACTTGAGTCACCTCACCCAGGCTTGTGTGGAGCCACATTCCCTTCTGGTCACAGGTGACAACCAGAATACCCTTCATTTACGAGGCTGAGGGCAACCCAGTTATGATGCAGCTAACCACTATAGTGTGGCTAGATATTACATTTAAACCGATGAAATCAAATCAGCTGTTGATAGAAGTATTGATCATCCATCCATCCATTTTCTTGCCGATTTTCCACTTTGCGGGTCATGGGAGTTGCTGGAGCCAATCCCAGCTTTTGAGGTGTACCCCGGATGAGTCGGCAGCGCATTGCGGGGCCACAAAGAGACAAACAACCATTCACGCACACACACTCACACACTACGAACAATTTGGAGTCATCAATTCACCTAAATTGCATGTTTTTGGAGGTGGGGGAGAACATAGAAACTCCACACAGATAGGATTCAAACCCAGTACCTTCTTGCTGTGAGGCGACAGCGCTAACCACTACACCACCTTGTCAAAATTCTAAGGTACGGTATATGTTTTGGAAGGATCAGATTTCCTTTTATTTCCACTGTTTTATTCTCATCTTTGGAGAGTAGTGAAAAGCTAACTGGGCTGGAATTACACTTCATTATATTTGTAGTGAGTGTGAACAATCACATCATTTCACAAATTTAAAGCTGCCAATTTGCTGTCATGACATATAAAGTAATAAGGTTTGTGGAACAAAGACCTGTCAACAATGTGAAGCAACCAAATAAAGGGCAGGTAGGTAGGTAGGCAGGTGGGTTAGGTAGGTAGGCAGGCGGGTTAGGTAGGTAACCCCAACACCCTGCACTGAGGAAAAGCCACTGGCTTGGATATCCAAGATGCTGGGACAATTTTACTTGAAGCAAACACCAAGAAATCTCTGTGAGACTGGAATGAACATCTTGTATCATGCCGACATGAAAACAGCTCTTGCTGAAAGATTGTAGAGCTTCTTTAGACACCTTGAGCTAGTTTGTCATCGAAATAGAGCTTCGGTAAGGGCAGGTGTTCAAAAGAAAAGTGCAGGATGCGCTTCACTTCACTGGCTTTGCTTATCTGTCAAACATGCTCCTCATTATTCATCCAGAACAAAATTGATAGGTCGAGAGTTAATTAGGTTTTTGACTGGAGCAAGACGCGAGGCAGCCACTTGGACAGAAAGGTTCAAATATGAATCACTTCAAACCTAAAATGATAACTTCAAAACCCATATCGTCAACCGGAAAGAGCCGGCGAAAATCAAAGAAGTGCTTCAAGCCTGTCAGAAGCACTCTGAGGAATGTCAAAAATGAGATAGAGGGGAAATAGGTCTGTTAAGGGCAGCAACACTTATCTTGGGCAGTGTGTGATCACATATTCTGAGGAATGATTACAATTCCCTCACTCATTCTACAACCTATTCAAACAACAAAAAGATAATGGCGCCCTGATGAATACAGGACCTGTGCATGCTGCATTCAATCAAAGAGCACGTTCGTTCTTCACGTGCCAAGGAGATTGTGAAAGGTTGACAGTGTTATTTCTAAGGTTTGGTTCAGGCTGAAAGAAAAGCCACAGGAGGGCATCGCTCTGGAAGGCTCGCTGGAGATGAGAAACATTTAGTGATTGTCAGAAAGAAAAATAACATCCGTTTGACATCTGAATCCACTATTTGAGGCAAGGCAGGAAAGGTTGGGGGGGGGGGGGGTAGGTGCTTGAGATCAAACAAGCAGCTAACAGTCTGTTATTGGGAGCAGAGAGCACAGGGAATTCAGGTTCTGCTTCCAGACGCACACACGCCACATTGAATGAAGGCTTCCTGTGGCCTGCGCAGCACTGTACATTAGATGCAACGGGAGAAGAAGTCAGGAAAAGTCACAACCATCTGCAGCTCTTTGACATGTTTGAGTCTGAACTAATGGGGGGGATATCAATTCCCGGGTTGGTGTTCTTGCACAGGTTTACATCAAGGGCTTTCCACATGATTACTTCTGCACAGGTTTACGGATTCCTATGATTGTTGCTACAGCAACCAGACAGCAACGGATTATTAAACGTTATATTGACAACAGATCAAATGCAGGTGAACTGATTCCAACAATACTATGATTAAAATATGGCCAATCGCCAAGACCGAAAGAAACATGGCATACAGTCATCCACTGTTTCATTGTTCATCTTTTTCTCTCCCTCCCTCTTTTTCATCAACCTTTTCATGGTCCATCCCTCATGCACATGTATCACACTGTCTCCCTTCAATCACATAAAACTGTCCCTTTATACTTACAGAATACCCCCCCCCCTTTCCATTCCCCTGCTTTCTTCCATTCTATTTGCATTTTGATAGCTTGAACCCTTAAAGACTTCAATTATTTTGGGGTCCATCCCTCTCAAATTATTCAGCTATTCCACCTCAAAAGACTTAGCCCTCTCCTGACTTGTCCTCTATTAAACCGTTAACCCCCTCGATGTTTAGGGGACATCCCCGATGACTCACTGTCTAGGTCTGGTGAAGGGACAGGGATGTGGCAGCACGGCTTTTCATCGTGTTAAACAGTGATGTCTTACTTTCCTCTCGTTTTTTCCAAACATCTGAAAATTTGTTGAAGTTGTTACCCAATGACTCTTGTTTTCTGCTTCCCCACTGATGGTGTTGCTCATCCATCACTTTAAATAGTCTTTGATGCACTACATGCATAAGGCTGCATTACACTTTATTTAGCATGTAACGTGCACACACACAAGTATAATCCCAAGCACACAGACACAGAAGTATCACTGCCACTGAAACAAGTTGCAGTGCAGTGCTTTATTATTTACGCTTTATTTTTAAAATAGATTGGAGCAACAGATATAAAATAAATAATTTAAACTCAAACAAAACTGCATCTGAGCTACATCTAAGTCTACTGAACCTAATGTCTGACAGCTTTTTTAACTCACCAGTACACAGGCTTCTGGATTAACTTCCCATAGAGTGCAGTGCTGAAGGAAGGGATGATGGGAAGGAGAGGCAGGAAGCCGCCTATAACGTCCTGGCAGGTCAGGCCTGCCTGGAACCCAAACACCTGGAAGGACAGACAGAAGGAAAAGAGTGCATGAGAGATGATGGTAGGGAGGGAGGGGAAGCCTTGACAAGTGTTCAGCTGAGCTGTAGCAGCACATCCACACACATCACCATGACTGCAGAATTCAGCGTTCCAATAAAATATCAGTTAAACCCAAAAGTTATTTTTCAGTTGCAATCTCCCCTGATCTCTGCTAGCTGATCTTGTTCTCGGTGAGATTAGTCTTTTGAGTTTTCCAGTGCATATTAGGTTCAAGGGTCACGAACCTTATCAAACTCTACAGAAGAGGCTGGCAGAGGTTGGTAATATCCAGTTAGATGCAGACTGTGTCCTGGTTGACCAGCCAAATGCTGAGTCTTATTCTGACATGGTGCCATGTGAGACAAAGACTGATGTTGCACGCGGCGGGTAATGATCATCATTTTCAATACAATTTTCTATTCCTTATTTTAAAGGTTATTCATGCAGTCATCTCAATAACATCTGAATATTAGTATTAGGATTACACAGACACTACTTGATGAATGCTCCTCCTGAATAAAGATTTTTCATGAAAACAGCATACAGGGCCATGTATGAGTTTAGAACATGCAAAACAACCCCTGTTGATTAATATTACCATTACAGCAGCAAGAAATAATACTTGTGCTTTCACTCAATCAGCAACACAGCCGAATACTTTTACTGTATATGGGTCAGACTGCTCTGGTCCGGAGTGCGCTAGGATTCAGTCGCTGGCAAGTTCCAAAAAAAGATTTTTAGGTTCCCTGAGGTCAATGCAATATCTATTAATGGCAGCATGTCTTTTATAGGTATTGCCATAATGGAGGGTTCTTCCATATAGCCAGATATATAAAGTACTGCAGCTGAACACATGAGTATGTGGACGCAGAGATCATTTTTACATTCACATTGCACACAATGGTGCTATATTGAGTTAAATCATATGATTTCAGGACACAGATGCTGTGTCAGTAGTGATTGGTCTAGCCTCAGCGCCCCCCACTCCCCCCCCATCTAAACCTACAGGCTGATCCGGGGTTCTTGTCTGTGGCCATGGAAAAGTAAAGCAATAGCTAACAGCTACCCTCAAGACAGACCCGTTAGCTTTGACAGCCAGTGTCAATAAAACACAGATTAAGATAAGCCTCGGTTTATACCCATTTCAAATGACTTCCTGAGGTGGGTGAATTGCAGCCAGAATGACCTCCACCCTGTCATGATCCTGCTGCCAAAATCCAGAGGTAGAATCAGTACCTTGGCAATACAGATTGGTACCAGAACAGATTGGCCACTGACCAGTTGACAGTTAACCCTGCAGTGACCCTGTGATAAGGACTACCAGCATGATACCCAGCAAACATCCTGCCTCAAAACAAAACACACCCAAGTCGTACCACCCCAGATTACTGCAGGTTTATAAAGTCTACAAGTCATGAAAGGGAAAAAGCAAATACAGAGGGGGGGAAATGCTTACTGAGACCATCAGATATGATTCTGCCATCGCCTTTGTTAAAAGAACATCTACTTAAATACAGTATGCAGATAAAACATTTATTCCCAATTACATATGGAAAACCCTCAGACATATTCAGAGGAAAATAAAGAATCGTTTCTGATAAATACATTGCTGTAAATAAATGTTTAAATGCTACTTCATGATTAGTGTACTGTGCACTAATATTCTTTGTTTAAATGATAAGAAAAATACTGACAAACCTAATACACAGGGCATGTGTGTGTGTGTGTGAACAATCACATACTTGGGCACACTTATTTGTACAAGAAGAAAAATATGGACATAATATGCTGTGTGTGTGTGTGTGTGTGTGTGTGTGTGTGTGTAGCCCTGTGATGAACTGGTGATTTGTCCAGGGTGTACCCCGCCTCTCGCCCGTTGACTGTTGGGATAGGCTCCAGTACGATCCGGTAACGGACAAAGTGGTTCGGAATATGAATGAATGGATGAATATAATAAAATGTGATAGACAGATACAGCTAGCCGTCGACTTATGACCTAGACAAGCAGAAGCCCCAGCACGAGACAGGCTATTGCTCTGATTGATTTCTGAACCGTGTCTCATTAGGCCACACATCCCCTCTCAGAACTAACGGGGGCGGGGGGGGGGGGGCTGACGAATTACAACCACAACTGGTTCGGAGGGTTTTTGTCCTAAGTCGGCCCATGTCAAATTATTATGGACTTTAAATAAGCAATCACAAAACGTTTAATGATTTTACAGGTCTGATTGAAGGCCCAAAAGATGTGAAAATGTCAGCTAGTATTTAGCTACTTTCAGAAACTGCCCTTCATGTAATGTATTCAATGAAGTCTGAACCTGAATCTTTATAATCATTGACATAGATGCAATATTGTTTGCAATTTTAACTACCAGAAGTACCAGACATGAAAACAAATGCATCCATTTCTTAACTGCTTATCCGTAACTGTCGTGCTGGAGCCTATCCACAGGCGAGAGGCAGGGTGCACCCTGGACAAGTCGCCAGTTCATCGCAGGGCCACACATAGGCAAACAATCATACATGCACGCACTCACTTAGTGTAACCAATTCACCTCATTTGCATGTTTTTGGTGGTGGGAGGAAGCCGGAGAACCCGGAGAACCCACGCAGACACGGGGAGAACATGCAAACTCCTCACAGAAAGGCTACAATTTGGATTTGCTGTGAGGCAACTGCGCTATCCACTGCGCTGCCCAGGACAAAAGCAGTAATGGGGAACTTTTCCAGCTGCTGAGTGCAAGGATGTAACATCCCATCAATTTTGCAAGGTGAAGAAGTAGACGTAGAAGTAGACCAGAGTCGGACTGGTGCTCATCAAGAACATTGCACAGAGATTTTTATGACCAGGTGACAAGGGTCATCGAGGGCTTTAAAAGGGCCATTTGGGTTAAGACTCTGGCCATGTGATGACCTATTGACTTCAGACTGCAGCACATGGAACTAGCCAAATTAGTCAGTGTGTATTTTCTCATCTCAGAAGATGATAAAGAAATACATGTAAAAAAAAAAAACAACAACATTTTAAATTGGCATAGGATTAAAATTACTTTCCCACATGAATTTTGTATCCAAGTTTTAAATTGCAGAATAATGTATCTAAGCTAATATAGCTCTAAACAATAAAACCTAATGTGCAAATTGAAATGGAAACGTTTAGAGATTAAGGTTTTAATCTATTGTAATTGTCTTCTGACTTGGACATTGCATATTAGCGAATAGAATGTTAGCATACAGACTGATGGGGTTTTTTTTTTTTATTCAACTGCTACAGCTCTAAACTATGAAACTTTTTTTTGCAAAAAAAGTGTAAAGTCCATTCAAATGACTGTTAAATGCAACTAAATGAGTTGCATGTTTACTATAAATCCCATTTAAGCAGACAGCTGGGATTAGCTGAATATTTTGATGCTCACCTTGAGGTAGAGGTGTGCATAGCAGTGATGCAGAAGGTTTTCTGAAGGTTGGCTGAGACTGCTGACAGTGCTGACCAGGCCTCTTGCATACATGGGCACCGAGTGTTCAACGTTAACCCGTTCCACCTGGAACTGCACACAAGGTAAAGGACGTACTGGCTGGAACACTGTTATGTTGAACGGTCCCGGTGTCGTCTGGGGGATTTAAGGCAAGAGAGTGAGGACAGGCATTAAACAATGATCCAGCTCACATTCTGGTTATTAATTAGTCTCATTAACTGAGACGTTACACCTTCTAAGACATAGAGCAGTCCGACAGTAGAGTCAGCACCTGATGTAATTTGTTGATAGAATTTGTTCTCCTCCATAAATGTATTGACCATTAATGAAACCTTAAAAATGCTCTCATGGACAACAAGAACAAGGATACAAGCCTGTTGGTAGAACAGAGCTCAGGGTAGGCCTGTAAACGCTACCTTCTGCCGCGTGATGACAGGCATTAGTGTGTGGAGCAGGTTGAACTCCGCCATGGAGACGGTGACTGTGACTTGGAGCAGCGTGAGACACGTGAGTCTCGTCGGGATGAATTCTTCTAAGCCTGATATTTCCTCTGGAGTAGTTGGTACATGGCTCTCCTCAGACATTTCTAAAAAGGCGGTGTCAAAAGAGAAAGAATAACATTAGTTTTGAAAGAAATACCATGAAAGTGTCGCTGTAGGGGAGGATGACTAATTAGAAACACAGCTAATGTTCCGGTTTTATAACAGTGACTGTAACCTAAGCATGTGATCTGTGTTGCATTATCGGAACCAAAATGACAGAATGGGAAAGGCCGAACAAATATGGGAATTGTGGACCTGAGATTGTTGAAGAGAGAAAGTGGTTGGCTGTAATGCACACCGATTTCTTTGAGTGGACATTTTTCCTCTATGGCTGCAGTATTAAAACAATAACAAACACTTTCCAACAAAACCCTCCACCTCACACACTAAATAAAATAAACATAACTATAAAAATACTGGCATGTCCAAGCAATATTCATTACAGTGGCTATTTCCCAGTAGCTTTGTTTATGAACAATCTCATAAAATCAGTCAAGGAAATCAGACAAGAAATGAACAAGGTCAAGATGGTAAAGAGGCAAGCTAGGTCAGCAGTGACCAAAGTAAAGAGTGACCGGGGCATTGAACACCAAACCATGTCCCAGGTCCAAGGTGGACCAAATCCTGAGTCAATTGTTACTGAATGGTCTTGGATCTAATCCCAGGCTTGTTTTGGTTCAGTAAAGGATCTGTTGGGCGACAGTCCCAGCTCCAAGGCGGGCTCAGAAACTGATCCGAAAGCTGTTCTGCTCTTTGGCCTTGCTGATATCAGGTTCATTTGGCACTGCCATGTCCAATGTAATCATATGCTAGGGCTCAAATCAATATCCATAGTCAACATTCAAATTACAAAGAACATGCAGCTAATATGGTGCAGAGAGGCAGGACTATTAGCATTAAAACACTTTTCAATTCCAGCACACAAAATAAGACCAAAAACACATGTGTATGCCAACATCCATCGTCATGGCCTGCCCGGTATTCTCTCTTCCACCTTGTAGATCCAGTTCTTGTTATTTAGTTTTTCACTTGTTCTTAGGAGGTAGAAAAACAAAGCATTCACATGAACAGACACAATTATGACAATGGACAAGTAATTGGCTGGTTCGAATCTCATGCCCAAAATAGGACAATCACCAGTGTGGAAAAAGAATTGATTGAAATAGTACCAATATATTTCAATCACCCTCTTCCTGAATATGTTTTTATTTCATCACTGAGTAGTTGTGAAGCCTCCTAGCCAACGTCATGCTTCGAAATATGATTGATGAATTGATTTTTATTTTCTACAGACCAATCAATACCTTTTCTATATCGGACAACCTCACCTCTTGTGTTTACGCAGGTTGCCATTTTTATAGTAGAGGGACAAATACATTTTCTATATACACAAATTTTACCAGTAAAGTATTTGACAGTTATACATTTCTCGGATCAATAACATGCATGTTCCCAATTGTTCAGAATGATTAATAGATTAATTTATCCACCCATTTTCTACTGCTATTCCGCTCTGCGGGTCACAGGAGTTGCTGGAGCCTATCACTATGGGCAAAAAGCTACACTCCGAATGCGTCACCAGTGCATCATGGGGCCACAAACAACCATTCACACACACACTCGGACACTTCGGACAATTTAGAATAATAAACTAACCTAAATCGCATGCGTTTTGGAGGTGGGAGGAAACCGGAGAACCGGGAGCAAACTCACACGGACAAGGGGAGAACGCACAAACTTCAGATAGGATTTGAATCCGGTACCTTCTTGCTGTGAGGCGACATTGCTAACCACTGTGCCATCTATATTCTGTTGTTTCTAATTTGAGAGGAGAGGAGAGGAGAGGAGAGGTAAAATGTGTTTTCATCACTCCATCTGTAACAGCTAGACTGATGAACAATATTTTCTCTTTTATCACTTCTCTATTTCTCAATCCTCCAAAGGTTCTAAATATACTGATCCCTCCCCAGCAAATGCCAAAGAGTCCAGACACAGATAGTAACAGGAAGTAACACACCGACCAGCCGAGCTTCAGTCAAAGCTCTGTAGTAATTACCCCGCCATCTATTATCTATCACAGATGCTGAAACAACCGAAACCCAAGGATGTTATCGTTTGGCAAAAAAGGAGTTATTGCTACAGATATTACACACACACACACATTCCGTGTTCTTTCACAATAACCCCAGGATGAGCTCATCAATAGCTGGGGAGCGGCGGCCACGAAAAAAGGTGTTTGGCTTACCCTCCTTAAGTATTAGAAAAGGTCACGACTTTCATGCACTGCCGTATGTCGAAAGATGCGTTATGCAAGAAAATAACGATGATCTGAGAATATCGTAACAGTTTCTGATCACTGGCAGAGTAGACTAGAGACCAGAAAAAAAACAGCGTGATAGACAAAAGAAGAGGAGAGGTGGTGTCGAATGTACACTAGTTGAGCGTAGGCACTCGTTCTTGCTGACTCGCAGCTCTTAAAGTCAGCACAGTAACACACACACACAGGGAGTGTTTGGTTGTGCCCCCTGACCTTGCTGTGCTTTACAGTAGGGTTCATACTCATGGTCCATTGCACAAGTGGCCATCTTGAGGATTCGGTGGACGGCACTGCTGTGCAGCCTGATATCCAGAGGTCCCACCACTAGCCTCTTGATGGATGTCTCTTGGACAACAGCTGGAACTGCCTCTTCCGAATTCACCACCGAGAAGTCCTGAGAGCCTACGGACAAAAGTCGACATGCACTGTATAACCTTTAGAGTAACTGAATATTTAACACATTTCAAAGTGTAGAAGAGTAGGTACTACAGGAGATACACCACCTACTGTATTTCACATGTAGTTTTGTGTTTTTAATGCACATGCTTTGGGAAGCAACATTTCCCCACAGTCGATTTCTTGTCTCGACATAACATGTCCAGCAAACCATCTTAGTTTACTTATTAGCATTGCATCTAATAGCAATAATTGCACGAGAGTGTGACCCTCCATCATGTTTATTGACTCCTGGACCACAGAATCTCTTCATCTGTTGGGTGAAAAACCAGCAAACACGGCAGTGGTGTGAAGCAGCAGCAGAGAGCAGCTCACATAACAACCACTTGAATGATGACTATTCCAAATGTCCACTTCCCTCACACAGCTGTCCCCTCATTCATCGCATGCCTCTGTTCCAGAGGTCCACTTAAAAGACTGAACTCTCCGACAATAAAAAGGGAGAACTTAAAAATGAAAGAAGGGGGTGGATGAATGGCAGTGAGGGAGGAAGAGGACAAAGGGTCACAAACTGTTTTTTTTTTATTCCCATCGCTATTCCACTATTGAACCAAACATCCTCACAGCTCAGAAAGCCAACACCATGAATCCAACATTTAGATGGAAAGGCTTGAGGATGGGTTGAACCCCCTATTGTGGAGATTTATAAAGGGCGATGGGCAATGCCACTTCCTCTTCCCTTCTTCAGTGACATTTGGCAACAAAGGATGATTAGGTCTAATATTAACCATATGGCTACAGCAAGAACGGTCAGTGGGATGATGAGGAGGCAGAAATCAGTCGAAATGTACCGGTAGACAATTTTAAAGTGTCTCCAACTCGCACGATTTAAAAAACAACAACAACAAAAGTGTTTAATCTCCAGCTTTACTCTAATGTGAAGTCAATGGTGAATGTGACCTGGGTTGGTTAGTGTTTCGGTTGACTCAGAGTTTATGTCAGTCCCATGGCGACGGAGGCTAATTTGTTTGGTTGACACTGGATCTGGTCCGTGTCCGCAAAAGAAGAGAAACACTGACAGAGGAGAAGCATTCCGATTGGCAACGGTAACCACAGCCGTCCCGCAAGGAAATAGAATGACACTTATCCTGCTGTCAGAAATGATTTTGACAGCTAAGGACGACAGTATCAGTGTTTCTTTTAATTTAGATTTTTATCTGTTGCTGACAGGAGGAGGAAACAAGAGTGTAGAGTCATGTGGCGGTAGAGTCAGAGAAGTAAAAAATAAAAAGGAAAGCAAAAAGAGGGGGGACAAGGGGGAACATAGTTTACGTTAGACTCCAAATGAATCTGTTCAGATCTTTGAATTGGTTCAACTAGATCCTGCTAAAGAAAAGGAAACAGTGGATTAGATCATCAGCAAAATCTGCCAAAGTTAATAATCCCTGTCCCACTTAATAATCTATTAAATTACACTGTTGCCACTAGATTTAATTACGCTGCTTAATTAAGTGATTGAAAGGTTTTTGTGTGTGTGTGTCTTAGTACTTGTGAATATCAGTCAGGTGTCATCATCATAGGAGCATTCAAATAAAATGCTCCACAATCAGACACTTAAGCACACACAGATGTTTGGGGATCAAATATATCATTTGAAATTGAAGGGAGAATCATTTATCTGTCAGGGAACTGCAGATCTTTCACACTTATAATAAACAATCTTAAGTGCTTTAGCCGAGGAATGAGGAAATCCCGCCTGTCTTCGAGCTTCTGCCAGGAAGAGTGACACCTAATTAGGGAAGAAGGGGCTGCTCACTTTCTCAACAGCTTACAGGTAAAGAGACAGAGGGAAACAGTGTTTCAACAAGCAGAAGGGAGAAAGAAACTCAAATACGCGTCAGCACAGACTAAACACTTCTGACAGTTGCCCTCCAGGTAAGTTTGGGGTGAGAGCGAGGACAGGAAGGGTCAAAGACCAGGTGGCTGTGAGTCAAACAAGACAAGCTCCATCTCCAAGTTTCCAGGGGGCTTGCTTAACAGAGAACAGAGCAGGAAGAGAAAGAAACTGAAAAACAGAGACAGTGGAGCACAGATAGGCAGCAAGAGCATGGCCGAGCAAAGGAGAACCGGATCGGCATGAAGAAACGAGAGAAGAGGTGGCAGGGTGAGCAAACGCGCTCTTTGAAGAGGAATGAATCAGACAATACCTTTGCCACTGCTGTTCTCCATTGTGTAGAGATAATCCATGTAGAAAGCACCAAAGCGCTGCATGCCTGCTATCTCCGTGTAGGTCTCCTGTCAAACAAAGGTAGAGTTCAGCAAACATGGCAGTGAGGGAGCAAACATGCTGATAGCAGAAAGTGGCAGTGACTGGGGTCATGTGGATAGCGCAGAGGGGGTGAAACCAGAGATAAGAAGCGTTATTGATGGCGTCGTTGGTGATAATGCTGTTCTCGGGCCAACAGCATCACTAATATTTGGAACTCTTTGGAAATGAAAACACACTTAGCGGAGGATAGAAGTGTCTCTAGTCGAAAAAAACTGAAAACGTCCTATTAAAGAGAGCACAAAGAGCCAGAGCGTTTACCTTAATCTGTACTATACTGCATAGGAAAGTGAATTATTAGATATGATGTCTGTTCTTTATTGAGTAATAAGCTGTGGATAAAAGGAAGCCAACGTTTCGTCATTCAATTGGTGCTTGGATGGATGCCACTGCAAATACTTATCTTATCGACTTAAAGATTGGACTTTTCCATAACAAATCAAATCTGTCAGACGAGGATTTTGGCTAATACTTTCAATATGAAATTGTGAAATGTTATTTGGAAATATTTAAGACAGCGATTTTAAAACCATGAATGCAGTGTAGAATATTTACCTAAATAGGTGCACATTTGAACAAACATAGCAATAATAATTAAAGCATTTATAATGTTGATCATTGTTCATAAATACAGCCCAATAGATTCATGCGATTAGCTGCTTTGTAAGATGTTAATATGGCAATTACACATGAATATGAATATTTAAAAAATACATAGTACTGCCAATTCCTTCAACCAATGTGATCACTTTTTTGGGGGGGGAGGTGGGGGGGATTTCAGACCTACCTTTGTGTAACCTGTCATCATTTATTAGTCTGTGGGTCAAGAGCTATTGACCCTGTCCTAAACAATACTGGACATTTTTACTTCTCATGAACATCAAAACACTGGAAAACAAAGAGGAGGGAGCGAGAGAGAGAGAGAGAGAGAGAGAGAGAGAGGTGCCCCTTAAACACGCGTTTAACACCCCCAGCCCAAACTAATCCACTCGGTCTCCAATCAGAGATTGCAATGGGGCCTTATCAGAGGGGCAGGTTAATGAGTAATATTTATTAAGGGACCTCTAATGGCTCTGGCATGCTTTTGGATCAAAGCCATTGGCTAGTTTCAAAACAGTTCATGAATTAGCACTAAAACCTTTGACTCTTAGACTTTAAAGTACAAATAGACGGTCGGATGGATGGATGAAGTCCAAACAATTACTTCACTGAGGGTCATGAACGTTTCTGAGCTGAATCAACACGAGAGCTGTGATGGCTGTTGAGGGGAGCAGAGAGTTATCAGGAATAGTGGCTTCAACACTACCACTGAGATAGCGAGAGCATTCCTCCACTGCACTGACAGAAATCTTAGTGACAGGTATTTAAATTATAATAATTTAGAAAAGAACTCTAAAAGAACACCATTCTAAACTTAGTACTACTACATACAAATATTAATATGTTGTTCAGACTCATTTTCCAAATGAAGCTGTAAGACAGGAAGTGCTTTGATCAGATGTTTTTTGTTTATTAACATAGATAAATGACTGTATCAGCAAAGTGTACGTTCTCAACACTAACCTGGCAGGAAACCGCTTTTGTTTCGCGGTTTGGTGGCACAAGCCTGGAAATAACGGCCATGCATCTTAAGAAAATATCTTTACAGTCACTGTGTGAGTATTTATTCATTAGACAGTGTCGTACTTTGTCATTGGCAGGTGTGTCAAAATAAGCAGCATCAGCATCATGTTTCAGGCTTTTTGCTGATTATTGCCGTCGGTTGAAAAATGATGAGGCGTTTCTGTGTAGAACTGTCGACCTCGCTGGGAGGTGTGTGTGTGTTGGGTTGGTTGTTGGCCTGCCTTGGAACTGACTGAGTCATTTCTGCCATATGGTTCAGTCTCTACCATCAGTTTGGTGGCTGTCCTTTGAATACTTTGTGTTTAGTCTTCTGGAGTGATGAATACATCACATAAACAACATCTGCAGTCTAGTGCTGCATGCTGCCCTTCTAACCACACAAAAGCGGTGTTTTCAGAAAACAAAGTGACTGAGGAAACGCGATTCTCTGGTGTAGTCGTATGAGGGAGAATCTAAAATTCATTGTCACCTTGTGGTTAACAGCATCAAGGATGTACTCAGCCCTGATGCCGTTGTTTTCTGGGCTGCGGTAGTCAAAGAGAGAGTTGGTGAGGTAGGTCATCCCTTTACTGCTCAGGCTGTCCCCACAGAAGAAGAACACGGCATCCTGCAGAACCACAGGGAAGAAAGAAATAAGAGGGGTAGGGAACAGTATATAGGAAAACATCAAATCTAACTTCAGATATCAAAAATGTATAATCCAGACAATATCATTTACACTACCAGTCAAAACATTGGACGCACCTTTAATCTAGATGAAGGACTTTCAACAGGAACAAGACCGCAAGGGCTTTTTTGAAATGCTCCTCTTAGACAGGGTGTTTGACTGTACTTGTACTGTAATACATACTACTGTTTGACTGTACTTGTACTGTCATACATACTATTGTTTGACTGTACTTGTACTGTAATACATTCTACTGTGTGACTGTACTTGTACTGCTCTAACATTCTATCTAATAAATATATTCATCACCATCAGATATAAACTGAAAACATTAATATATATGGAATTATGGAGCAAAACATTATGAAATAACCCTAAATATGTGTTCTATTTTAGATTCTTCAAAGTAGCAACTCTTTGCTTTGCTGACAGCTTTGCTAACCCTCAGCCTTCTCCCACTGAGCTTCATGAGATAGATGTGCAGTAGATGTGCTTTAGGGGAAACGCATCTTTCTGGGGTCTTAAATAATCTTTTAATCTTTTCTCACTTTGATTATTCATCTTTTTTTTGCGGTTTAATGGCAATCTTTACCTCTTCACTTCTGTGCATGTTTTCTTCAAAATCCCGCACTCCCATGATGCCTTTCAGGCAGTGTGCCCGGCAGCCCACAAAACCAATCTGACAATCGAAGAAGAGCTCCCCCATCATCAGCACCTGGAATAAAACCACAGGAAAATAATTGAACCAAGTTTTTATACAGCAGATTTATTGACCTCCACATGAAGAATAATGTCGATCCTGGATAAACTCTGGAGCATTTTTCCCTTCAGTGAAGAAAATACTAAACAAAGGCTTTTACAGTGGAAGAAACAAGAACCCTATTAACATCTAGATTTGGCTAGATGGCAACAACATTTGAGTGGAGACTTGATGATGTAACATTTAGTGTGGGAAGGCCAATCAGCAAAAACCATATCAGTGCAATTATTAACAGAAATTCACTTTAATTTTACATTTTAAATTGCAATAAATCATAAAGCCTGATTTTCATGACAGCTAGACAAGCAAGATGATGTGGCCTTATCACGACAACAGATTAGATCGAGGTCATTCTGGACTGTGGTGATGTTGAGGCTACAGGCTCCCTCATTGCAGATCAGATAGCTTGAGATGTTGTAAGAGTCCAGCAGACCCTGTAACCAGCAAGGTATGGTTCTCTCACCCAGTGTTGCATTTGCTTCACCCAGCAGACCAAAAAACAGAGGGCAATGCAATAAAACTTTATGTTTCACCACAAAATAATTACAAGACCTTGTTTTTCCTGTTTTACTAGCCATCTCTCTGCCTTTCAGCGCTCTCACTTCTGGTCCCGGTTCAGACAGTTGCTCTTTCTCTTCCAGCAAAAGCATAAATTACAGAAATTGGAATTGGAAATCTCCTTAGAATTCTCACATCTGGTAAAACGCTTAGGAGCAGAAATGGCCTTTCCTGCTCCAACCAGGTAATCAGAGAAAAAGTTTTTAAAATATTTTCTACACCGGAGGGAAAATGCTGAAATGAGACACAGATTCCACAACAGGCCACGGATCAGTGACCTGCAGAGGTTTTATGAATGTACTTAAAGTGGTAATTAAGAGGGGCCTCGGATCCGCAGCAAGGAGACAATGAAAATAATCATGGAGGATCAAAACAGAGGACAAGAATCATTCATGGACGGTCCCGGCCAATTATCTGAGACGAGGTTTACTTCCCAACCAAAGACAGCCGGTACAGGACAAACAAAACAAAACTGATGTTGACTTTGTGATATTGATCTTTATATCCAGTAATATTGGTTACAATCATGAATTGTCATGAAGACAATATTGAATTATTTCCATTATTACCACTGATTTCATTGTAACTAGTTTTCAATTATCTTGCTATTTTCCACTACAATAAGACCAGTTAATAATTTCTAACATCTGACTTTGGTTATCTACTAAAAAATAAACCTAATATTGGGTATTGTGACTACTCACTGTGTATTATATGGAATGTTGGCTGTTTAAAAAGTGCAATAACAATGTATTTAGAATCAACAGTTGAACATATTTAGGCTTAATTAGATCAAATAATCAATATAATTTTACCTCGATAGTGATTCCCTCTTGCTCCAGACACATGACCTCTCTGGATTTGACCTTCTGTGGACTATAGTAGCTGCTCTCTGACTGCGTCTCAGTCAGCTGAGGGAAAAAAGAGAGACAGACTGTATTTAATATAGTTTACAGTCAAAACTATGACAAATAATATAATCACATAAAATGAAATTGTGTTGGATTTAGGGCTTTGTGGCAGTGTTGGATTCAAAACGGCAGTCTTCAAAAGAAAAGTGAGCAACAGTGAGTTGGAATGGAGGAGATTGTTCCCATTATGAATCTCAGGAGACACTGAGGGGAGAAATACATTTTGTTTGACAGCATAAGTAACAGTCACAGCAATAATACAGATGTCACGAAAAAGCAGCCCTAAAACCTGGAAGGCACGCATTATTGTGTGTGCGTGTGTGTGCACCCGCAAGTCACTGCTGAAGCAGATGCGTGATGTAAAAATAAACAAAAGCTATGCGAGTCTTTGGATGTGACGGGGGATGAGGCCCTTGAAAATGATCTTCAAGACCAGAAACAATAACATTCAAACAAGGACAGATGACATTTTCTTAGATCAGAGGCTGGATGCCAGCCTTGGGACGTTTTGGTCGTTTTCTCTTCCAAGTTTGGACTCAAGCCAAAGACATTCATCAAACCACATGACAACCACGACTCTGATTCTAGGAGAGGCCCGCTCTGGCTTTACTGGGGATGGGCAATCAGAACATGACTAAAGTGCGAAGGAAGCCAAGGTAAAACCAATCATGTACAAGCAACTGTTTATTAAGCATGCAGTTAAATGTATCAAAGAAGGTGGATTGTTGATTAGAGCATTAATAGTTTGGACTCTAGACCGTGTAGAGGCAGAGGTAGAGAAAGAGACAGAGGGGGTCTGAACAACACTAGTGGGTTGGTGTGAGTGGAGATGCTAGGCTGGTCAGTGTAAGAACTGTGGGTGTATCACAGAGCTGTGCAGGCCTTAACCCACTCAACTTTAACACAGGAAGCAGGTGCAGAGCTAGAAGCAGCTGTGCTTGATTATCCGTAGTGATGGAGAAGACTCTCTCACCCTCGCTCCCTTTCCTTTTTTTTTTTTTTTTTAAATTCCAATGGTTTAATCATGTGCAGGAGGAGCCAGGCCCCTGTTCGAGCCCAATCCCCCGTGTACCCAGCAGCATGTAAGGATACGAAACAATCAGACTGAAGAATTGCTTTGTCCAAAAGACATCAGTTCAGGCGGTGCTGACCTAGAGGACTTACCAACGAAACAAAGACACACTTACTTAATGAATGTTTATGCAATAAAAAAACTGTTAAAATTTAGACTAGTGGCTCGACTGGTGGGACATTGCTAACTAAACAGTAGAGGTCAAAGGGCAGAGAGGCGGCGCAATGCAGCTACCACCTATCATTAGATTCTGGCCTACTTAAAGGCCTTGGATGCCCAACAAAAGTGGAATGTGCAGTAGTTCTTCTGTGTCAACAAAGAAAAAACCCCAAAAAGGAATAGTTTAGCGTGTGATCAACAGTGGAAGATGAGGAGGGGGGGGGTCAGTGCTAGACTATGCATAATGTGGGTAAAACTCCTCAAAGAATAGCACCAATTTCTCTGATCAAACAGATCTGGGGAATAAGTAGTGGCTTTTCAAAGGCACAAAATTCCATCAAACTGAATACTTCCTTTTAGGAAAGAGGAGAGAACATTAAAGAAAAACATCCTCTCAGCTGTATGCAATTACTCCAGATGAGAGGCATTTAATTGATTAAAAGAACTCAATACAGGAACAATTTGATCATTATTAGAAAAGGACCAAAGCCTGTTTGGCCTGAGACATTCCTCCCCTTCACTGGGACTGGGACACACACACACACACTCAAAGCAGTAATGTGATCTGGAGTGCCAAAACCTGAGGGGAAACGCAGATGAATTTCAACTATTCCGAGTGAGCAGGCAGGATTAAAGTTTGGGATCCATTTCTGAATAGTCATCATACCATGTATAATGTTTAAAACATTAACGTGACCCAAGACGCCAGTTAGTGGTTAGACTAGCCTCCCCTGTACCGCACACAGACAAAGAGGATTGCAACTTCCTGAGGATTAAGCTGTTATTTAAGACTTAAACTGAAAATGGCCACGACATATAAAGATACAGGGGGGCAGTGGGAGTGAATAAACAATCCCAGAGGAGTGGAAAAAGACTTTAATTTAAAGCAAAACATTAGATTAAATGAAGGAATTCTATATCATCGTATAATACCGATATTTGCAGGTTTTCTACTTACGTCCCACTGAAATACAAAGTTTGACGTTCACTACTATCCATTATATGGGCATGATTTCAATTGATATTGTATTTATATTTATACGATTTTCTGATCTGAAATAATTATTTGATTTAAAAAAGAATACATTAAGCCTAAATCCCATTACTATCATTAGCAGCGTGTTGTAGAGAAGCTTCTATCTCAAAGTTGATCGTTACATTTTGATGTTTGACTTTATGCCGTTGCTCCTAACGAAGTGACACGATAAAAAAATGGAACAAATATAAATGTCATTCAGGCATTGCATGCTGGGATATATTCCAGCCCCCATGTGACACTTGGAAAGTATTTGGTGATGAAATATCTATGATGCTGAATGTTCAGTTTAACAGTTGCTTTACCTTGAAGGTCACCGAAGCTTTGGTGCAGTAGAAGCCGATGGCAACAATGGGGTCTTTGGGTGCCTGTTGCTGGGGGTTGCTGGGCATGCCTCCCATTTCCCGCTGTTGGTAGAGGCCTTCCTCGCTATCCTCCTCTGTGCCTACAATGGCAGGGACGAAGGACCAAGCCCAGGACGCCCAACCCTGGTCTGCTTCTTCAGACAGTGTGTAGAGGTCTGGGCTGGAGAACTGGTTACTCACTTGGTTTTCCATATCCACATCCATCACTGAGGGGGGGGGGGGGAGAATTCTCAATTATAATAGAAATATGGCTGCAGGGTAGTTTTAAAAGCGATGAGGGAAAACCCGGGTTTTAGGAAATCTGTTAATGCTCGACTTTTTAAGATGTGTAATTTAAAATAGACACAGAGTCGGAACAAAATTGGATAATTATCCTCAAGAAAAATCCAAAACAGCAGGAAGTCATAGTCTAGTGCCAAAAAATGTTGTACTAGTGCACAACAGTGCAAAATTATATCGCGTTCAAATATGGCTCCAGGCAGAAAATACTCTGTTTCTTCTTTGACACTTTTACTCCATAAAATACATTAAAAGAAAAAAGGCAAATTCAAAGAATGAAATGGTGAAACTGAGAAAATTGTTACAAATGGGAATATGCGTGCCCTGGTGCAGCACATTAAATTAATTTATACATGCCTTTAGGGTAGTTTAATATAAGCAAGATGTTTCAGCTGTCAACTGAAAACACAAAAACAGCACATAGCAAAGCAGTTTTGCAGTAGTTACTGCCAATGCTCCAGAATGCAGGTGTGTGAGTTAATGCGCGCTGCATGATCTCATTGCTACCTTAGCTCTAAAGAGAGAGAATGGGGGAAGTCCGACCCCATGGAGGCCAGAGGGCAGGGCCCGTCAACCAGCATCCTTAAAGAGGAGAGCCTTGACTTGGCCAAGTAAATCACTCTAGTCAGGGCTGCCTGTGCTGGAGCCAAACAGCAAACGCCACTTCCATGGGACAGCGTTAGCTGGAGGAGGTGGGAGGTCACCCGCCAAGCCTAGCCATGAAGCACTAGCTACTGGAAGTAGCAAGTCTCACACCAGGAAGCCTTCATTCACAAGATGAACGAAGCCACCATGCAGTCACTCCATGCACAATCTGAAAACAGAAGACTCGTTCAGAAAAGTAATCCATGAGATTTAATTTGCATGACAAGGATATTGTCGCAATGAGCCTTGACAAAAGACAAACGGAAGCATTTCTCATCTAACCTCATCTTAGTAAACCACTGAGCGGTCCTAGGGTTCCCCAAAACCCAATGTTCACCTCTAGTGCCTGATGTCGGCACCTGAACTTGTCCTATCGTATGTGTTTCCATAAACATTGTGAAAGAGGAAGCTGATGTCAATAGACAAGAATGTGTAATCCCATTCCACACGGCCTCGGTGAGAAAACAATATTGTCCGTGAGGTCAAAGCTTCGGAATCCCAAAGGCTGAGGCGGTGAAAATTATGACATATTTTAATTAAATCTTTCACTTAGGCAAATTGACTGTTGGACACCCCATTGTATCGTTTTTATCCCACCCCTGTTATATTCCATCTTCCATTTCTTTGTTTCAGCTCCATGGAAGCCGCTGAGGCGTCAGTCAACCAGCTAAGCTCCTTTGCTTCATTCCACAGCCCTGATGAAGCCATTTGGATTGAGAGGCAATGAAAATAAAAGTGCAATTATCAATCAAGTGATCAACACACCCTGGCTTAAGGAGGCTTTGAAGTAGGAATCCAAAGATGTGCAGAGTTCCAGAAAGAGAGAGTGGGCTGCTGACAAGTATTGCACCATGGCCATAAAGGTGTGAAATATGGCCACCAGCGCCAGCGTGAGAGTAACCAAAGCCCGACTGGATCTTTTGATGTGGAAAACTCAGTGTCGCTGTGGCGACACGTAAACATGCATATGTCCTTAAGCAACGCTCAAGAGCACTGTGTAATAGGATGTGCCAGGGTCATGGTTGGTTTCCGTGAGTCAAAGGTCTCCAGGCAGTGACGTATGTCTGAGTTAGCAAGGGGGTGGGGGGGGGGGGGTGTAATTAAGAGAACAGCTGAGTGACACTGAAACACACCGGGGGACGGAGGGAGAAAAGGCAGTGCCCTCGTAGGCCAGTAGATGTCCCTCCATGTTTAGAGAGGGAAAGAATGGATGGATTACCAAACTACTGAGAAAAAATTATCACAATACTCGAGAAATAGCGCAAGCAAACACACACGCAAGCAAACACGCACACACAGCTTTCATTTCTTCAAGCAAGACTATTTGATGAATTACATCTGTCTTTTCAGCACTGGCTCCCAAGTGATACGGCACATACACACAGACACTCTTGTGCAAAGGCCTCCCCACTTTGACATGAGAGACTGGAACACATACTGTGTGTTGCATATTGTTTTGCTTGAACACTACCAGTGTGACATTAACATCAAAATGTTGCAAAATCCAGTTTTGCAATGATGGCAGGAGAACACAAAACATTCTGCAAGACAACAAAGTGTTTTTCATCCACGTCCATATTGACTCCTCTTCACACCCATATTCAAATGTGAACAGAGGATGAGAGAGAGAGCCCCCCCCCCCCCTCACGTCAGCGCACTGGCAGCAAGAACCCACATGAGGTTTATAAGGAAGAGATGCAGATGCGTGGGCGAGGGCCCATTCCATTCAAGATGCCTCTGAGGATGCCGAGGCTCTCCTGAAGTCCAGCACACACGAAACACCTCGGCGCACCGTTGTACAGACAGACAGCGACTTCGTGCACTCACACGCTCACACACCCACACACTCACACACTCACACGCTCACACGCTCACACTTCAGCAGCCACAGGCCTCGGTTCATAATTCTTCACATACTTGCTGAAACCGTCCAGCTTTGGATGCCGTGACCAGCTGGTCCGTGCTCCATTCAAGCATGTTAGTCATTTAAGTTTCCAACCGCTGAAGTTTTTACAGTGTTTTACCGACTTCATCGAATTTTAGACAGTGGGAGAAGTGGACGCCTAATTCTGACTGAGAAGCTGCTCCATGTCCACAGAGTACAAAACTCAACATAAAGTAGCTCACCGGAAATCAAGTGAGCGTGAAATCAATGGTAGAATCATGTGACTGTGTTTCCTACAAACTAGAACCCACTAGAAATAAATATGCACGTATACGCCAAGCCAGCGGCTACAAGCGCCGGCCGACTCGGATGCTGCAGTGGTAATGTCTCTCTAAGACAAACGCATTAGATCTTCTTATTGCAAATAATAAATGATGCTCCTATTACCAGGGGATTTTCCTGCATTCTTTATCTCTCAGATGCACACACTGAGCCACATGTGTGTGAACAACTCCAAGCCCCTCCTAATAAACACAAATGCTAAATGGACTGCACATCGCCCTTTCCACACCTTTGCGGTGCCCAAAGCGATTTACAATTAAGCCTCGCATTCACCCATTCATTCACATGCCAGTGGGCGACTGCTCAAATGCAAGGCGCTGCCAGGCCCCACTGGGAGCAATGTGGGGCTCAGTGTCTTGCCCAAGGACACTTGGGACATGTGGACAGTAATAGCTGGGATTCAAACCACCGACCTATTGGTCACTGGGCGACCCGCTCTACCAACTGAGCCACAGCCGCCCCAAACACACACACTACAGCACATGCGTGCACAACTTAGCTTCTTCACTCCGTCGACTGCTTCCAGCATAACAAGATCTTGGGGCGCTCAGGTTCTAAATGCTGGTCCCCCCCTTGTATATTTGTGTGATGGGATACTAATTCATTCTCAGAGGCTCCACATAGCAGTAGCATGACACAGCCTCTTACATCTGGCATTGGACACTGAACTGGAAGCTGCGCCAGCTTGCAGTAAAAGTTCCAGGCCAAGAGGCAGGAGCAAGTTAGAGGGAGTGAGGGAATTGACTGTATTGCATTGGGCTGCCTGCTTCCCCTCTGCCCACCACTTCCCCTGCGCCGTAATTCGCTCCTGGTGTTACAGAGGCTGATTTAGCCCGGTGGGATTTGAGCCTGCATTATTTGACTGGGATGAGGCAGGGCAGTTGGGGAGAGATGAGATGGCCGTTTAGGGAATGAGGTGAGTTTGGTTTTTTTGAGGGAGAGGCTGCAGCTATTAAAAGTGTATTGAGTCTATGTAGATGCGTGTGAAAGTGTGTGTATCTGTGTGTCTAAGTGGTATGCCTGGGTGAGATGTCAATTGAATGTGCATGTTTTTCTCAGCCCTTGAATTTGGGAAGTTTGGTCCTGTTTGGCCCAAAGCAGAAAGATGGGCCTGTGTTTGATTCATACTCGTTTCTGCCTTTCTTCCTCTTCTCTCCTACCTCCCTCCACATGGACGGGATCAGGCCTGACAACAACGATCTGCGTTGAGTTACACGCTCCGGTTTTTGTTTGTGGAAAAAGCAGGAGGAGTATGCACTATGCTCAAAGTGATGTTAAATGTCCCGTTCAGAAACAACAGCAGCAAACGGAGAGACGCGGGCCTTGAACGGAGCAACATGCAGATTGTCACAACAGAAAAAACATTGTGTGAGGGAAAAGTCAAAGCTTTACGCATGGTCTGACGGTTCATTTACCATTTCAGAGTCCTGGACAACATTTTGTCTGAAGAATACGACCATTACAATGCAGTGAGCCCCCTTATTTCCAAATTGACTTTAATGGAACAGAATAATGGCTGTAATTCTTTTCTTTTTAGGCTCATCTCTTGCAGTAGAACGGCTACAACACAGAAGTTGCAACAATAAAAATGGGAGCCCGACTCGTTCTATTTTGAAGCAGACAGGGAAGTAAAAGGATCGGAGCTTCGGTATATATGAAGCTGCCACTGCCAGTCATGCATTAAATTCAAGATGAAACGAAATATTAAGAGCATAAATGTTTCGTCATCATAAAAAAAATAATTATGTCATAAATTACAAATGCAAAACAAATGGTCCTTGACAGATTGTCAGGACCCTCCTGAGGATGCCTCTCTTACCAGGTAAAACTGTGCCAGCCTCCCTCACATGACCACTGCTCTCTTCTGCCTCGCTCTCTTTGTGTCCTCTGATTTCCCCATAATAAAGGGCAACAATGAGCTCCAAAATGCGAATAAACATGGGAAGCTGCTGATCAGTAATGGACAACTTCAGGCTTTCCACCATGGTCTGGATCTGTGGAAAGAGAGAGGAAAGGTTCCAAAAAATATATATATTTTAATTGATAAATTGTATGTTTGGATGTGAAATCGGGCCAACCAATTCTGGTGGGCTCCCACAAAATGTGGACAGGAATGTTAAATAAAAAAAGCCCCAGGCCCTCTTAGAACTCGTATAGATTCCCCTGCGTTGCATGTAAAAGATGCAATCCCTGCTCCCGTCGATGTTTTATAGCTGGAGCCTACTAATTATGGTCTGCATGCATGTTGATGAAGCACGAATGAAGCATCCCACACCATAAAACCAACGAACCAACAAAAAGATGTCAGGTCCCAATGGTGCCGAGATTATGCATGAGCGTCAGTGCGTGTTTAGTTACAGCTGCTTGGCTACATTTCACTTTGTATTGTGTGTCTGCAACAATATTAAATATTATAAGTAACAGATGGCAATCCAGAACACGGACAACAGTAATATTAAACACATGAAAGTAATTGTACTTAATGCAACTAATCTAAATCAGCACAATCTCACATGTTTAACTGCTGATGGGAAGGAAACGTTAATTAAGATTATTAACACAAAAATCACATCATTGACTACCCCTAGATAAGAATGAGATAATCGGATTGAATTTAGCATTTTGATAACAGATAAATTGAAGATAATGTACAACGATGGAAACAACAGCCATAGAGAAGTTACAAATGTTTAGAAACAAAGATTTTAAAGATATTAAAATACATCAACAGAAGAAGTGTTGTCTCTTACATCAGAAATAAATTAGATCTAATCCTCAGTCAACCACATTTAGAAACAAGACAGTCAGGTCAACAAATATCTTCAGCTGTTCCGGTGCCAGAGGGCAGAAAAATGACTGTAGCAGTTCTCTAACAAACACATCATCTTTGTTAAAACTGGATCGACTCACTTTGATGACAGAGGGGATCTTGGAATTGATGTTGTCGTAAGTAAAATGGAGGCGGGTTCTGAAGGAGCATTTGTAGAGCAGTGGGTCCTGATAAAATTCAATCTTGCCACTGGCATTCCGCTTGTCCAAGCACATCGTGCAGTCTGCAAAGTTGATCACTTTCCTCAGGACGAGTTCTGGAGCTTGATAAAGAATCAAAAGAAAACCAAGCAAGTGAAGAGAATTTGCATTGCACAGGAGAGGGTGACACTAACCATACTGCTGACATGCAGTACGTGTTTTATACTTGCATGCTTGTAGAGAAATGTAGACTGATCACGGTCAATCAGACACTAACAGTGTGCAGGCCCTGACAATAAATTCACATTACGTGCTATCTTGGAATGGCTTTCGTTACAGCAGACTTCACGAAAAATGATTTTGCTCTCATGGATGTTATAATGCGTGTATAATGACAATGGCAAAATAAAGAACTTGATATCAGAGGCATTATGTAATTCAATATTCAAGACTTATCGCCTGTATCATGTAAAACTGGATGGGATCTATCTAAATGAAATTAGCTAGTGTTGCACAAAACACCCAAAGTCTGTAAAGATTGCAAAGGTTTTGAAATTATTTTGATGTCGTCAAGTTACTATATCAATGAGCAGGTTTTGTCAAAATCCTCACTCTCTTGTCAAAAAAGATCGGCTCTACCTGAAGCAATGAAAACGCAACACGACGCTCACCATCAAGGGCCCAGAGAGGGACTGCACTTCCTGCTGTTCTTCTTAGAAGTAGCACTGTGAGGGTCATAATACCACTACTCATCTATCATTTGGGAGTTCAAATGTTAGCCCTTCTCTGTATCCACGGATCAACATGTGTATTCATATGACTGGGGAATTTATCAATAGACTGTGAGATGACTCGGCCTGATGACATGGCAGCTACACAAACATTCATTGTCCGTTACCGGGTCGCAGGTCGTGTTAGAGTCTATCCCAGGAGTCAACGGGCGAGAGGTGGGGTACACCCTGGACAAGCCGTCAGTTCGTCCCAGGGCCACACACATACAGACAATCATTCACACACACACTCACACCTATGGACAATTTACACAAACAGCTATTTTGAAAGTTAGAAGTCTGTTTGACCTTAGTTTGAACAAACAAAATTAAACACTTACTGTAACTTATAGGTTCTCGACTGGGTGGATTTACCACAAGCAAGTAATGGAAGCAGCTATTGCTCACCAGCGATGTCCATGAAGGCCCGCTCCCATATGTCGTCTACAGTGTAGCACTCTGCTGAGGTAATGTTGACCGATAGGACGATGTCATCTTCCACATACTTAAGGATCAGGTTGTTCACCACGATATTCACGTTGTTCACCACGCGTCGGATCAGACTTTGTACATAACCTACAGAAGCAAAAGAAAATGCACGAGACACCTGTTAAAGGCACGTGGGGACAGACCACATTCACAACGTCCTGACTGTCATATAGCAGGCAACCATTCTGGAAATACGTGAAATGCATTATTTCTACCGTGTGGTCAGTGGAGAGGAGTATTTTTAAAATGTTAATACAATAAGGAATACGCCAGCAAGGTTCACCTCCTAGAGAATCTATGTAAATACGAAAAACTACAGGGGTACAGAAATTGTTTTTTTGGAGAGGGTGGAAAAAGGTGGCTGGCAGATTTGTGGTTCAGTGGTAGAGAAACGTAGTAACCAAGAACAAGGAGAGAAAAAGCAGTCCAACATATTGTGTTTCAGCAGAGCTGGGGGAGCCATCCTGCAGAGAAACCTACACCTCCTAATAGGCATAGTAACACCCAGAAACAGAAGCTTTGCAGGAAAAACATACATGCTCAGGTCATTACTCAACCAAGAAAGAAAGAACTTAAAATGCTACAGACAGGGGAGTTTCAACCATAAAATATGAAAATACACAGCAATAAATCCTCCTAGCCACAGGGCCAATGGCATTATTCATTCCTCCCGTGTACTGTTAAACAGAGTAACAACAAGTTAAAACATATAAACCTTTAATGCTTTTCCCTTATTTTTCAAACCGAAGGTTTATCCTCCTGTGTCTATGGGCCTGGTCCAGGGCACATGGCCAATAATTAGGCACAACTAAATGGTGCTGTTGATGAAAATATTTACAGGAATTGGTCAACTGTTCAGCTACTTGTACTCAGGCCTGACTATTCATTAGCATAATCCAATTGACAAAATGCTCAAATGTTTTCTGCCTGACCAAACAGAGTGGCAGGAAAGGAGGATGACATAATGTAAACTCAACTCATAAACGCAATGTGTGTTCGCTGCATGCATGTGCTGCTTGAGTTTCAGTGTGTGCCTGACTGTTCTCTTGCATGTTGAGTGTGTGTTTCCATGCATGGCTGTGGTTCTGGGGTCGGTCAGAAAGCTGCTGTTGCACCTGCAGCCTGCCCAGTAAAAGCAGTTCTTTACCCCCTGCTATTTCCCTCTCTGGATCTAATTTACCCGTGTCAGTATGTCTCTCTTGCACTCTGTTACACTTGTTCTACGTCTTTTTGCCTCGTCCCGAGTCCAGGGCCCCACTCCATCTGATGCTCTGACCTTCTGTAAACAATTGACACAGCCAGCACCTGTGCAGCGGCCCACAGGGAAGGAGCCCACTTAAAACTGTTCAACCATAAAATGACTGGAAAAACCACCTCCTTTATTTGATCTCAGAACAGACCAACTCTCTCCTGTGAAATACAGGAAAGAAACACTATACTGTCCACGCTCACCATTTTTACTATATATGGAAAGTATTACCAACTATCAGCCGTGCCAGTTACTAGAAGAGAAAGACTGACACGTCCATCAGACAGTAAATGTATTGTACGCTGGTCCTGCTGTGTTATTACCTCTGCCAAGGAGGTTATGTTTTCACCTGCATCTGACTGTTTGTTTTTCTGTCTGTTAGCAGGATTAGAAAAAAAAGAAATCGAATTAACTCGTTTCCATGAATCATTATGGAAGGGTTCTGCAGGAAATTTAGAGACAGAGGTAAAAGGGCCAATCTAGGCTATTTTTATGACTTTTATCAACACCGTGGGGCATTTTTTAAGAAATAATGAATTGTGATATAATCAAACATATGTATGATGTTGCTATCTATGAGTGTGTATAGTGTCAGTCCCCTTTTTTCTTTTACTGATATTTTTGTACTGAAAAATAATTACTGTATTTTCCGGACAGTACGTCGAATTAGTCAATTAATGCGTAATAAAGAAGAAAAAAACATAAATAAGTCGCACTTCTTTGGGAAATTTATTTTGCACAACAAGCAAAAATTAAACACATCAACAGTTACCGGTATTCAGCAATGCCCCGCCTATCGCCCATGCAAAGCTGGAATAATAATAATAATAATAATAATAATAATGCTTGATTTTATATAGCGCTTTTCTAGGCACCCAAAGACGCTTCACATTGTGCATTATTAATTCACACCATACTTGGTGGTGGTAAGCTACTAGCCACAGCTGCCCTGGGGCAGACTGACAGGAGCGAGGCTGCCAATTTGCGCCATCGGCCCTCCTGGTCACCACCAACATTCACTTGCTCACAACATTCACACGGGTAATAGGGTAAGTCCCGTGACCCACAAATCAGAAAAGCTTAAGAGGAAGAATGGATGGATGGATATAGGCAAATATTTGTTGGAACTTCATCTGATAAGCAGTTTATGCCAAACTGTCCTTCTGTAAAGGTGCATCATGCTAAATGTTCTAACGCAAGAATAGAAGGTACCGGTAATCTCAGAAGCTCTTTAGGAACATGCAGCTTTGACTGTAAATCTTGAGTGTAACTTTGATCCACCCAACAAAAAGGTAGCGCCGGTCACAAAGCAAGACTTTTTGTCTTTTAAACTCATAAAACAAAACATCTTCAACAATATGAACAAGGTAAAAGCAGACATTCCCAAGAGGGAAAAGCAGCTCTCACAAACAGTGGCCATAGGTTCCCTATAAGCAGCAGTAAACATAATCACTCACAGTTGCCCAAGGTGGAAGCACTTGGTCTTTGTGTGGCTACCAATCCCATGGCATATGAATTAACGTCACTATTTTCCACCACAGGGAGAACAGGGAGGATAAATTCATTCAGTATGTGAGAGCTTAGGGCCAAATGACTGGATAATTACTGGTGGCTGCTTTTTAGTGTCGGCCCATGTTTTGTTTTGGTCGTTTTGAAGGGGAATGGAGCAGACGCAGAACAGAAGTGTGTCGACACAAACGACAGCAAAAAGGCAAGGCTGGCCAATACAAACCCACCTACGAACATTGTCTGACAACCCATTCACGCATCTCCGGCTGTGACCATCACTCCCTTATGAGAGAGCAACAACTAATCTAATAGAGCCTGTGTGTGACTTCAAAAATGAAGGATTAAGGTCCTAGAACAAAGCCTCTGTACAGTATACACACACATATACAGTCAAGCTCGGACATACATTACATGATGATGATGATGATGATGAATATATTTATTAGATAGAATGTTAGAGTACAAGTACAGTCAAACATCCTGTCTAAGAGGAGCATAAAACTACAAATAAAACTAATATTAAATTACTAAATTGTAGCAAAATAACAATAAAATAAAAATAAATTACACCACAGATGCAAAATGAAAATAAATAAAAAATAAATTACACCACAGATGCAAAACGAACAATAAATTAAAAAGACACATACTATGTACAACGTATGTGGACAAAAAGGGGGGGGGGTTGATCCAGAGAGAGTCGTGATGACAAGAGGGCAGGTGACGGTCACAATCACAATAAAAATAAATTGCATAAAACTCGAAAAATGACTGACACCATGTATGTACGCTGTAGCTTGCTTTTTATTATTGTCATTACCTTGTTTCACATGTTGCACGATTGCACCGAAACAAATTCCTAGTCTGTCAACCCTCATTGACAATGGCAATAAACTGATTCTGATATTCCTATTTTTTTTAAAGGGTCTGCATATGTACATGTATATATACACAATACATATATACATTTACTGCAATACATATAAATAAAACAAACAGGGTTTTCAAAACGTCTTCTTTTAATATCTGTTTTCTATTGTCTGTTTCTTTTCATATAATAAAGGATATAATATCTGTATAATACTACGATTATAATGAATTAAGAGGACTGCATATATGGACATGTTGTGGCATATTAACACTTTGAATGATCTTTGAACCACAGCGGCAGCAGCAAGAGTTCGGTCACCATGTGAGAATAGATACTAGTTTTTCAACTTACCATTACTGATTAACCCAAATTGTTGGTGGCTATTAGATTCTTCTTTGACCTGCATGGTTCCCTCACTGAAAACACTGAATGGCTCAGTATTTCTATGTTTTAAGAGTACACAATTGGGCATGTTTGACAGCTAGCATACAACATCCTGAGCACACAAACAAAGGATCAGATTTAATACAGTTGTCAAATGATTCACTGAAGCCTGCGTGAGTGGGAAGTTAGAACTGTTGCATTCGGTAACTTCAAACAGCTTTTGCGGTAATATCAAAACAGACAATGCATTTTGGCATATTTGAGGATTTCCACTGTGTAACATTACAGCCAAGGCCGCGCAGACCGCAGATATTTTCTTAGGCCGGAAAAAAATTACTCCGACGACATCTGTATCCATACACAGAGACAAGGCAGATATGCGAGTGTCTTAAAATCACCCGCGTGAGCTGTGGTGAATTGCTCTGCTGCCTTCTAACCTTTGAAAAACATCCTTTTACTACATTAAAGACTGCAGACAGGTTTATTTTATATCTTATTCTTAAGGAAAACATCCTCTGTCTGAGTCATAGCAGGTTTGTTTTACCTCATCTACCTTTTAACCTCTATCTTTTAATTAGGAAAGCTGGGATTACAGCATCCATCTGTTTCCTCTGTGATTTCTAACACTTTGCAAACTTTGACCTCTGAATTCTCTCTACAGCCTGCATTGGGTTGAGACGTGGACCATAGCTGAAACTGCAATGTGTGTGCACATAAATCATTACAGATACACACAAAAACATACACACATGGCTACAAACAGACACAGAATAGCAAACAGACACACCTGGGGGATATGTGACCCGAAGGGAGATGCCGGGGTGTGAGGCACCCTGCTTTAACAGCTGGAGAGAGATATTATCTCATAACATCAAGCCTGGAAACGGATCCTCCCCAGATACAAGCAGTCAGCCAGGAGAAGAGCTTCATATATTTAAGCATACTAGGACGTTGGGAGTGATCCTTGTGGTTGGATTTTAGATGGTGACCTAGTTCTTAAAGCTCAAGACTTCCATCTCTTCTTTCATTTTCTTTAATTGAGTCTATCCCCAGCTAGCTTCTTTCTCACCTTCCCTGCCACCCCCCCCATACATGTTGCATGTTGATATATATATATATATATATATATATAAGATAGATATTGCTGGAGCCAGTGTGAAAATGAATCAAACATTTAATCGCTAAAATGATATCCATGTATGTTTCCCTCTTTCCAGAAATAGCAATAAGCTGATAGAAAAAGTCATAAATCTCTATAAAGGCCATTAAACACCCCTGATCAAACAAGAGCATTTTTGTGGGGTGCAGTAAAGTGCTAGAGCGAGGAAGGCTTGGAATCCCTGGCCCTGTAGGAGGCATGTGGTCAAGTGGCCTCACTGATAAGAGCCATCTCTTTGTGATTTATCACAGGAGCATCCTCCACGCTCCCTCATGCTGATTTACACTAGTCAAAAATCTCTTTTAAATGCAGTGCTTCACAGGTCATTGCAGAAATAAGATTTTTTACTGAGTGAATAGGCACGACATACACGATGTTGAATGAGACTTACGACTGCAGCCACTTAGCTAAGAATCCATGGGATTGATTGGACATTATATAGCAATGTTTCAGGCTAAAGATTTCTTTATAGCGTAAATAAGTTGAAATCTACGTCTCACTCAGTGGCTTGGTACTCCCCCACCGAGGCTGCCCTGGTGGTCATTTAATGTGCAGGGAGGTGCAACTCCCTCGCCGGTCCCGGGGCCATCACTCACCTGGTGGCAGGTCCGGGTCGCTGGGGGCAGTCTGCTGAAGGCGGCGGGGTTTGGCTACAGCCTTGGAGCTGTCTGAGACACTGCGACTGGTGGAGCTAGAGCCACTTTCGTGGTCATCCTGGTGAAAAAATAAACACGAGGGCCTGTGAGGACAGGTAGTGGATTGCTAGTTCTCTACAGAACGAGTGCATTCTGATGTCAGTTGTAACAGGATAAAGTGACCTTATCGTTGAATGATTTCATGCATTAATGATTTAATGCATTAAATGATCCAATTTGCCTGGATCCAAGAGGGTATATGTAACCACTGTGGTACTTCACGGTGTCATATTATTCTTTATATGTAGATACAGCTCAATATATTCAGCACAGTCAGATATAAAATGGGCTGATCAATGACCAAACAAAACACAAATCTAGCAATAGGGATCAACTGAACTGTCCATACAGACCCTGCCATCTTATGAAAGATGTGTATCTGTTCTGCATGGATGTGTGCTCACTACTAGAGGTGTAATTAGGGGAATATCTACAATTCCCCCACTGTTTCCTGAGCCCCCACCACACACCAAACCTTCCCACTAACCTTCCTCCCATCCCCATTAAACAACCACCTCCATGGGCTCTACAAATAAACTCCGGTCCTTGGATGAGGGGGTGAAGGTCTCTCCTCCACAGCAGCTCATATCATCCGCACTCAGATACCAAGCAGCCTGTTCATCCCAGGAATGCAAGTACATGATGTGTGTGTTGTGTGTGTGTGTAGGTGAGTGTGTGTGTGTGTGTGTGTGTGTGTGTGTAGGAATGACAGTGAAATGGACATCCACTCCAGAGATGAGCCTGAAAATAAACAAAATGAGCCAGGAAAATGGGATTGGGATCGGGGGGTTATTTATTGATTGTGCTCGAGGGGTGCTAGGAGACTACGACATGAGGCGCAATTAAAACTATAACAGCGTGACAACAAACAAGGACTTTAAATGGAGTTACCGCTGGATAGATGCAGTTTTAACTTCAAATTAACAAATGCAAGAAAAGAGAGAATCATCTGATACCGGTAGTTGTTTTCCCCCTTTATTTTTACTGTTTTCGGAAATACTCTCCTAAAGCTTAGAGCAGAAAGCCATTGTGTCCCCATCAGAGCCCATCAAATCAACCCAGCAGCACTATTAATAATAGAAAGACTGGCTTTGTTTTAATTAGCTGAATGCCATTAAGAAGATTTTTGGTGCCTTTAGCTTTAGGAGAGATTAGCATGTTCACAGATTTTCATTCAACTGTCCTTTGTGAGCTATTATCAATCTAAAATGTATTTATGCGTGTAGAGGACTAATATTGTTGTGGGAAAATGTATCAAACACAAATAATCCATTTGGAAAACAAGGAAGAAAAGCCTGCTACAACAAAATCAAACCACAAAGGACATAATAGGACTACCCGGTTCTACTCCTATAAAACAAATAAGTGTAGTTCATCAAATACCTCATATTCATATTCACAGGAGACGCAAGACTGCAACAGTTAATGGTTGGAAGAAAACCAACAAATTACAACCATTCTAAAAATAGAGAAGTCAGGGGGGGGGGGATCCTAGCTGAGTGAGTTAACTCCCAGTATGGCATTGATTAAAGGTCAGTGCAGCACTGTAACCTTCACTGTCCGCCCGGGTGGCACGTTAGTCTGACAAGCCGAACGCAGAAAGGGGGTGATCACATGTGTTTAGCATTTTAAATGGGGGATCAGAGTGGCAGAGTGTCTCAGGAGTAACCTCTTATCTTGACTAATGTAAACACAAAAGGTGTCAAAACCAAATGTATTTGGCTACTCCATGGACACACACACACACACACACGCACACACACATTCACACATGCTCAAAGGGGCAATGAAATTCCAGTCACACGCTATACACGCACACACATAAATACCTCAACAGAATTAAACACAGTTTCTGCTTCCGACAATATTTCATGACAATGAGCCCCTTTCACTGTCTGCTGTCGCAATGAAGATTAGGTTTTAAAGACACTTTGCATAATATGACTTGTGGACAAACTGACAGAGAACCAAGTAGCCCCCCCCATTGCAGTAAAGTAAACATGAAATTGCCAAGTCGAGAGGGTCTGGCAGAAATATTCATCCTTGACTTCAGGCCTTTGTGGTAGTTTTGCACTATGCAAGAGGTTTTCTACCCCACCAGAGAGCAGTGGGAACTGGTAAACAGTAGTCCAGAAATAATAAATAGTTCATTCAAAGTTCCAAAGAAGAGACGGTAGCTGAAATGCAAATTTGTTACTCATTATTCACACTTACTTTGTTAACTTGTCATCACTTCAAAAGTTATAGTGCATTTGCAAAATTCACAAATGATACAGTGCCCCCCCCAAAAAATGGCTGTATTAGATCAGGCCTAGTTACAATAAAGCATGCTCACACATCGAAGTGCTTGGTTTACATCACGCAATCACAATTTCTCTCCCATGTACACTCGCATATCTATACCTAAAGGAATGCCTAGCCCCCCAGGCGAAGTGTACGCAGAGTTCAGCAGCTAAGATTGCCACTAAAGAACACGGCTGCCAAATTTGGTAGTAGTGCAATTAAGTGCTCAATGTCACCATGGGCAGAGAACAATTCTCCAGAGGCGAAAAATGCCTTTTCAGAGGGAAGCCCAGGGACAAATGTAGCCTGCCTCAGCTGCTGCTGGGTAAACTGATCCCTCCAACACCACGGTCGGGCACAGGATGGAGAGGGGGGGGAATAGAGAAATAGAATGAGAGAACTGCCAGGAAAAGAGGGGGTTGCTTCCCCTGCAGGCATGTCAACTTCGTTGTTGACCAAAGATGACGGTAGCAAAAAAGGAATGGAGACGAGACAAAGAGATAAGTGGGAAAAAATAACAGCGTGAAATAAATGGAGAAGTTGAGTCCGAGAGCAGATAGCAACAGTGAGATGATGAGCTTTCAGGAGGGCATTAAAAAGGAACAGGTCCTGGCAGGGTGAGTGACAGGCCGGGGGGGACCCCTACTCAGAGGGTAAGTGGGCACCCATGGAGGGTTAGGCCACAGGAAGGCCACAGCTGACCCCTGTCCCTCTGCAGACGTCTGGCTCAGTAAGGGACCGTGAGGCAATGTGTTGAGCGTGTCTGGAGGGTCGACTCACATCTGAGCCACTCAGCCCATTAGTTGAGGCCTGCCACCACCAGGAGCTATTAGTAACAGCACCAATGCAGATAGTGTCACAGCCCCCCCCCCCAGAAACCAGTTCAACTTTACTTCCTATTGGTAACACAACTTATATGAAAGCCATGATGTGGATGAGTGGATCCTTTCAGGTCACAGCCAGGGAAAATTTAAACGGCAGGACATAAGGACAACCCAAAGGACATAATAACTGAAGCTGCCGTTCCATTTTATTATATGTTTTTAATGCATCTGCCCAACTTGTTTAAAGGGTTAGTTTAATGTACCCTTAAAGAAAACGATATATGCATAGAGTGTGGGGGCTCTCACTGCTTGTCGTTTCTTCTGACTTTTTTTTTTTCCCTTCCACAAATTACAAAGCAATTTTTCAATTTCAGGGAACACGGGGGGGGGGGGGGGGGGGGGTCTCCCCGCTCGCAACTTGCCTGATCTTTGAAACTTCGAAACCCAAACATTTCTAAAACTTCGGCGGATTAATGAGAACGTGCAGAGGACCATTGCTGGATAAACACGCTCTTTGTTATTGTTGTTTTTCCTCCGCAGGTTGCCGGCGGACTCATGCTGACATCAAAGCAGCCGGCCTAGAGATTGGAGGCCAGGCAGCGGAGGGCGAACGCCTAAGCAGTGAGAAAATAAATGAAGGAAACTCAATAGCTCCTTATCTCAGACAGAGCCCCCCTCCCTCTCCCAATCACTCATCCACACACATACAAACACAGTCACACACACTGGATCTGACACATCATGTCAGGGCCCCCCAAACCGCCATCCCTGGGGAGGATGCAGCCATCAGGTCTCCTCCGTCCTTGTTCAAAAACACTCAAAGACAACACGGGTTGCCTGGTAGTTTGCTTCAAACTTGTTAAAGACCTTCTCTTAGAGTGGACTTCAGAAAGCACCCTGAAGGAGCGCCTCTGTTCTCCCTGCTCCTTACTCCTCCTTCGATCCATCACCTGCCCCATTCATCTTTAATTCTTTCAAACATCTGTAGATACAGTCTGGGTGATCTTGTCTTGTTCAACCATTTTTGACATCGTCCTATGATGCCGATTGTAAAGTCAAACGGCATCCAGCCGCTTGTTTCACACTCCTACTGTTCAGTCCATCGATGACGACCTCAGCGGAATGTAAACTGAAGAGAACAGCGCTCATAGCTGTTGACTCAGATTACTCTTTTCTTTCAAGTCTCTTGGCTTGGAAGTCATCTATCAGCTCAGCTAAAAAGAATTAGCTGCTAATGGGCTTATAATGAAACTGTGACAAATGCAGAAAGCCATTAACACCGTGATTAAAGAAAGCGGTTTCATTTTCGCCTCAAATGGAGGTGCACGAGAGAAGGCTGCGACCAGCCAGACTTTAAGCACACCATTTCAAATTCCTCCCTCACTTAAAATGAGTAAAGGTTCTTCATGTCACTATTATGCTGTGTATATTCACACACCAACCAATAACTTGCATTCAAGATGTGCCTTCATGCAACACACACAAATGCACACACTGTCTCACACACAGCATAAGGGTAAAAGAAATGCACAGTAGAGCCCCGCAGCTGGAATCCATGGCAGATTGGAGGGATTAGAGCCTGAAACAAACCCAGATGAATATCACATCTTATGACATTCTAAATAATTATCTCAATGAAAACAGCTTATTACAAAAATGCGGTCTCTCCATCTTGTCCTTACTTAAGTAATTAAATCCACTACTGGAAAAGAAACCCCCTATTTACAATGCATGTAATTATTAATTAAATATTAATCCTGTAATGTACGCAGCATGCTAGTATTTAAACTCACCTGGGTTATTCTTGTCCCCTGCCTTGTTTTTCTGAGCAAGGGAAGCATGAGTTAGTATAAAATCAGTCTAAGTGAAGGATGTGCAAATTCAGTTTGCTAATAAGCTAAAGAATCAATTCTGATTCAACATTAAAATAAAATAAAAAAAACTAGCCACCATCGCTTAATGTCTGGATTATAAAAGTGGAAAAGATAACTTGTTTATTACGACTGCAATTACACATCTTGATAAAGTGATGGCGTCCAGCAGAAGGCTTTTTAATGTCATAATTATTCTTATGCAAAAGTTTCCAAATCAATTTTCTTTTTGAAGCCATACACCCCAACTACAGAGCTCACGCTGCATATTTTTAGTTTGATTTCTTTTTTTTATTCTTTGATGCCATATAAAAGGGAGATATCTATAAAATATGTAACCATCACTGATTTACTTTTTTATAGTCACATGAATGATCTGTAATTTGTGTTTTCACAGCCGTCATATCTATTTAATTACCACAACCACAACAGAGAACAGATGTACTTGTGGTATTTCTTTGGAATTTTTCTTTTTTTTTCTAGGGGGGGGGGGGTCTGTTTGCAGGGTTTGTAATACCAGAAGTGTTACTAAGCACATTTTATCTCCGCAAACAGATACAATGAAAGCACTATAGGTTACTTGGAAATGGAAAAGATTCCACTGGATTTGCCAAAAGGAGCATGAACTATTACTAAACTATTTCACTCTCAAGTGGGAGGAATGACAACAACAGCACCGGTGATGTCATGCTGGAGATCTCTGCCAAGAGTGCCTCCGATGTGCCCAAGTCAAACTGGCGATGTTTAATAGCTGGCTCCAACATGGCCAGAATAAAGGCAAAGAAAAACAGGGATGCTAGTCATGGATCAGACCCCCACAGAGCAACAGGAGGCTGTCTGGCCTCTCCATGTTTTATTTGGATTTCCACTCAACCTGTTGTCCTTTATCTTCACCTGAGCAGAGACAATTTCCAAATAATGTAACTACGACCTTTAACTGTTGCACAACAAAAGATATGTAAGCATTAAGCATCAGTGTCCCTTTTATGATGAGTTCTTACTATGGACAGAGTAGATTCCGTGGCAAACCCTGGGAAATGATCTTAAGTCTGTGTTTCTCAAGTCTCTAGTCCTACCAACAGAAACCAATCTTGTGTTTGTGTTACAGTAGCTGTTGCTGTTTGAGTTAAAGCACGTTTGATTCTCCATTAATCTAGGAAATCGCAAAGCCAGTCTATTCACATATTGAATCGACTTCTTTGCTGGAGAAAGCCTTTTTCCTGATCATTTCTCCACAGCCGTATGAGAGTCCGCAGTACGATATTATAGCAGACGGACTGCTCAGGTCTTTGCTCATTCATCTGGGCTTACAATTGTTGTTTTCCCACTATTGTTCAAGCAAAGGATTTCAGTCAGAGTAATGGAAATCCCTAGACTCGATGAAGGAGCAAAGACTTCAGACAGCTAGCGACTATTCCTGATGAAGGCACAGCGATGGAATTTGGAACCAGGCTGATCGCCGCTATCTCCGTCTTCTCTTCTATACAGCCGATTCCAATTAACTCTGCAACCTCCCAAGGTTAAAGCGTCATACCAACCTGCATCTTTTTCCTGCACCTGACACGCTAATTTCTCATGAGTGAATATAGGAGAAAACATAAAGCAAAGAAACAAGAAGCGAATGAAAGAATGAAAAGCAGTAAGATAAACAGTCAGAGGAAAATTTGGCAAGAAAGAAAGAAAAAAAAAGAAAAAGAGAAGGAAACAGAGCAATTGGGAGAGAGGAAGAAATTGTTCCTGATTTAGATCTGAGAGACTTTGGTCCTTCAGATGTCTCCATCCGCTAACCGCAAGCCCAGACTGAGCATGTGAGGCATGCTGCTTACGCTGGCACGACTACCCCCTAATGCTAATAACTGCAATGTGTTAGCTGCAATAAAACACCACACACACACACACACACACAAGTCCCCCAGAGTCAAAGACGCATACTAGTCATGTCAATTACAACACACATGGTGGAATTCCAAACACAGAGCTTTTAATCTAAACTCTTCATTCTTTATCCAAAGATAATCAGTCGTTGTGTGTCAATTATTTATTGTGTCATTATTCACTTCAAGCACGTCGCTGATACTTTGCTTGACTTTATGAAAAAACAAACATCACCCCTACCAATGAAAACAAACACCCACAGATTCGATTATCTTCTTGCGTTGCTGAAATTCACAGAAGCAACCTTAATTTCAATGGGAGCAGCCCTTCATTTGTCAGAAGACCAACCATCTCTATCCTCAGCTTTGACCATTACTTCAGTCCCATTACACGAGGATAACCAAGAGCCCCTGAATGATACTCGCACTCACACAATGCACGCGGTGGCTACGCTAACAATTTAAATTCACACGCGAGGTGCAGCGAAAAGGGTTGAACTGTAGAGGCCTACGTTATCTGGAAAAGTATCAATGTTCTGAAACCAGCAAGATAGAATAAATCAAACAGAGAAACGGGAGAGGACTTGAAGACAGTGTTGAGAAATACCAAAGCCATATTGCAGAAGGTCTGAGCACGCAAGTGGAATGCAGCAGGCCTCATGTTTGCATAGCTTTTATACTTCGGCTTCCAAAGCAACTGAGGTACTGTCAACATTCATCAGCTTGCTTGAGGGATGTTAACCTTATTTTGGAAAGGAAAAACCAACAAAAAAAAAACATATTACAATTTCATCCTTGTAACATCTCGGAGCTGTAACTCAGTCCTTGTCCAAGGATCTCGGCTCTCTTCTTATCTTCATCAGTCTAATGAAAGGAGGCATGTTTCATTTCTTCACTTAAACTTGCATTACAAATCACTGGAGCAAGAAGCCTGGCAAGAGCAGGGCTCTGAATTATGAGCTATAATGGCCAAAATGAAACTTGAAAAACTATACAATTAAAATTTTATTAAAGTAATCTTTGAGAAGGTGAGAGCAAAAGCAGAAAAGAAAAACTATACAATGCTTCAATGATAACAAAACTGGCTTTGAATATTACTTTTATTTGATTTATCTAAAATGCACAATATTGAGCATAAATGACAGCATAATTTTAATCTGCCGTCCTCGAGCGGTTCATGCTTAAATCATGCACGCAGCAGCATTAGCTGAAGAAGCTAAATTGGGCATATGCAGTACATGGAGTTAAAGTTAAAGTCAGCGATGGCAAAAATGTTCCAGACAACTCTAGAAGGAGTTCCTGAACACAGCATGCAAAGGGACCAGAAGGGGTGGCTTGCCTCTTTGGTATTGCCAGGCTGGTTTGACTGGCTTTAAGATGCACTTTATGATTGTTCCTATAATTAAAGCCCCTTATAAATCCAAGCAATCTTTGAAATGAAGGGTGAGGACAAATCAAATTCAATCTAAACATTTGAAACATTCCATCCCATTTCTGACTTCCCAGAAGCCTAAGCCATTCTTTCAATATCGCCGTTAGTTTCAGTGAATCAGATATCGCCTTGCACTCCATGATATCTGTCTGTGATGTATCGCCACAGCATCTGAATATATACTCCCTGTTCTGTCAACTGGAATCGATCCGTATTTTATTAATTATCAAAAGGGGTTTTAATTAAATATTTAATCAAATATTACTCAATTGCAGCCTGTGAATTTTTCGCCATCCTGGGTTTCTCCCCACATATCGAATTTAGTTCCAGCGAGTAGCAGGCTGTGCAGTAATGCACGTTACAATCTCATTCTCTAGTACAAGTGGAATCTAACTCAACGCTGTCTTCAAGTCCGACTCAACGCAACAAGTCCAGTAGAATTTAAATTTTTTGGAAATCACAAGAATTATGCTCTGCCAAATAGCTTGCGACCGAGTAGCTCTGTGTGACTGATTTTACTGGTTCAAATGTCCTGCCTTATATGGTGTCATTTATGCTATCAGCATTTCTATAATAAGAGTGCAATTATTCATAGGTCAAAGGGGTCTGCTCAGCGGAGCACACACTCACTCTGAGACATAAAACTACAGACCACACACAGTTTGTGTAATATGCAGTACTACCTTTCTCTACAGAGAAACTACACTCGGAGGCCCCCAGTTACTGTGTTACTCCTTGCTGTCTCGCATTCAGCAACAGATGTCTCTAGAAATGTAGCTAACCACACAAAAAGGATTTCAGTGTAAAAAAAAAAAAGAATGAAATGAAATGAAATGAATTAAAAGAAAGCTGGTCATGCCACATTATAAAGATAAATACCCCCCAATTCAATGCAATCCGTACTTCTGGTGTAAATTAAGATTTAATTGGATGCTGTGTTTAATTGCAACACAATATCTTGCCAGTTTTTCCGCCCAAAGAACGCACTATGAACATGAGCATTAGCCTTAACTGCAAGGTAATAATTTCCCAGACTGCAATGTCACCAGAAGCATCCAGCAAGTAATAAACTCCAATGAAGAACTGCTGTGGTCCGGATGGCCTGAGAGCAGGGATTAAACCATGCAGCGGCAGCATCCTGCCCAGAGGGTATTGATCACCACTTGACTCACTGGATGCAGGAAGCCACGAGGTTTAATCTTCCCTCCAAATGCTTTCCTGTGTCTGAGGACTGTCTGAGGAGCTGGAATAACCTCATTCCACTACAACCCAAAACTCCTTCAAATCTCAAAGTTACTGTGGGTTGTGCAGCATTGGCTGACTCGCAGGCAACGGCGCTGAATGTAGGCACATCTACGGGACTGACATTGCCCTCTGCAGCTGTTTTAAAGCAGTCTTGTCACCTTTATCAGACTCTTGAACACATTCCCTCCACCAAATCGCTTGACTTCTCTGGCATAGTGGCATAAAACAGCAGTTCCTTATCTGAAGGAGCAGATGGTCCAATGAGCCCAACGGGGGACCAACTTTCTTCTGGTGTTCTCAAGCTCTATGCCATAAACAAGGCAGAGTGACAAACAAGAATCTCGACCACTACAAGAAATATAGCTGCTCCTTTAAGATCAGCAGGCAGCAAAGGGTGTTTTAATTGTCAGTACTTGTTGGATTTTACAAGCTGCTCCTGAGTCTGACTTCCTACCGAGCTCAATCCACTCGGGGAAGCTTGATGCCTCTTCCATCAAACGTAGACTACATGCATATTCTCCACAGAGCAGAACACAGGGTCACATTTGGGATGCTTCTCAAACAAGCTACTACACACTTAGCATCTACAAGCTTCAGCGCTGACTGGTTGAGATCGGGTGTGGCAACCGTACCACGGCCAGCACGCGATTCAGCGGGGATGACGGAATCACAAAAGAAGTGGAGTCAACATCAGGATGAGGGTGGAGACGGAGCGTGACGGGTTGAAGACTCACGAAAAGATCAGGCAAATCAAGGCCAGTGGCATGTTGATTTTGGGGTTGGAATTTTATTAGAATCTGCCAGTACAACGGATTAGTAGAGGGCTCATTTATACATGGGTCATAAAACAAACAATAGATGGGAGCTTTTACACAAACGCCTGACAAACTACAAACAATCTGGAGGTTTCGTCCTCATAGCCATGGATATGCTGCAATTTCTCACAAAAGGAATGGCCTACTGTGACCTACTCACACACTACCCATGCACACTACACCCACATATTGTCTCATAACCACTCCCAAGCACATGCACTCTGATGTTCAATCTTCATTTGTCTTTATATAGTTGTCTTTGTCTCTCATCAGAACGTTTGCTCTGGCTTCCAACCCGCCTGAGGAATCCACAGTGCGCCAATATTACTCAAACGTTTTTATTATTAACAGTCAGAGATGGGTTTTGTTACTGCTGCAGGGGGTTGGATCCACAGAAAACAGATTCTGCAAAGCTCCATGACTGCCCTCTGTGTCCTCAGTCCTGAAGACAAGGCCCCGCTGAGCTGATGATCAGATGGATTAATGGTCCAATCTCTGTGAGCTATTTACTCCCTGCAAGTCAGAGAATCAAAGGCAAGATTTCCGGATGGCATTGGGACAGAGATTATCCAGTTTGTGCTATCTGATTACAAACTTCCACAGGCTATTTTTCTTTTACTTGTTTAACTTTTTTCCTTTGTGTTTTCTGACGTGAAATTTGAGTTGCACAAGCACAAACAAACTGTCAAACGGGGCTGCGTACGACTAGGCGACTGATATTTTCATAGTCTTTAGTCCTATGTTTTTCATTGACACTTACACAACAGGTTCACGTTCTGTCAGTGAGAAATATGAATCCAATTTAAGTCAGAACGTAAAGCACAACAACAGGAGAACTAATAAAAGGGTTACATTCAGAACCTGATGAAAGTCCATACATTCAAGGTTTCCTGGGTTATGGATAAGGACGAGCTTACTGTATGTCGATACCAGTATCACTATTCCGGCCACAGGCATTGGTGGACCCTATCCCCGGGGACAACGGGCAAGAGGCGGGGTACAACACGGACAATTCATTAGCTCAGGGCGGGGCCACAAGAAAGAAACAAATGGTCACACCTACGGAGAATTTGGCTTGACCAATTCACCTAAGCTGCATGTTTTTGGAGGTGCGAGGAATCCGGAGATCCCGGACAGAACCCACACAGACACAGCAGAGAACATGCAAACTCCACACAGAAGGGAATGGAACCCGGTACCACCAAATCCAATGCCACTTTATGGACAAGGTAACATTAACTTATATGCAACAAATGTGAATGGACACAACAATCAAGAAGTATTTAATGGTCTCTTGGAACACATCAGAGTTCTCCATTGTCAATTATTATTTTTACCAGGTTCGTCATTAAAACCTTTTCAACCAGCTAAAATCTGACTTCACCGCTCAGGTCATTAGATGAGAAAGCCCCAGCTGAATTATAACACATGACACGATGCAACAGCATCATATTGCAAACTTGATTTTGTTGCAGTCAGAGCGTAAGAGACATCAGACGATGACAAAGCATATTTTGGAAATAAACTAACATTAATAAGTTCTCATATTGGTACTTGTGCAACAGAACAACAATTTTGGGCTTTTTCAGACATCTTCAAAAAGGTCTTCCCTAATTCACATGTATTACCCATTATTTAGGAGCACTGAATTAGGTAGTGTAAAGCCCTTAAAATGCTTTGGAAGGAATCTCGCAGAATAAAGGGCCCAGTTGGACCATGTGCCAAACCAACAAGTCCCAGAAGCATCCCTCTCCCCAATCATCTTAAGGCAATGCATCAATCAAAACCTCCACATCAGTGGCAAATACATGCAGCAGCCATAAAACTCCCAGATCAGGGTGTAAGCAGAGCCAAAACCAGAAAGGCTCTCCTCTGCCTTATCTTTGTCTCAAGAAGAATCAAGCGCGTCTGAGAGTGTTATGATCCACTCTAACTGCTGTCCAGCCAATTCTCCTCTGTCTTTGTCGATAACACCTCATCTTTAACATCTGGAGCAGTTTACAAAGATGTCAATTGCCCACAATTTAGCAATATTACAATAATGTAAGCAGTTAGACCAAGCAGAGGCCAATCTTACCGATTTCTGTTACTGCTATAACTAGCAAAAAATGTAAAAAAAAAAAAAAACTACTCAAACTTTATACTTAATTGTAAGCTTAAAGCATTAATGCAGGGAACAAAATGATCAGCATCATATTAGTGGCAAGTTACAATCCATCGTATCTAAGCTGAAAACTTTAAAATGACAAGATCAACCAAATAATAAAAAGGTTTTTATTAACAGCCCGACTTTCTGCAGGGGCTCTGTTTTTAGACTGGCAGATTTTAAAGCCACCATTTTATCAGATTGCGTTTCAATTCACACTGAACAATTCCTCCTCATCAAGTAATTGAAGAGGAGGAACATTTAGTGCATCTTTGGGCAACAAAAAGAACTTAAAGTCAACCACTAACTAGACTCCAAGGACTCAGATGCCCTTCCCCCGCAACTCCTAGAAAGATTCAGATTGTGCTGATATGGACAAGCCACAATCTCCATCATAGTAGAATGAAAACAAGATAAAATAATAACCCAAATATGCCTTCAGATGCTAAATGACAAACTGAGGAAACAAATTATGAGATATGCACATTTACTAAGCACACGTAAAAATGTCCCAGAATTCAGTGATGAGCTTTCGAGGAGATGTGGGCAGGCCATATCCCCCCATCAATCTGCATATGGAAGGATTGACGGATGGATGGACGGACAAGGGGAACAGAACACGCCTCTTTGGTTGAGTTCAGCCCCATGACCAATCTCCTGCCACACAAACTGAACTCTTGGGCATAGACCGGGGCTTAGTCTAATTTAGCATGGATATGTCAACGCTAATAATTTAGCTCATACATGAAGTACGATTACTTCCACTTTTGGACGACAGCTGAATGGAGAAATATCAACATATCGAATCTGAACAAATCAATATTTGACCTATAAAAAAATTTCACTTCCGAGTTTGCATCAGCGACTTTAGGGCATAACGCAAATACAGTGTGTAAAACAAAATGCATTTTGTTGTAAATGGCCACTGGTTTGCAATATTAAGGTCAGAAAAAAGTTGACAACATTGTTTTCAATTACCGTATTTTCACACCCATAGGACGCGCCTAAAAGTCTTAGATTTTTTTCAAAATGTGCCGCGCGTCCATTGGTCCGCGCGGTCTATTTGTTGTTGTAAGGCGGACTCAGTCAGGCGCCTCGCGGAGTGATACACTACACATAGTAAACTATTATGCCGTGTTGACGGAAGTGGCTGCCGAGGCTGTCGGTCCCGCAGCAGAACACGGGAATAGAGCAGCGGAGAGAGAATCCAGCATTAATGAATCCATGGAGGAAGAGGAGGAAGCAAGAAGAAGACCTGCAGCAACTCGGCTCCTGCGATCGGCGACTCCGTGCGCGGCGATCTCACCGATACGGTCTAAACCGGAGTGAAGCTAGCTAACGCGCTAACGGGCTAACTAGCAAGCTATCTTATCATCATCATCCCCGGTGGATTAACCAAAGAACTCCAACCGCGCAACGTTAAACTGCGGGCTGCGTGGGAGCTGTAGGGAATTTCCGTATTTAGATGGGATTCCACAAAGTAATTACATGCCGACACCACTAGGAACGCACCACAGTTAGTTTGTTATTTTAATGACTGATTTCAATTGAACGCATCACAACAGTGATGTCACACAACACAGATAAACATGGGCTTAGATTGGCTGGGGGCGGGACCCCCACCTGGAGGAGGCCGGACTCATGGACATTGAAAGACGCGGACGCGTCTTTGTTCGGTCCTGAGACTCACCCACGGAGCAGGATCGAACCTCAGCGCTGATATCTGAACCAACTTGTATTGATCTGCATGTTATATAAATATCTTAATCATGACCCAAATCCTCTTTATTGACCACGCACCCACACGGAGAAGAAGAACTGGGGAGGGTTAAGGAAAACCCTAACAGTGGGAGCGCTGGATAACAGGAGAACACAGTTCCACTCAGAGTGGAAGGCAGCGCAGCGCCACAGTTTGACTGGATTGTAGCTGCTTCGGCTAACTGTCTGCTAGCATTGTTGTTCTGTGAAGCCGGCTCCATTTCCGAGGCGCCGCACGGCACGGCACGGAAAGAGACTCTGACAGTGAAGAAAGAGGCCGGCATGTTTGACGGAGATCTAGCGCAGCTGTTCACTACAGAAACAGAGGATGAGGACTTTGATGGGTTTGATTAATGACTCTGTTTTGCTCCGGCTCTATTTTTTAAAACGCGCACTAGTATGCTTGTTTGATTGATGACGATTAAAGATGTGAGTACCAAATTCAGTTTTGCTCCTGCTTTATTTTGCGCACCTATCATGCTGGCGCCTTTTGATCCGCGTGCCCTTTGTATGTTTGAAATACCGAAAAATCAGCTGTTAATGAGACTGCGGCGAATCACCAGGTGCGTCATAAGGTCGTGAAAATACGGTACCCTTCTTTCTGAAGTTCTCCATGCAGCTTATTTGAAGCAATTACACTGTCAGCAGGAGTTGTAATCCCCAACTGCTGCTAAACGCCCAGATTTCAACATTTGCTGGAAACTATAATTGCACGCTGCCCTCAGTACTTTGCAGATGGGTCCTATTGAGCAATCAGAATATTCCTATTACTCAGTTCCCGTTTGAGGGAAAAGACTCCCTTTAAAAAAAAAGTCCAAATAATTCAGGACAAATTACAGCACACTTAATGAACTTCAAAAGATCTGCGGATGTTTTTACAGGCCAGTGCTGAAGCTTTAACAGTAATTATGAAAACAAAACGTATCAATGGTATAATTTATTATCCCACACTTTGGCAGCACAAAGTTCCCATCTGCATTGAACAAAAGAAACAATAACAATCTACAAAACTTTAAAAGTAATATTTCCCATACAAAGATAATTTCTCCAGAGGCTTTTAAGAAACCTGTGGCCCATCACCCAAATGACGTGGGCTTCGTCATGGAGTACATTTAGTATACAGCTATGCCAAACTCCTTGAATCCCTGAGAGGTACCAACAGGATATCTAACATCCAGAGAAATATTATATTGTTTCTATGGGCTGACCAAAGTGAGAAATAGCAACCACAAGCAATGCCACTGCATTTCAACTTCCAATACTGTTGAAAGTGTAATAAAAATGAAATAAAGGTCATTTAAGTCACTGGGTTACGCATACCTCCAGCATGTAAGTAATATATTAGTAGCTGGGATCACAGTAGACAGTCTCCTGCCTCCCGTTCACACTAGAGAGAAGTGTAGCAGCTCAATTAAATTCCACGTGCTAGAAGGACTTCTGCTGCAGGTCTGGCTTTGCTCCAAAGTATGTCTCATGGGATTGCATACCACTGAATAATTTGTCCAAACGTCATTTGTAATTGCCAAAAAATCTTTACTAAACTGGAAGCTGTTTCGGGAACATCTGCAGCAAATGCTTGTTTGGAAAATACATGCATACATGCACACCAGGACAGGTACTGGGACGTGACCTGAAGCTGTGTATGAGGCATGCAAGGGAATATCAGTTCCCTCCGACCACAGTAATGCTCCCCATGACCAGTAGTATGATATTTACCATTAGTTTTGGGTAGCTACAGCTCATGTGTTACAAATGTTTTTGCTGCAGTCTATATAATAAGGTCTAATTGACTTCCCTTTGAAATATGTTTCTTCTGGGACATCTGGCCTTGAAAGTTCAACCTTCCCACTAGGAGGGCGAGCAGCAACCAACACTTCATTTTATAAACAGCATGGGTGGCAAATGCAGACGCTGGGTAACTCTATGAAAAATAGTTTCTATACACCACACTTTACAATGGTCAGTATTTCTCTTGAGGGTTGGTATCCTGAGATTTATGTTCATGCTAACAAATGGCAGGGCTCTCGATTTGCCAACTGATTTAATTCTACATTTTATTAAAACAGAGCCCTTATAGCACCGGCAAGTGTCCCCAGCTTTAAAAGATATATAAATTATTAATAAACACTGTTTTCATGAGGAATAAACTCAAGAGTTTCCCGCAGTGAGGCAGGATTCTTTTTTTGGGGAGGGGAGCTACCAGGAACTGTGATTGCTTTGGTTTTTGTTCAGTGCATTTATTATCACAATAGTGGCAATTAAAAATAGTGGTAATTAAAAATGAAATTGTAATTTATATTAACAGAATATAAAACATACCGAGGAACCTCACTGAGTAAAATGTGAATGAACCTTTCCCAACATCACGAGTGTCCTTTTTATCCTGTTCTGGGGGTTAACAAGATGCCATCATGCTACCTCATTAAAGATGGATTCACATTAGACCACAGAGCACAGCTCTTTTCCACAAAATAAATTTCAAGTAAGGTGGGGCGCAATCAAAGAATCACAAAACTTCAAAAGGGCAGAGGGATTGATCCTGGAGCTCAGACTATCAATAAGCTTACATTTTTTACATTTATTAAATTTTAAATTGATATTCATTACTTTAACAAATTGTGGTTAAAAAGCAGCACATATTTTCTTATTATTTATGATATATTGTGTACATGAAGTTTAATAAAGATGAAGTTTTTAAAAATAAAAAATATATATCATTCTCAGGACATTTAAGCAAATACACAAACACACATTTGCAAATGTAGTTCAAAATTTTTACATTTTACAAATCTAGCAACAGCTGAAAATATAAATGATCATTTTGACTTAAAGTGATTTTACACACAATCAATCACCAGAGTCAAGCTGCCTGCTGGACTCAAACTAAATAATATATTGTTCTTTTTTTCTAAAGCCATTATCAATCTTATTGTTATTACTGAGAGAGAGAAACACTAAACATTTACATTAAGATTAATTTCTCATCAATAGCCAGGAGATCTGATCAGCACTGCCATGAAGAGGAAGTTACTAACCTGGGCTCCATCCTTCAGCTTGAGGATGCACTCCATGGTATTGATGGTGATGACCACAGGCTCTGAGCCCAGCTTGGTCCAGGGCACGTGGATGCGCAGCTCATGGATATGACCGCTCAAAAATGTAAAGGGCAGCTTCAGCTCCTACCAGAATAGAGGCAGATAAAGATGAAAACAACAGACAGCAAGGTGTTGATGGAACAAGCGGCACTACTCTGTGTTGCAGGCAGCATTATAACGGCATGGGATGATATCAAAACTGAGGTTTCAAGAATGAGTGTAACCTTCAATCATTAATTTTGTCATCAGTTATTTGAAATTAAAATGAGAGGATATTAAAAAAAAACAACAGCTACAGAATACATACTGATCATACCTTTATCAATATAATATATACATATAGTATATAATATATACACATGTTTTCTCAGAGACATCATCTTAGTACTCCTGTGCCACCGTGCATTCTGCATGTTACGGTTGCTACGCTCAATTTAAGTGTTTGTTTTACTGTTACTCACTTGTTCTTACTTATTTCTTTCTTTATATGTTTGTGAAACTTTATCATCCACAAATATGCAAGTATTGACATTTGTAGCTCTGGAAGAACTTTCATTCTCTTATTGATTCTGAACATATGGATAGCATATTGTGGTAAGATACTTTTTATTTTCTTTAATTCGCTCTTGATCGTGGGAACATTGTCTCTCATAAGTCCTGGAGCAGTGCAACTGTACGAAAAGAATTTTCCCCCTTGAGATCAATAAAGTATTCTGATTCTGATATCATTCTTCTGCATGCTGAACTACTTTGCGCAAGTCCCACTACATAAGACCAAATACTGACATTTCTTTGCCTCCCAGGCCTAAACCTAAGCCAAAAAAGAAATGACCAAATATTTTTGAGGGGAAAATCTGACACTGGTTTACAGTATGTCTGTTTGATAAAACAAAAAGAAATTTCTTTTTTTTTTTTTATCTCCCTATTACGTTGACATCTGCCAGTGCACATTCTGGACGAGATGCTGAGCAAATGAAATGTAATGACACAAACGGACAGTCCGGCTTTTTATTTTAATCGTCAAACGGACACTAAAATTCTGACTTTATTGTATAGATGTTGTGTAATATTAGCAGTGGATATTATGAACAACAGAAAAGAAACGAGTTCATATTTTTCCTAATTCTCATAATAGTATCATTATTTATTTATTTATTTAAAAGGATAAAACCCCTTGAGAGGAAACCATCTCGTTTTCAAGAGGGTCCTCAATCAAAACAAAACAGAAATAACAAAATTACAGCAGTGCCGATATGCAAAAAAAACAAACAAAAAAAAATTATATATTCTCTCTTTACACACAACCACACACGCAAACAACACACATACAACTATAACTGCAAGACATTCCTGCAAACAATACGTATTTAGAGTAACACAACACTTATTTTAGGCTATTTATGGTATGTCTGTCTTCACAGGACGTCCTGCTTTGATTATGTTACACGCAGCAGAGGACACCTTCGACATACAGTACCTGTTCCAGCACATCCAGTTTGAGGTCCAACTTGCTGAGCACCACATCTCCTCCCCAGAGAGAGAGTTGCAGGTCAGATGGCTTCAGATTCTTAATATATTTGTTAACATAGCTCATAAGGAGCGGTGTGACGTAGGACTCCAGCATCTTGTCCCAGTCCTGTACACAGGTCACACAAAACATTGTTATTTTAGTTAAGATTGCAATTATTTCTGCATTATTGAAATAGTAAATCCCATGTCAGAATTATATAGCAGAACTATTTAAAGAAACATCTCTTCTGAAATCTTTAACACAACAGAGTTTTTTTTTCTATGTCAAAGCACAGAGGTGGAATAAAGTACAATAATTACTACATTCAACAAACTCAGCCCCAATGCAGCAGCCCTAAATGCTGGCTCCATCTTCAGTGATCTTTTTGAAGACAAGATTGATCTGTCTTTAGCCGCTTCTCCAAACCAGGTCATAAAATGTCTGGTTTCCTCCTGCTTACAACAGGTGAAGTTTCCTCTTAACCTGCATTAGCAAAACGTACCGAAAATGCTTACATGTGGGCCAAAACGCTCCTGCCAAGTATTCAGAAGATTTATTTTATTTATCGTTTGGTTTTTTTTGTCCACTTGCCTCACAGGCTAAAGAAAAGAGACTGTACTTTTTAGGTTATTGTATAGTAAATATTGTAATTCTCCCAATCTCCTATTTTATCTTACGTGCCTATTTTTTATAGTTCAACGCTTTTCACGTGTCGCTATGTACACTTTGTTACATCCGGTTTTTGTGAGGTGCTATACAAATACCTTAGGGTCGAAAATATATAAATGAGCATTTAAAACTAAACAGAAACTATAGTTAGACAGAAAACGTGTCAGCCTTAGGTGATGCAGTTGTAGGTTCAACTTTTAAATTGAACTTAATTTCACTGGTTCGTCTCAATTCATTCAAGCAGCTGAATTAGCCTGTTTTGAATGTTTTTTTGTTGTTGTTGCTTTTGCCATATTACCAGCAGCAAAGGTTAGCATATCGATAACTCGATTCAAAGCGGTGTTGTAAACGCAGCAGTGAGAAATGTAATTTCGTGTGAAGTAGATCATCAGAAGGGTTAGACATGCTTCACTGTCATTCTAGCTACACACGACAGAGCAGCAAAGAAGCTAAGCTAGCTGATGTGGAGAAAGTCCCCCTAACTTCGTTTCAGCTTGCTAAAACGTGTATCCACCGGGAAATGAGATAAATCAACTCTTACTTGACTCCCGCTTATATCGCGTTGTTACTGCTCGATTGAGGCTTTTGTTATAACATTGTTCGCGCTGTGAGCTAGCGTTAGCCACATCTCTCAACAGCTGCGACGCAACGTCATCAGTAAACACCAACGCGGCTTCCGTATGCACGGTGCTGCATTTGAGACGGTCGGAAACTTGCCTTTCACTATTCATTGCACGAACAACAAAGTTTGCGTCACCTGAGACACGCTGGACGTTTCATTGAAGGCATAACTGAATACAGTGTGATAATCAGAGAATGGACACAGTACAAAAAAGAAAAAAGAAAAATCCTCGAGGAGACCATTTAAGCCGCTGGTGCGGACCAGACGCCGTAATGACAACCAGTTTAAAAATTAAATTATATAATTACACGTCGAAGTCATTTGTATAAGTATTGCTTGTAAAAATCTGCTTCGAGCTACAACACCGATCTCTCCAATAGATAAATAAAATAAAATAAAAGTGTTTACACCGAACATTAAAGGCATCATTGCGTCAAATCTCTCTTCCGCCCCTCACCTCGTCATGCTGACTGGTGTCGCTTCCTTTTATAAGGTGACTGAAGTACTAGAGCATACCGGTATATATGCTCCAGTATATATATATGCAGTATATATACTGCAGCTCCACTGCATTCAGATGTTGTTCAGGGATTGAGACGGAGACCTGTGGAAAAGTCCTGCAAAGTAAATATTGACTATAATAGGCGCACATTTGCTTTATTGTCGCGTTGGTCAATTGTTTATTTTTATTTGTATTACATTTATGTATTATATATTTCTAAGCATCTCACTGGGGGCAGAATTGATCCTATACGTGTAAGGCTAAATTCCTTTAGATATTAACATTTTAATATTAACACATATGCAAATCGAAAAAAAATTAAAAAATAAAAAGCATATAAACAAGTTTGTCCCAACAAATATATAATGTCGGTCTGACAACCTGCAGGGTTCGGCCCCGTGCATGAGCAATCCACATTGGACGCGTCAGTGGTTTCTGCAGCCAATTGGTTCTTTGGATTTATGTCAAATATGTATTTGTCAAGGCTTTACTTTTTAGCACTTCCACCGATTCACAGATACCTGCCAAAAGGAAAGTACATGTATTCTTCAGAGATTCGTGTCATTGTGAGCTCAAAATAATTCATGATTTTAAGGAATTTTGTTTTGCGCTGCAAATAAAAAAATGAATAAAAATAAACTAAGTCGTTGAGGGTCATTTAGTGATCATGTCGCAGCGGTGAGGCTCAGTGGGCCGCGGCCTCTCCCCTGTCAGGGAGCTTCCTGAGTACACAGTCCACGGTCACTGAAGAAGTTCCCCGTCCGACTGTCCACTCCGTGTCACGCTCACCATTACAATCACTACAAGGTCAGTACATGGGGGGGGGGGGGGGGGGGGGTTTCACCATGACAGTGTTTTCATATCAATTAGAGTTGGAAAAATATTTCTAAATTCCAGTTCATCGTCAGTGCTCCAAAAATATGGAATAAAAACGAATTTACAAATGTTCTAATATTTGTACTTTAAAATATAGCATTTGTGAATGAATTTCGTTGATTGGAATTTGTTTTCTGTTACATATTGATATGCATATTTTGTGTAATTAGTTATCTGATGTTTAATGGAACGTGTTCATTCTCAAGAGAACGCGCATTTAAATGAATTTTAAATAAATCCAGCAGAAGTAACTTTGTCAAATAATTATTTGCAAGTAAGATATAAATGCTTTCCCACTCACTGGCGGTATATTATTGATATTTCTTGCGCAACACTCATTTTTGTGGATTATTTTCAGCGTTTCCACTTTTTTTATTTTTTAATAATGTAATAATTTTTCCCGATTATTGAGTTTAAAAAATGCTCCTCTTTGTAAGTATGAGTTTGCTGCGGACGTTGCGCGTTATCTTTCCGTATAGAAAATAACTACGAAATGTCTGAACTGCGTAATAAACTAAAGACTATCCGGTTAATGGCTTTCAGCAGCCATGATTAGAGTTTGAAACGCCCTCTTGTTATTTCAGCCACTCATCACATTAAACATGAACACTTTAAAAACGGTTCTTCAGCGGCCAGAGTTTCTAGTGGTCATGAAACGTGACCTGAAGGCCAAGAAGAGAAAAAACAAAAAACACAAGGGCGCAATGACGAGGGGTTATCTTCACCGAATAATAATAATAATAATAATAATAAAAATATTATAGATCACCTCCACAGTTCTCTTATTATTCAAGCACAGTATGACGTTTTCAGTAGCCGATGATATATCAGTACAGGAACTCAACCAATGTTCAAACCCCAGCGCATCCATTTCTTTAAATCTAAGCCTCCTAATGTAAGTTTATTGTGGTAATGAATAATGCAGTTTTTATATAGTTTTATTATTTCATGTTACACCTCCAAATAAAAAAGCAAAACCGAATTACCCTCCATCCCCGAGGAGCACCGATTTTATTTTCACTCAGGTCAATCTGGCATGTCGAATATTTCCGCATGACCAAATAGGCTCAAATTGTTTTATTTCACTTTTTTGTTAGTCGCGTCAGATTTTAGTATCATTGCCCCCCCCCCCCCCAAAAAAATACTAATTTGACCAGCTGTCATCTTCTGGGGTTAAAACACTCTTTCTGCGCTTGTTCTTGTTTTATTTGTGATATCACAGATGACGTAAAGACACGCGATATTTGGGCTAATATAATGACTGCAGTCTCTTAGGGGTTCATCATATATAAAATACAACAGAGTCCCCTCAAAAATATTAGTTTCGAACTTTTTCCGATTATTGCTCAAAAACAGACAATTTATTATTTTAGTTAACTTCCATGTCTTCTATCTGTTAGGTCCTGACTGCAGCTCCGCTGGGCAGTAAAAGTCCTTCTCACTGAGCTCTTGTTGCTGGCTGACAGCAGACACATATAGCCATCAGTTTGATGGGCATAAATGCTTTCATATAAATGTCACTTGGATTTAAATCCGCGTCTCCTCTTTCATGAAATAAAGACAAACAAATACAAATGTATAATGGAAATATTTATTTCTAAAATACATTTTAACATTTATGACTGTATCATTTCAAGGCCAGAGAAGAAAATAAAAAAGACATTATGTACATGGATGATATTTACAGGCGACGTGAAAGCTGGACGCCACCGTGGCTCCGCAGCTGTTCCAGATGCGGAGCAACCAAATCCCACTCTGATATGTGCTGCAGTGAACGTGTCCTGATTCAGAGATTGTCTTTGGACAGAAAAAAAATATATATATCGCTGGCATGTCTTCCCGCGTTTTGTCCTTTGTTTGTTTTTGTTTTTGTTTTTATTTAGTCTGTCCAGGCTAGTAGTCCTGATGTGGGCTGTGCGTCAAACTGTGCCGTCGCAAGTCACAGTTGCGCCGAAACACCTTTCCGCAGCGGCCACAGCTGTAGGGCTTGATGTCTGTATGGGTGAGAAGGTGAGTTTTCAGGTTACTTCTTTGATTAAAGGTTCTTCCGCATGTGGGGCATTTGTGGGGAGACTCCTGTTTAGATTTAAAGCAAGCAAAGGATTATTCCCTTTAATTGTATAGAACGTCTATCAATTGTATCTTTCAAACTAGATAACTATTGCGTGAATTAAAACGCACTCATTTACACAGTATTTTATATAGATTTTTATCTTCATCAAACATTTTTTTATTTGGTATTATATGACAAAAGCAATCGCATAGTGAGACTTATTTTAATTTCCCGATGCGTGCAGATCTAACATTACAGGTAAAAAAAAAATTAAATAGACTTCGGTAGGTTCAGTGAGAATAAAATCATGCTGTCTATAATTATATTAAACTTACCTGCATATGTAAGGTTTTATGGACGGCTAGAGTTCGAGATTGACAGAATCCCTTCCCACATTCTTGACATTTGAATGGTTTTTCCTTGGAGTGGATGTATCTGTAAAACAGAAATATCACTTAATCATTTTCGAGAAGCATGACACACACTCCAGTCATCGGACGAACAAACTCTCAACTCTGCAACGTCTGAGGAGCCGACTGCGTAAAGAAAGGGCTTTAGCGCCCTCATGGAGAGAACTCTGGGAACAGGCCTGCATGCGGCTGTTATCCAAATCACAAATGGATTTGGATTTCAAGTCCTTAAGTGAGCCATTAGTGAAATACGCATATTCCTGCTTTCCCCCAAGTGTCAGCCCCCCCCAGTGTCTGGTCGAACTCTGTCTTACCTGTGGTCTCTGAGATGATCTTGTCTTCTGAAGGCTTTGTGGCAAATATCGCAGGTATAGGGCCGCTCGTCTGTGTGGGTCCTCTCGTGGATGAGGAGGTTGTAGGACTTCGTGAAATGCCTGCCGCAGAACTTGCAAATAAATTCCTTTTTGGTTTTGGATGGGAGCCTGCCCCGCGTGGGCTTCCTGTCCGGGGACAGCTTGCTCAAATCAGAGATGCTTGCCAACTTTGCCAGATCCGCAGCTTTCGGCGGATCCTCCTGAGTGGCGGCGAGAGCCAGGTTGGCGAAGTCAAATCTGGGCCTGTCCTTATACAGCGAGGGGACACCGTGCGCAACGCCAGCTTGTTTTGGATGGAAGAGTTGCGCTGCGGCTGTGAAGGGTAACGCTGGGAAGGGAATCCTGGGGTCCACCAGACCCTGGGCGGCTGCCATCTCAGTGATCGTCGACCTCAGTCCTTGGATGTGCGGGTAACCAAGAGTCCAGTGGTTCATGTGCATGGTCTGCACCGCGCTCAGGCCGTACAGTCCCTGCAACTGGTCAGCGGGGAAAGTGTTGACGGCCTGCAGGAAGGAGTAGTTTGTAAGCTGCAGGGCCGGGTGCAGGGGGATCGGTGCGTGCAGGGCTTTGCTTCCCATCTCGCCTCAGACGCCTGCAGAAGACACGGTGAGAACCCTGGAGAAAATAAGAACCACACAAAACGATGAGAATGCACACATTATGTAAGACGGTTATTTTCAGTGTTTGACCATGCAGTAATATTTCATACACACTTTTCATTCTAATCTTAACATGGTAATATTCATAACGCGCCCACAGAGTTATTACATTATCATCAAATTACAGCATGAACAGTTACATCCATTCTAACAACATTCACAAGGTTGTGGAGCTGATTGAATAAAGTAGTATTTTAGGATGCCGTCGCAGTACTTTTTGTCATAAGAAAATTAACGCATATACGTTTTACGATTTTACGCAAAAGCAAAACAACATTTTGTCCCTTAAAAACAGCGATGATCTTCAATGCAATTAAAAAGTAACAGTCACCAACACCGTACTTTATTGAATTGGGTATAAATCGGCCCATATGTCATCAGTTAACGCTGTAAATGAAACGCCAATATCATTGTGCGTAAATCAGTTTAATGCAGCGCGTAATTAGAGAAGACACGCTGTTGTTTGTGCATGCCGGCTATAACTATTTTTTTTTTCCACGACGCAAAACAAATGTTCTGTTCCCAGATTTGAAGACGTCAGAACATTCGCAGTCATCATTATTACGCGAGCCGCAGGAAAGTCCCAGGGAAGCGTAGAGAAGCTGGGGCTCATCATGTGGCCTGATCGTTTGCATGCTTTTTAGTAGGTTTTTTTGGACCCACTGTTTCCCTGATGCGTTACATTTATTTGAGCTGCATTTTATTTTATTTTTATATGTAAAATGATTTTTTGTTCTTTTTTCTGAGGCGACTGTCGCGAATAACTTCTGTGTATTCTAACCTTCTTTTTTCCACAGAACTGTTCTGCGCTAATTGAAAGCAGGGGCGACTTTTCTCCACAGTGTAGGTCAAATAAGGTGCAAGAAATTAGAGGAGCTGCGGCCCACTGACACACAGAAAAGTCCCCGGTGTTAGTCTAAGGCTCCGGATGGTGAGCGCGGTACTGGCAGCAAGCCAGGTTTGCAACGGCGACCTGGAGGGGAACGGAATAAGAAACGAGCCTTGGGCTTCTCGTTTTAGACCAGAGTTGTGTTTTCGGCTAATTTCGCCAAAACATATTCAACGCCGGAAATCTGTCCAACCTAAATGTTTCTGGACAGCACAGCATCGTGCACACGCTGGACGTGCACGTCCTGCGGGAAGGCCAACCACAGGACCGAGCAGTTGATTTATAGTTCGGTAGTTTCATTAGTTTTACGCATGATCACTTTGCGCTCCCTCATCCACGGACGGGATGGGGTTAAATGTAATGTAGCACAGGTGCAACAGGACAGCGTGCATGCGCTCGCTCTTGCCCACGACTTCGCGCATCCTGTTCTCTCAATAACCTTTGGACTTCTTTTCCACTTCGACCACAATCTGCCCCGTGCCCTGTAGTTTGAATCCCTGCGCCCGGCTCTTTGAATGACAGGAGACTTGAATGTGTCAAGCCGCTGACAAGCATCGGCAGCGTGAAGGCCACCGCGCCTCTGAGCAGCTCCACGCTCAGAGGACAGAGACCAGTGATGTCGAAAGGGGACGAACTATGACCTCAAGGCAAAGCAACAATCACTTCTGGGAACATTTGCCTTGCGATTAAAAGTTAACTTTGTTTTTTGACTGACAGCCAGATCGCGTTGGATTCAAAGTGAGCGTTAAAACATGTCTTCGATTGGAAGCCTGGACCGAGCGAGCTGAGCACGGTCAGTTCTTCCTGCAGCAGAGTGGCACTGATGTCCATCGGAATCTTACCCCAACAATCAGCTGCCAACGGTCCTGCGGTATGTCAGTAATCCACAGTGACCAGAAGCGACGAGCTCCAATAAAGCGCCGCTAAAAGTTTCCCAAGTTCCAAGTCCATGAAACTTTCATGTAGCCATGCAGTCAGACCGTGACGCGCGGGATCGTTGCAGATGTGACAAGTTGTGAAAAGTTGTTGAAAGAAGCGAAGGCGGTTTGGAGGAGAGACAACAGCAGCGCCGCGTCCGGAGCTGGGGCTGGAAGTGTGCGTAATGGGCACCGGTCCTTCACTTTTCAGGGCTCATCGCTCAGCCCGCCCTCCGACACGCCTCCACCCCCCCTCCTATCATTAACTCCAATGTTCCTCCTCTGTTTATTTGTGTTTGGATAGCAACTGCGGCTGCAGACCATGGAGAAGCGTGTTCGGTTCAACCTGCCTCTGACACCTCTCCTGCGCCATATCCAGCCGAGGCTGATACCTTCTCCTGGAGACTTGGTTGGAAGTGCAGGAGGAAACCCTGATCGCGTGTTTCCCCCCTCCAGCTCCACGCATTTAAAAACGTGCTTTTGGATGCTCCGGCTTTCAAGATCATTTTTCGAAAACATATAAAGACTCATTTTTGAAAATAGAGGGCACATGTAATAGTCACACGAAATCGGTTTATTTATTTGTAGTAACAGTAAAAAAAAATAAAAAAAATAATAGGTTGAGAGATTTGTGACAGAAAAATAATTTCCTGAGATAAGCAACAATTAACGCCATATATTAGCTGCGTTTCCATTTCAGTACTGCTCATTTTTACTGAATAAACTGCAAACAAGTAAACAAAATTAACTAATTACATAAAAATAAAATAAAATAAAAGTCATAGAGGTATCCTGGACAGTGTACTGGGTAATTCACAGCATTTAAATCGGATTTTGACCATACAAGTCATCTTATGTTCTTCGAAAGTCAACACTATACTATATTGGATTGATTATGTGCAATAAAATAGTCAGTAATAATGAGGTTACATTGATGAGCAGCAATCAACCTAAATCAGGAAAAGACCCATTAGTTAAAACCAATTTAGAAAAGAAATGAGTTAAAGAAAATGAGGTCTCATTCTATTTTGAGTGACAGCATATATGATATCTGGAATGTTTTTGTATCGTTTTAATTCGGTTGTGGTTTGTTTCTGGTTGCAGATCTATGAGATTAAGGCTGAATGAAAATTTATTTGTGCTCCATGTAATGTACTTCATATAGATTGTTATTAAAATATATTATTACCGGTAATTTGAAGAATTTTTCACCAATACTGAAATAAATAAAATGTAATTAAGTGTGAATTAACATAAGAATAAATCACAATAATAATAATGAGAAATAGATGTATGTGAAATGGCCAAATCCCGTCTGAGGTCTAATTATTTACATTTACATTTATCTCGTGATTTTTTTTGACACGCATGAAAACACGAGTAGAATAAACATTAAGTTTAGAGCATGAAAATTCAACTTTTTAATCTCCAGAACAACCGCACTGACGCTCGGCTGGAAACGTCACCGTAGGCAGGTCTGCAGCGCCGCCTATTGGGACGGCAATGCAACAACAAGCGTGCGTCCTCCGCGTCTGCGGCTCTGCCAGTTGAACTGTCTGCTCCAACAACTTCATATTCTCTGAGAAAATAATCCGATGCATCGCTATGGGGATAAATCCGTGCTTTTAATCCTAACGAACGAAACGAACGAACGGAATAGGGAAAAGTGTTTTAGGCAACGGAATGAAAAACAATTTAAATTCAGAACAATCACTGCTCCGATTATAGACGAGCGCTTCTAACACCATTTCACACCAGTCTTCGATTTAATGTCACTGCAGGGCCCGAGAGAGGTGACAGATTAATGGGAGATAAAGCGCAGCGTCTCTACCCAAGAGCTCCGGCAGCCTCAGCCTCAGTGTCTGTAGAGCTGCAGAGCATTCTCTGCACACAACATGCTTGTGGTTTTCGTTCGGTTTCATATCACCCGGGTCTCTATCTTCACTGTCAAAACACTGCGCAATTGCCGGCAGATTATGAGACACACAAAACCCCACATTTTTTGACATTACAGATGATGGCATTTTCTCAGCGCGTATATCCTGTGCAGCAATGAAAATGATGTTTACTTGGGTATTTTAACATTCATGCTGGATTTGTAGTACAATCACCATTAATGCATTTTTCCATTTTCGAGTCATGCTCGACGTCAAAATCCATTAGAATCTGCGAGAAGCCTCGACTTCCTGCGGTAGAGCTGCGAAACACTTGAGCCTTATTTGTGCAGCATCCCCGATAAATGATGTGTTTTTAAAAGATTCCTCATGTGACAGGAACTCGTGTTTTCTGGGATGCATTTCAGCCAGGATGTTCCTGATTTAATCCATTTCATGGTGGTTGTTTTTTTCCTATTACATGTAGCTTTCACAAATAACAATAATAATGATGTACATTATTAAATGTGTGTATTTTAATTATTGTATTTTTTTTTAAATCTCGCCTTACTGAGAAAATATTATAGTTATACACTTAAAATGTGACTCACACATTCCGGACTCAGTTTATGGCGACCTGAAAACAGGGTGGAATTTTATCTCTTTTCAAACGTTCCTCACAGGACGCTTTCTCTTTGCTCCCCAGTTTACAGTTTTTATTTTACTGTTCCACTAATCTGTGAGATAGGATTACCGTATTCTTTATAGTGGGGGGTAATGTCAGAGCGAGAGAGTTAGTGCCTTGCCCTTTGGCCTGGCCCTGAGTCTCCTGCAGCCGCCATCATTCTCTGTGATAATCTGACTCCCACAGAGTATCAGTGTTGCAGCTCAGTGCAGCTGCCAAGCCTGCAATGGCCGACACTCCTCTTCCAGCAGCACAGAGTGACACGAGCACTGAGACAGCAATGACAAGGAACTACTGGATCTACAGGAAGACATTTCCTTTGGACTCGACATTCCAATTTGATGATAAAAAATGTGTCCTATAGTATGACATATCACGGTGTGGTCTAATGATGGCTTGAAAATAGATTTAGACCTTTATCCAGGCTTTGTCTTAAATAATAGTTAAAAAAAAAAACTCATTATATTAATGTAACAAATATTGTACTCAGGAAATGAAGTCAAACTAAGCAAGCAGTCCCCAGATTCGACTGTTCATTTCCTCCCCCCTCCTATAAAGCACAGATCCCCTCTGTGTGTTCATCATGTACTCATCTTGTGTCTCTGCTCTTTGATCAGATGCTTTGAATATCCTGTCATTGCGTTCCCATTCAGATCCTTACCGTTGTCCTTCTCGCATGTACAGTCCTTGTCAGAAAGCGTGGAGCGACTGTCCTGTTGTGGAATACAGCAATATGTCTCTCTGTGCAGCTAACTGTATGCTGGCAGACAGGATGTCAGGTCCATACTATGTGTGTGTGTGTCATGTGGGGAGGTTAAAACTCTCATTCTTATTTACCTGTTGTGGTTTTAAAGCCCCCACATCCCCACCTACACTCTCGCTCATCCTGTCCCGGCAGCAGCAGGTCTCAGTGGCTGTTTTTCTCTCAACGACCCCAGTATAGTCATACTTTCCTCCACATCACACGCTTTCACCTGAAAACACCTCTCTCTCTCTTTGTTACTGATTCTTTATGTTCTAAATAAATGTGTCATGGATTAGGAATCTGTGCTGCAGATGTTTTATTCCCCCTTTTGGTGCTTTTTTTTTTTTTAGACATACATAAAAGCTAACTGATTTGAGGAGCAGCAAATCATTGATAATCATCAAATGTTTTCAGGCCGCTAAACAGTTTATTTTTTCCAAAATTAAATGAAATGTTGACTGTTTGCGGCACTATGTTTGGCCTCGGGTTTGACGTTTTCAGAGGTGTCTGCTGTTCTTTGTTTCACTTCTGCAGAGTTTGTCATTGTGGAATGAGTATTTAAATAAGGCCAGGGAAGATCAAATAGGCAGATTGATCGAGTCAAAATGTATCTGTATTAACTCTTTTCAATTTTTGCTCTGATAATCTGAAATATTATTTGCATGAACCCAACATTCCCGAATGAACTATTTTTTTTATGTTTTCTGAATCTGAATATGGACAATATCACTGAGAGCACTTGTTGGCAACGCGAGGCTGACGTCTTGCTGTTTGTCAGAATGTGACAGAGAAATATTGAAACTTGCACAATCCAAAAACACACATCAGTCAAAATGAACACAGATGCAGTAGCATATCTCATGTAGTTTAAATATTGGACAAATGGTCCAGTGAAATAACGACTGCCTAAAACTGGATTGAGAGTCCAGATGATGAAGACATTCTGCAGAACCCCAGGGCGCTGAACGGAACAACGCATACTGTATGTCATCTGTGAAAACAACATGCGCGGTCCTGCCTTGCTTTATTGTACAAGACCGCCCCCTATTGGTCCATCCTGAAATTGCCAATACAGAAACGTCCAGCATTATGCACGTGTAAAACGCATTTTTGCGAGTGTCGGGGCGAAGATCAGCTATCAGATATTAAATTAAGAACATAAAAAGGTCTGATAGAGTTAATGCTTTTAATTCAAATATCTCCTCTGTTGTTTTCTCTTCTCATTTATGCATCTTTTCTAGAAATGCCTGAAATTAAACTCAGAACTTTGCTGATGAGGCAAGGAGACGAGGCCGATCATGTATTTGTGCGAGCCGGAGCAGTGGCCTGGCAGCGTGCTGGCTGAATGCACTCACTGCATTCCTCTGGTCTCCTGCATGATCTCTTCTCCATCTGCTGTCCATTGCCACTCTCTTCATTGGTCTCCTGCCATCTGTTTAACAGCGTTCGGCACCTTTGCGTGACCAAATGCCTTTGCTCCCTTCGAGAGCATCCCCTTTGCCAGAAAGGCATAGAGGAAAACCGGCATATCGTGCTCTCTCAACCAATAAAACCCACCAGTTAATACTGCTCAAGCCCGGCATTAAATCCCATTTGTCAGCAAATAGCTTCCTCCTTGTCTGTGCTGGCCAAGCACTTCTGAAGTGCTCTCCACCATTAACATGACATCTTGAGCTGCACGTTTTCTGATTTGATGGCAAGCACAGCGAGGACAAAGCACAGAGAGTGTGTGTCTGTGTGTGTGTGTGGGGGGGGGGGGGCGGCAGAGACGCGTCCCAGTCGGATCTGTTGAATCAATTGCTGGTTTAATTGCTGGTAGCTGAGACGTGAAGGTTAAAGACAGGAGACTTCAGCTCTATCAAAAAATGACTGGCATAATAACGCTGGAAGGATGGGAGATCTGGGATGAAGTGAGAGGAACGGCTGGAACGGATGGATGGAAAGGTTTTATTAGATACATGGAAAAAAATAAGGAAATGGAAATTGAGAGAGAAAGATAGCAATAAGGATTCTTGCATACCGTATCACTCCCCGGTTCATAACAGTTGTGTAAGTGTGTGGGTGTGTGTGTGTGTGTGGGTGTGGGTGTGGGTGTGTGTGCATGGAGGGCCTGTGTGTAAAAAGCCAGCAGGAGATCTGGAGTAGGTGAACGGTATCCTGCGAGCTCCAGGCTCAACGCCCTCCGCAGCTCCGATACAGGCACACGGGGTCATATCAAAGTGTCTCCATGTTCTCTGTGCTTGACACTCGCTGGTGTTTTGCGTTGCTATACTCATCATGAAAAAGGTGTTTCCCAGAGCATGTTCTGAAGCCCTTCGTGCTCCAGCTGTGACAGGCGTGACCTTTTTGCTGCCGGGTGGGGATTCTCTGGCTGCAGCTGCCCTGCTGGTGTGAGGGCTGTGGTGCTCTTATTGCCCCATTGCATCATGGCTGTTTTGCCTCTTTTCTCACTGAGCGCTGTGTGACTGGCACCTCAGTTTAACGGCTTAGTTTCAATCTGATAGGAATCCAAGGTTTTTTTTTTTTTTTTAATGTAGAGCCTTTCCTACCTTTGAGGATAATAATTTTGTACTTTTTTCCATTTGGAGGATCTGGTGATGTACATTTTTTCCACTGTGTTGTAATGTACATGGATATATAGAGTATATTATGTACCATATATACTGTATATATTCATCCATTTCCTATTCATCCATATTGCAGGTCATATTGCAGGTCTCCAATGCTGCTGGAAACTATCCAGGCTGACTGCAGGCGAGAGGTTGGGTACATCCCGGATGCGTCACCAGCACATTGCGGGGCCACAGATAGACAGACACCCCCTCACACACACACACACACACACTTGTTACCTAAGGAGTGATCATTTCACCTAAGTGGCATGCTTTTGGAGGCGGGAGGAAACCGGAGAACCCGGAGAAAACCCACGTGGACACGGAGAGAACATTAAAAAGTCCACCCAGAAGGGAATGGAACCTGGAACCTTCTAGCTGTGATGTGAGGCAACAGCGCTACTCACTGCAACAGTGTGCCGCCTCGATGTTGCACACTGTTGTTCAAATGAATATTGAGCAAAGTAGTTGTGTTAAGAATTTTAAAAGCGAGCGAGACAGAGAAGGCAAAGCCCCGGCTCCCTCCTCGCCTCAGCGTAGCCGGCCAGTCGACGGGCGTGAAAGCCGGATTGTCAGTTTTGGAAAAACTTCACTTTCCTCACCTGATGTCGGAGAGCTGTGGAAGGAGTGTGGGGAGGTCCGACATTAGACCATCTGACAAGAAATTCTGCACACTGGCAGCCGAAGATTGGTATCAACTCGGCAGGACAGCAAATAAATGTCGTTCCCAAAGCATCAAGCTGCTGCCTTGGAACTGCTCTGGTACCATGATGCAGGACTCAACTGCCCGTCACTGCTGGAATCCTGTTTCTTTCCTACGGTTGAGGCTGTGACTTTGCGGGCCCGCATCATGTGAGCCCCGCCGCCTGTACCCCTGCTGCTGATCAGCTCCTGCTGCCGAGGTGATGGACAGTTAAACTCTCCCAACACCTGTTTCCTGGCTGTGCTCATGTGCTGTTAATAGGCTGATGAGAGACCCTAACAAACGTTACTGCAGAGCACTGCATGGAGAACTCCACACAGCGGTAGCGTGTCTCATCCAGTATATCAGAAGTGACATTTATGAAAGGTCCCACTGACTGCTGCCCCCCAGCCCCCCGCCCATCCTGTATGCGGGGTGGGATGGAAAGATCAAAACAGAGCAAGGAATGAGGAAGTTTCACAGAACCTGTGTGGAGAAGATTCAGGAGACTTTGCGGGAGAACGAATGAAGGAATGAATTAATGAATGAATGCTTTATTTTGAACATGCTATTTAGAAATTCAAATAGACAAATAAACAAACTGAACACAATGATAATAGTCAAAATAACAATAACAAAGTCAAAACAACAACAATAATAATATGAACAACACATGCATTGAATACATATCTACAGAAAATAGAAAATTAAAATAGTAAATAAACATATCTATTGTTATTATTTTTTTATAGAAAATAATTAGAAAATTAACCCGATATGTCCACAAAATAGAAAATAAAGTAAACAAATATATATATTTACAAAAAATAGAAATAAAAAGAGTAAATAACTAATTCATAAATCATCTGTGATTGGAAAGAAAGGAAAGCAGGGGAAAGATGGAGAGACAGATTTGATGCGAGGAATGGATGAATGGCTGCAAATATTCATCTGGATTGCGAGCCCGGTGTCGGTGTCATCAGGCCTCTGCGATGTTCTTGGATGAGGAATGAATAATGCAATAGGCTCCAGTCATTTCCCACATCAACAGCAACAACAATAATATCCATCCTGTGTGAGTTCATATAATTTCTTTATTCCCCTGCCCTTCATCTGCCTTTGTGATGTGCCAGACGTATGCGCATTACAAAGAGAGTCCGGAAATGGCTCTCCACTTCAGAAATGAGCGCACATCTTGACACTGTTACAAGAAGGACCTTTGGCTGTGAAGGGCCGCTGGGACGGCTGCTCTTCAGGCGGGCCCGTTTCTCAGATTCTCATATGAGTGGGAACAATCCAATTAAATGCACCCCCGAAGAACAATATTTCTACAGAGCATTATCATTATCCTGCCAATGACTCATTGAGAGGTTATTAACATAAAAGCATGAAAAGGCAAATGTTTTTCCTCAATGCTTAAACATTCCCATTTGGCTGGAATCCGACTTGCTTTGAACTAAAATAACAAAATACGTTGAACGGATTCTTGTGCTATCGATGGATTAATGCTCCATCGCTCGGATGCCAGTGTGGTTGCATTTAGTGTGTGGACGCACGTGCTTGTGTTGAAAGTGAATGATTTTCATGCATTTCTACAGCACCGCACTCGGACTAGCTCACGTGCACTGAGCAAATGCTAATGCACACAGGTGCAGTCTTTGGGAAAGCTTCTCTCGCTTTCTCATCAGTCACTGATAATCACTTCCCTTTCAGCCTCGTAAATCACCGTCTTTTCCTGATGCTTGTATAGGATGCATGTTCACAACTCCTAGCTGGGGAAAATTCTGACCACCACCAGGAACACATCAGCAGCCTCTGCGTCCACGCAGCTGCACAGCCAAGACAGCCATAATGCCGTACATTCTGTCAGGAAACATTGTTTGATAAATGTCTACTCGGTTTCGAAATGTGTTTGTGCTTTTAATAGGCTTTAAAACTGTTTATGACATACGGGTGAGAGTGGAGTTATTGGTGTGGGGGAGTGGGATGTGGCTGTGGATATTGGCAGGTTGCATGGCTTCACCAAGCTGTTCCCGGGGAGGTCCCAGTGACCTGTTTTATGCCAACACTGGTGCTTTGTCATAAAACCATGAGGGAAGTCGAGTCACAACTCGAGCATTTGTTTGAAGCGAGTGGAAAAAAGTCCCCCTGTGGCAGGACCATATGCGTGTTGTGTGCTGCTGTGTGTGGCGGGAGTGGAAACGCACCGGAAAACACTCGCATTTCTCCTTGCATAGACTTGACATTGGTGCCCAGGCTCTGGTAAAATGCTCCTTGTGCCACAGAGGAAAGAAAAACGACATTCCCCTCATACTCTTTTGGATGGAACCAGTCCCCTGCCGCTGGTGCACGAATGCTGTAATTGGATGTTAAGGGGTTTGCAGAGCGAGGTGTGATGTAGTGTTAAAACTGCTCACAAATCATATATTTCTCACCTCGGTGGAAGTTCAAATCCAGGCTCCCGCATTCCCTGGCCGTGCCACTCCAATCGCTGCTGCTGCGTTTCAACTTCACACAGCCCCGTCCTGAACGAGACAGGTGAAGAAACCTGTCGGAGTGGAACGGTATTCCGCTGGATTTAATATTTCCTAAAAGCCTTGAATTTGTACCTGCCATTGCAGCGAGTGCGTGTCTCTATGTGCAGCGCATGTCAGAGTGATGGATGGTGGACGTGTGTTCCAGGATTATGTTTTATGAAAGTTAAAGGTCCCTGGGGCCGGTCTGGGAAGCACATAATCTCAAAGTGCTGGGCTGGATGAACCACGGCTTTATTATTAAACACCTATGAGAGGTCCTTGAGTTGGTGGAGGCCCGTGCACATCCAACTTCGTTTTCCCTGGCGACCCTCATCACACGTCCTTACCATTTGGGCATGAAATGAAAATGATTTTCAATAATCCTTTTACTACCAAGCGTCAAACATCAACCTTATAATTATTCGTTGATGCATTTTGAAAGGGCAAATGCTGTCACCCCTTTAAATGTCCTGTCATATCACGGCCGTCTTTCCCAGTTGTTGGGAGTGTCTTCTCATTATGAGAGTTTCATCTTTGAGGAGAGAATATAGGAAAAAGGCAACGCGTTTGCCAATGCGTTTCAGATTTGATGGCGCAAGTGAGAATCGGCTATAAATGATGCGGTATTGATTCCACATGTGGAGCAGGACTACCACGACTCAAGCAGGAGAAGACAGGGATTGTAGTACTTGCGATGTACATGGAGGGATGGCTGGAGGCCCTGGGGGCCTGAGGCCTGGCTGCACGGCTCTGGGAGCTGTTAAAACACAGTAAACTCTCCATAGCCATAGTTATTCAGACTTTTCAGATTCATAAACCTCTGCTAAAGTTCATGGTTGATTTATGTCAACCCATAAAGGCACCAATCATTTACAGAATCTGGCACAGGTAGCATGCAGTGGCCTGTCCAGGTTCTGACTGATTTAAATGAACACAGAGCATTTATACTGATACAAGCTCACATTTCAAATAGAAGTGTGATATCTGTGCTATTTCGCATTCAACTCTTGACACTCTCTAACGTTGATAACTTACACTAACACAGCATGAGGAGGATCTGCATTTTTCCATGCAAGATCCTCCTCCTGCAGTCAGTTCATTCCCGTCACCTGCGCCTCCTACGCTCACCTGCAGCTCATCTCCCATCAGGCCTGACTCTACGCATTCTCTGCTCCAGCCACACCTCTCTGCCAGATTGTTTGTGACTTGGTCCTTCCTTCTCTGATATAATTGTTTTGTGGGAAGAGGTTCTGCAGATGAGGAGCACCATGACCAAAGGGAGTGAGAAGGTGTGCAGATGTGAGGGAGCTCAGAGAGCTACAGAGGTTTATTAACGTGGAATCGAAGCAGCAAAAAAAAGTCTTGAAGTCAACATGATGTTTAAAGAACTAGTGAAGTGATATGCTTGAATAAATGGATATGGGCAGATGATTTCTAAATCAGCAGTATTTTATGTTTGCAAAGAAGATCATAGAAGACAGAATTCTGGAAGTCTATGTGACCAGTGCATGAATGAGAACAGCCCTGCCATGAGACACTAGAGAAAAGGTTCATTCCTTCATTCATCGAGAAACAATTAGAAATGTGCTTAAAATAGCTTTTTTTTCTTTTCACATGTCCATCTTTGTCAGATCTTCGTACAGTGAAGTGAACAACTCTTCCTCCATATTTCACTTATTCTACATTTTCCATGGCCTGCGATGAACTGGCGGCTTGTCCAGAGTGTACCTTTCCCCGAGCCCGTGGACCGCTGGGATAGGCTCCAGCACTTCCTTAGCTTTTAGGACTGTTACGTTGGCTGGAGCTAGAAAACAGACATGAGGTCGTCTCCAGCAGAGATGAGAGGATATGGCAGAGTAAAAGAGTAAGTGTTCACCTGGTGGATGCTAATGGTGTTGTGTGTTTGATGGATGTGTAAACCGGTATTGGTGGGGCTGCACGTTTATTGTTAACATTCATAACACGTTGGATTCGTCACTTGATTCTTCTGCCCCCAAGTGGCCAAAAGAACAGTTTCAGGCTGAATACGGTGATTTTAGTTTTGCTCTCCTAATTGTCTTTTAAATTAAAAACAAACAAGTTTAGAGGTGATCCAATTCTGCTGCACTAAGTCTATTGTATATATGCTGTAGATGTAAATGGACTGCACTTATGTAGCGCTTTTTCCACCTTAGCGGTGCTCAAAGCGCTTTACATGAGACCTCACAGATTTGAACTGATGGAGCAAGGGACATTCAATCTTTGGAGGCTCCAAATTGTGCGTGTGTGTGTGTGTGTGTGTGTGTCTTTGATTTTGCTGTTCAAATACAGCAGATGTAGTTCTGGCACGCTCCAGCTGCTCTGCATTGAGAAACTGGGCTAATTTGTGTGCTTTTATTTTGTTACTGTGCATCTGGGACTTTTGGTTGGTGTGGAGGTGGAGGCGACTGAGGGTACAGCAACAGTCAACAAATGCTGCCAAAGTGACCACGGGGGGGACAAACGTTCGTCATTACAGCACCGACTGCTGCCCAGCGGTCCAGTAACCAGCAGAAACCAGCACCATGTCTCGATGGTTTCATTTAGAGTCAACGCTCATCGTTATTGCTTCAGCTGATAAAGTATCTGTTGTGTTTGTGTCAGCTGTAGCGGCACCAACACAGGGTAGACGCTCAAAATAAATACATGATGCTCATATGTTTGCCAACATCTGCAGCAGATGTGGACTTATGGTGACTTCATTCAAGCTGAAGTTTCAAGTTTTTTTTAGTTTTACATGTTGTTGCAATCTACTCATGCAGCGATGCATTGATTGACAGGTCAAGGATACTCCCAAGTGGGACTGTGTTTACAGCACAATGAGCGAGACCACATCCGTGGTGGTCGGATTTCAGTGGAACAGAACTAACTGGACACTGTCCAGTTGCATTGTTCATCGGAAAAACATAACGAGATGAAGGAAAATATGAGCAGCTTTAATTAAATGCAACCACATGAGACATATAACCGAGGTTTTCAGGTCAATTGGGGCTCGCTAGAAATTCACTTTATGATCTAATATCACAAATAACACTGACATGCCGAGTGTAACTGCAGGCTGATTCTCAAAGACGATTCAAACCATCAAAGAAATCTGTTCTTATAATCCAAAGATCTGAAGACCATGTAGAAAATAAAATATCTGCCCTTTTTCCATTTTATTCCCTTAAAGACCCTTAAAGACCCCCAAAAACATAAATTAGGCTTCTCTAACAGTTCCTGTTTGTGTCCCGTGTCTTCATGTTCCCAGCTGCTTCCTGCTTTCTATAAAATAAATTGGATGATATTATTACTTATTATCTCAATTATGTTTTCACTCACCTTGTAAGTGCAGACGTTTCTTCTTATGCTTTTACATTTTTCATGCCACAGCATGAACAATATTCTTTCCCCCGGCTTCCTCTGAGAGCAAATTAACAGTGCAGTGCAGCGTGTCCATCGAGGTGATTTCACCGGGCTGTGAAATCAACATGAGCAATGTTTCTGACCCTGATCGCTAGTCGGATAGCCACCCAGAGGCCAGCGGGGGGGTATATTGGGCCCCTCTGGATGGACAAGCAGAGAACTGTAAACCTGGAAGACCAGGAGCTCTAGTTTTGACTGTTTACCTCGCTGCTTTTACAAGTGATGTCACCACGTTGTAAAAAAATACAGCTCCCAGCGGTCCCATTCTTTTGTTACTATTTGAGAATAAACACAGGCTAAGTGCATGCAGAGAGACTGACGTGGAGGACTCTGTGCCTGGATGGTAAGGCGAAGAAGACTCCTACAGTTCCTCCAGGCCATGAGAATTGGCGTTGAGGGTCTGGAACTGTTCAGGTGCTACAAGCTGGAGGCCAGACCTCTGCAGGTCGAACCCTGCTCACTGGAGTAGAAGGACGTGCTGCTATCAGCGTTCAGCCATCCTGCCTTTTTTGTGTACAAGACTTCAATAGCAACAAACACACAAACTCTCCCTGGTCGCTTCCCTTTGTGCCGACATGATGAGTGAATCACATCCGCAACTCCTGTGTCTGCCCTCAGAAATCCCCTTCTGAAACACTTTTCATTCCAGCTCCTTTAGAATTCCACATATAGTCAGCTTCCACTTGCTATCCCGGCTCGCCTTCTCCCACTTGATGGCTCCGCCTCCAACTACAGGTCACTGTGGCATTCCAGCAGAAAACTCTCTTTGCATAAGTCAAAGCAGTGCGAGGTGATATAAGTGTACCCGTATGTGTAAAGGCAATGAAACGGCTTGTGTTTTATGTGCGCTCTCAGACAGCTGGAGGGGTTCTGGGGATGTGTTTAGCTGCAGCACCGGGGGGGGGGGGGGGGGTTGCACTGGTGTGAGTCAGTTCCAGCCCAGCTGCAAAGGCCGTAATCGGGCAGGATACTGTAGGCAGAACGGGGACTCTTCAGCTTGTTGGGGGCCGCTCTGAGAAGTGTGGATCAAAGCTGCTTTTTATTTGTTTTATATTTGCTGCCTGTCTTTGCCGCCCTGGAACTCGTATTTCTACAGGTGATGCTACACACACGCACACACCTGACCACTGGAACGAGGTACCATACCTTTGCTCCTCCTTGGTCCCTTTTCTGATGAGAACGCTGCCTTGCTGCGTTGCTGCTTTGTGTCATGTCTTACTTTGAGTGCACTTGTATGTCTCCTTGGCTTGGACTTTTATGAGCCTTTCCCCGAGCCTCAGAGAACTTGGCCCGGCCTGGTTCTCCCAGCACTTTACCATTAATGAAGTGCATATTGTGCTGAGCTCAGTTCCTTGGGCATTTCTTAATGGGAATTTCCCCATCTTCCATCCATATCTGCCTGCCGCTCTCTCTGCCACTGCTACACACTGGTGGTGACTCACGTCCTGAAGAGTTAACCATCAGCCGGGGGCCGTTTGGGTAAAGACTCTCTTTTTTATGTTTGCCACTGTTGGGCCAGAGAGCTGACTTGCCTTGTCTGACAAGCTAAAAGGCTGAAAAGTCACGGCTGAAATGAGATGTTGAGCAATGATAAGATAAAAAAGATGTGTAAATGCGCATGCAGAAGTAGAGTTAAGTCGAGTACATCTTCACCAACTAACACTGAAATAGTTCAGACAATATTAAGAAATTTGTTGCTGAAGCTGAAAAAAAAGAGAAGCTGCCATTGCGATTTTGATCTCTTTAGAGTGAAAAATAAAACATGCAGATGAAATGATTTCAAACACGGCTGCTCGCTTCCACGGGATTCACAACCACCAGAATCACGACAAGCCTCCAGTGATGCAACCTGTTGCTCCGAAACGTAAGGCTTGTGAAACCGAACCGATGTTCTTTGGTTACCGGATATTCGGAGCGTCTTAATCACTGGATGAATAAGCTTTGTATGTTTTCGTTGCACAGTTCAACGAGGATGAGATAGTCTCCATCCTCAGATCAACCTTGAAGGGCCTGTGCTGCATTTTATAATGAAAATCCACCGGGAGATGAAAGCTGGGAATTTACTCTGTGACAAGGAAGGTCATGCGAAACGAGCTGGACAGTCGACGGTGAGCTGGGATTCCACTGGGCCCTCCGCTTTCTAAAAGTCAACATAATAAAACAGGCCCCCCTCAGAGAATACGGAATGTGCTAATCATTTCTGCCCTCGATCGATGAAACGAACTTTTCTGATGCAAGCAGCCGAATTGATTCGTGTTTAAGTTTCCTTACATTGGACATCCATCACGACTTGCATGTCGCCGAGCTCCAGTGCATCTTTTTCAGGCCGTGGCTGATGGTCTTATTTCCAACAGAAGTTTGTGGTTTGGGTCCTTGCTGCTGCTTTACTGTTCCCACACTGGCGTATCTTCACTGGCTTTATCTGACTTCTTTCCATAGCAATGGGCCAAGCGTCCCTCTGAGGGGGGGTTCAGAGCGCACCTCTCTGTGGACGGTCAGTCAGTGGAGAATGTGTGGGCGAGGAACTATTCCGGTACTGTGGGCAAGAGAAACACAGCGCTGTAGCCTGACGAGAAAAACGCCGCAAAAAACACGACACTGAGAGCAGCAGTCCGGATGATTCCTTCTGCTGAAGTGCCCTTGAGCAAGAAATCCCTACCAGCTGCAGGAGTGCTGCTAATGGCGACCTTTGAACTCCACATGGAGAAGGCCAGGAGTTAGGGAATTGTCCCTTAGGGAAAATGGCAAATAATTATTTTTAAGTTACTAAAATAAAACCCTGAAAAGGATGAAGATTTTTTTTTACTGAATTAAGGAATGTTTTATTAACTAGAGTCTCCTGGGATGTTCCTAGCGAGAGCTGATGACAAGGGCTTGGAGGTTCCGAACCAAACAGCTGCAGACGCACCAGGCCTGCTGCTGATACCGGCTGGGTGGTCCGCAGTCCACGGAGAACGAGCGCCCCATTACTTACCTGGCTGGATTGTCTTACTTTTTTGGACACTTAGCAATTTTTGCTAAGCACTTGATGATTTAAATAGATCCATAAAAACTGGAGGACCATGACCCTCAAAAACCTGCGCTGGCTGAGTTGGATGGGACATCGGGAACAGGGTGGAGTTATTAGAACGGGCTTCGATTTAGCATGACGAATATATATAGCACAATGAACCATTTTAAATATCAGACGTAACATATGTAACACAGAAATAATTTGAAAAGAAGCCAGGGGGTAAGAAGCAGGTTGGTTTTTTCTTCTCTTTTCCGATCTACGGCCAACGAAATCTGCAATATTCATCATGCATTTCTCCGTCAAGGCTCTGAGGGGGGAAAGGGCTGGATAATGGCGTGTAATGGTGATGCATTTCACAGGGTCATCCCTGTTCTTGTCCAAGGCTCCATTGGCCTATTTGGAAGGATTCTTCTCACAAGCATGATCCTGTTTCATCTCACTCCCTGCACGTCTCAAGATGCTGAAGCCCAAAAGACCCATTTGGCTGACAGAGGACGTCATCCAAAAGCTTGAGCAACAGTTGTATGTTTTGTGGAAACACCTGCGGGGAAATGAAGGGAACCCCTCCACTGATATGTTAGAAGGAGGCATAACCTTAATAGCTTTACACAGAAATGGTCCTCGAAGGAAGAGGAAGGCCGCTGAAGCGACTGCATTTTTGTTTATTGAGATCAGCTCATATGCTGTTTTAGGAGGGTGGCGGGATGATGAGAGCGCTGCTGTGCAAACCATATGCCTGCCTTGCACGTCTCTTGCTGAACTCATATCATGGCCCAATAAAAACTGTGGTAGGAAACAAAAAAAATGTGCGTGCCAGAACTTGGCCTTTGACAGAATACGGCACTTTTAGAAGTAATAGCTGTATATGTGCAAATTTAGGAGCGCTAAATGACCAGTGAGGATATGACCTGCAGCTTTTATAAGCCGGGTGAGCCTTGAAGAATTCGACAATGAGAATGAGCAATCGCATTTCCCTCAGACGAATCAGCATGGGAAAAGTGTCTCACAGAGATACCATGAATGAGTTGAAGCGATAAACAAATAACAGGCCTTAAATGTGGCGCGCCTTCATGTGGTCGGGGTGGTTTCTGGCTGCTCTCTGATATCCATATGCAATCACTGAAACACTTTCAGCACGAGCTTTTCTTTTCTTTTCTTTTTTTATTAGATCACATATAGTAAACAGTCCTGGTGAGTGTTTTTGATAAATGCAATTTGCTGCTGTGCTCCTTTCCAGCCTACGTCTTTGTGTTGAGCCTGTTGTAAGTTAATTTGCCAGATCAACTGAAAAACAGAGGAATCTAATGGGAAACACCGCCCTGGCGTCCACATTGCATTCCAGTGGTCGACAAAAGAATGGGAGCCCTTTAATGTGGTGGTTGGATGGTTGCAGTTTGAAATGTCGTTTCTGTAAAAAAGAACGCAGTTTTCCATTGTGTTTTTACCTTATTCTATCCCGACTTCCTTTCATTTGCTGCTTATACGACCAGCTTTGTGTTTATTCCAAGGTGCTTGCACAAAGTCAGCACTTATGTGATATGAACTCTTCTTGAACTTCCTTCTTTTCTGGTTTAAGCCACAATTTGATTGTTTTTTCTTCTTCAAACCTTGGACGAGAGTGAGAGTGGTAATTCTAGTGGCTGCAGCTGGTTTCATTGAATAGTCAAACCATGCTTTTTTGTGTGTGCATCTTTCCATACACTTGTGCATGCAGTGTGTGTGTGTGTGTGTGTGTGTGTGTGTGTCTTCATTGAGAAAGTGCTGCTATGGCACCAGACCTTCCATAAATCCATAAACTTCCATGAATAAAGGAAGGGGACTTTGGGATTCTTGGCAAAAGCAAGCCGTCTTGGAGAAATCAAAGGTGCATGACACCTGAGGGAGGCGTAGTCCCAGCCTTGCTTTTCATTTATGGTTAACTACAGCTGTTTGGGAACTGGGTTTGACATCGCAGCAGTGGCGTTCTTCCTCTGTGCCCTCCCTCACTGTGCTGTGGGCATTCCACACCGGTGGCTCAGTCCAGCAATGAAATGCTAGCTTCGCTTTCAAAGCCACCTTTTGTGCTCCGAACTGCCTCTCACCTTCTTTAGGAAGTTTCAATTGTTTCATTCCGAAGCCCACCAGAGGGCTGTGATGGCTGCAAATTTGCCTGCTCGTTTCCTGTAGCCAAGCCTCCACTTCTGGCAGAGAATTCCGCCACAATACAGGCAGCATTTGTTAGGAAAAACCCATCCAGAGACCGCCGAACAAGAATCCGGCCTTTCCAAACAATATTCCAAGTCCCAGGCAGAGATATTCTCATGCCACAGCGTCACAAGGAAGCTGTAATAATTCTAGACCCAGTATCCTGCTCACCTACAGAACACATGACCTGCTATATATAATTCAAACTGAGTTTACCCATAAACTGCTCCTCTTCCTCCTCCTCCTCCTCCTCATCATCATACCAACATCCCAAGTTGTCACACCGAGGTGTTATGATGGATCTGCTGAAAGACCAGCTTGTCCTGAAAAAATTTGAAATTAACATTTTATTATGTGTTTTATCATTTTTATTCTTTTTTTAAACTTAGTATTAAGATTCACACGGTTACATTCATCGGTACACACACACACACACACACACGCACAAGCAGTTGCTGCGTTTCATCATCCTCACCGACTGGCTCAAATCAACATGGACACAGAAAGTAGTCTCCCTTATTTTCTCTGGAGCAGCTCGAGGTCTTGTGGTGCAGGTCTAAATGTGGGTTATTGTTAGTCGAGAGTACACACTGGAATATTGAGCGTATCGATTGCGTTTCTCCGCAGGCCCTCTTGGCCCGGCCACAAACGCCTCTCACTGCATGCTGCCAGTGGACCCATTGCTTCTACGCTTATTTTATTTTAACACAAATTATTGCATGACTTTGCTCTCTCAAGGTTTCAGAGGTGAGGAAATCACCGATTGAATGTAAACAGGATTCTCTTCCCTCATGCGGCAGCACAAGCAGCTGCTGAGCGGAGCTGCGTGCTGGAAAGAGAGATGCTAATGCTCATTCTGTCACACTCTGATGGGAGTTTAGGATAAGCTGCACTCTCTTCAGGGACAATATGAAGGACAGATCTGTAATAAACAGCACTCTGACACCTAAGACTTTATGCTGAAACTATATCTGTGCAACATCATCATCAATTCCCAAGTTTGTAGCACACTATGTGCGCTGGCATTGCTGCAAGCATGAGGTTTGCGTCTTCCTTTATCAGCTTGGTCACGCTGCACATTGTCCATCCCTCCTCTGGTTGTGGGATTTAAGGTTCCCTCTTCTCCCTCCCTCGCCATCGAAGCTAAATATAGCAGATTCGCTGCTCTTTCAGAATACATTCCACCTGCCAAAACACACAGGCCCTGCTTTCTTAACCTTGCGCTGAGATCTGTGTATTTGGGGTGGAAATGCAGTGAAAGGAGAAGCGGTGGCGTTCAACATCGCTGGCTTAAAAGCAAAGTAATGACACTGTCTGCGTGTGCTACTGGAAGCTGTGAAACCACAGGGGGGGGGGGGGGGGGGGGTTCCCCTGAACTGCTTCACCGTAATTCCATGCTATTGCTCACATCACAGAGATATTGATACAGACTGCTAGCGGGAATGCGTGGTCTCCGTCCTGTGCTGCGCTTACATCAGCCGGATTTGACCTTCTTGCTGTGAGGCAACAGCACTTACCACTGCGCCACCGTGCCAAAACACCCTTGTATAAAATCCATGTATTATTATACCAATCATGATGTCACCTCTTTGCATAGAAGGGCGATGGTTAATTTTTTTTTGCATTTGAGAAAATGTTTCAGGGATGATACAGGAAAAACAAATATTATAGAGCTTGAATAGATTTCTATCTGCTCTAGTTCAAAAGCAGCATTAAGACTCAAACAGCCACAACACTTTAATCATGTTTTTGAGCGATCAAGTGACTCGAAACAGACGAGTTGTAATCACATTTTAGTGTTTTAAGAACTGCTTTTGTCCTCCCTTACAAGATGCTCGAGCAGCGTGGAGTAATATAACACATGGCTGTAAGCAGAAATCAAACTGCATCCTTTCCTTGGAGTACAATCAAATAAAAGTGTCCGACAGAATCGGGTTGATATTTTTAAGAAATGTCTGCATTACTCCTTTCCAGATGCAGCAATTTGTTCTGAGAAATGTAATCAGCTATCGGAGTGTGTTTGCGCTCTGCGTCTTTGCAACATGCGGAGCCGACTCTATTGGGATTCATCAGTGCAGGAATGTGAGCGACTCCACTTCATCTTCCGCTTCAAGCCCGATGATTGTCACGATCTGCTGTTGTTCTTGTGCCACCATGAGGCTTGACATTTGCCATTTTTCAGCAAAGGCTTGCCATGACATTTGGGACACATGTTCATGTTCTCCTCAGGATGAAATGTAATAACTTTGATTTGCTGCCATGTTTTTGTTTGTCATCATCATCAGGTCCAAGTTTTAATTTGTCCATTATTTGAGCCAAATACCCGCAAAGCTCATAACAGCAGTCAGCTTCAGCTGTGCCTTGTGTTCAGCATGCTCAAACCTCGGCTGGAGCAAGAAGCCTGCATGGATGTGGACCTAAACATCTATATGGGTTTGGAAATTACTGCAAAAGAAAGTCATGAAAGCAAGGAGGCAACCTGCATCAGTAAAAAGCCATTGCTGTAGTCATGTGATCGGATGGTTTACAGGATGAATACGCGGCTTAGATTAGCGTGTCTGAACTGCATCCGACCTGTCATCCAACTCGCATTACAAACGAATGCAGTTTCTATTTTCCAGCTCTCCTTCAGACTCACTCACGGCGACTCTCGCACGCCCCAGGAGGCTGCAAGCGCGCTGGCTTTCATTGTTGACCAGCTGATTGATGATGATGATGATAAGTTTTCCGTCTTTCTCCTTCTAATCATGGAAATCAGCTGATGAAGCCTTTTGGTTGGATCGAAACGCTTGCATGACAAGCTTTACAGCGAAGCGTTCCCGTTCCCAAACTGTTCTCTCTGTAGGGCAGAGGCGGACAGGAAAGCATTGGAATAAGCAGAGGACGCTGTGTGCCCATCATGAACTTTACTGCCTGCGAAAATACCCGACATTTGGAGATTGGCACCAAAACTAGCACACTCTATCTCCAATTAAAGTCGCTGTTGTCCATTGGTTGGTTCATTTACTTCACAAAAAACAGAGGTGTGTGTTCTTCTGAGTGCCTTTTTTGTTTGCAGCTTCTTTACAGAGCTTGAGCGTATTCAGGAACAGCTCCAGGAAATAAAGGTGCACATATTAAAATGTAGAGACGGGGCAGTTACAGTAGGCCGTCCCCCCCCCCCCTCCCTGATGTCTCCTCCAGTCGCCCAGATCTCATTGTCCGGCTTTGAATGTTGGTGTCCAGCTGGGAATTCAAGTAGCGCATCGCGTCGGCCACGCAGTTCCCCCGTGTTTAACGGGATTCGTTGCAGAGTAATTGGGATAACATGGCTGGAAATGTTGACCTTGGTATTTCTAAACAAGGTTTCAATTAACTCGTCATAAGGCCAAGCAGCCGGGCCCTCGTCCACATGCAGAAGGAAATGCAAAACATGCCCCCCAGTTGATGGTTGGCTTTTCTTAACTTTGATTAATTACTCGGAGCAAAGCTATAGCGGGGCTGGCTAGATATTTAGCGAGGAGAACACTCTGTTCTTTCTTGCAGTAGCATTTGGCGTGCGATTTAATTTACTGGAGGATGTGTCAAAGCATCCTCCGCTTCCCCTTTGAAGCACACGAGGAATAGTTTCCTGCTTACCTAACAGAAATCTAATAAGTAATGAAAAACAACACTCCTCGTTCACGGAGCGCTATAATGAACAGCCTCGTTTCCAATTCCTCTCATTTGCATGATGAAGTCAGGGTCATTTGGAGCAGGAAAAGAAGAACTTTAATAGCCTTTTTTATGACTTAATTATGATTGTCCCACTGAGGACAACCTTATTCAAACCAGGACTCCGTTCTTTGATTATCACAAAGCGGTGTTTCCCCATCTTTGTATAATGAATTCAGATAAAACGCAGCTGTGCCCTCTGCTGTCCAAGGTGTGACTCTGTAGCGCTCGAGAGTCCAAATTGAACTGCAGCCACATTTGATCTGGATTTAACAATGACGTATGACAATCTGCCATTCATTTTTAAACCAAATCCTCTTTAAACCACATGTAAGCTGGTTCTGACTTACAGAACCGATACTTTTGAGGAAGTTTATTATTTCACATTATATTGTATACAGGCTCTTTAGATCTCCGTGCCAGTCGGCCTGATCCGGCCGGCCTGAGAAACGCGATGCCAGAGTTCTAGATTTGGTGCAGGAAGAGAACTGAGCCACCTGATGAGAGACAGCCACGTTCTGGCTGCAGGGCCTTCACCCGCTGTTCAGTCTGCACCTCTGCTGTGCGTCAGGTTATTAGAGTCAGCTGACCTGCGCCGAATTATCATTAATCCGAAAGGCAGCGGCTGATGGTATGACGTGATGACGAAGAATGAGAAGACGGATCCGGGAGATTAAGCTGAAACTCAATGAAACACTTAATGAATTCCCTTTTCCTTTCATGTTGCTGCGGCATCATCTAGCTGACAGTTTTGTGTGTTTGGCTTCCTCTTCTTCTTAGTCTCTCCCTTCCTCCTTCTCAACTTCCTCCCTAATTCCCCCCCCCACCCCCACCCCCACCCCACCCCTTCCATTTTGAATGATCACGAGTCCAAAGAATGTCTCTCTGCAAGTGTTTAACGCACTGGACTTTGAAGCGCAGTCCAAGCGGCTGCTTGCTCCGTGCTTTGTTGTTCCGAACACTGACTGTATTAAATCACCGGCCAGACCCTGGCCCATGTGCTCCATCTGCCCAAAACTTCATCTACGTTTTTTTTTGTGTGTGGAGGAAGTCCTGTTCTGCACTGCTGAGGCTGTCAAAGGACTTGGCATATTTACACAGGTTTGTAATGCAATTCTAATAGCACTGATTCTGTTGCTCTTGGAGCAGCCCCCCCCCCCCCCCCCTCCACGCAGCCCTCCCTCCCCAGCTTGTATGATCAAGCTGGAGACAGGAGCAGACTGAAGGAGAGCAAGTTGCTTCTGTGTCAGTTTCAATCACTAGTAACATACATCAGCTTAACGCAAGAGCAGACACACGCTGCCAAATAGAAGATGATGGAAAGGAGTGATAATTGAGGCTTGTTTGAAGAGTTCAAAGTGAGAAACGATGCAGCACACGAAACAAATCTGTGTTTCAAGGGGAGTCACAATGAGGCCACACAGGACAACACGCCATACCTCAGTTTAACGCCACAATTAACTCTGCATTTATGGGCAAACGCAGTGGCTGGTGTTTGCTTTTGATTCCCAAACATTTGCATTTGATTCCTTTTTTTACAGACAGCCTTATAAAAGACTGCGAAGTGATGGAAGGGCTGCAGAGGACATGCAGTAAACCGGGCAGAGGAGACACACCTTGCTTTTACAGCCGGGACATAAACAGTAGTTTATGGTTGGGGTTTTACTGTCATGTTGCATAAGCAGGGCAGGCGGGAGCCTTTCAGGGGAGACGAGAACCTCCTCTGATGCTCCTCTGAAATGTTTGGACTTTTACTCCTACACCTGAATGAATTAGATGTGGGGTAAAGGTGTTTGGAGGAACAGATCAACAAGGATTAGTCCACTCCCACACACACACACATTGCCTGTTAGGGTACTGATTTTCAGGATCCTCTCAGCACAGTGTGCATGGAAAATCCCAGAGCTACCACAGATAACTCTCTGGACATTTAAGCAAAACTCTTCTCCAGCGGTCGGCGGACTGAGGAAAGATGAGCCTCTCTTATCAGCTCTCTCAATGCAAAGCCTTCACCTCTGCCTTGCACAGACTGGTATCTGCCTTTTGTCAAATAGCTACCCTAATTATATGGCTTTACCACTCTTTGTGTGCAGCTCTTCAGCTGGGATAGCGTTCCAAGGTGCATTCGCCCAAAGATAACAGTTTACAGTAGTTAATTGGTGATTAAACGACGAGATGGGCTTGTAAAATGTCGCTACCTGTGTTGTGTTTTTTAATAAGCTTTCAAAAGATGCAATGGATTTTATTCTATTCCAAAATGAGAATTTGTTTGCTCAGTAGACGTAGAAACGCCATGATTGGGCGATGTCACTGGACAGAAGCCCGTCTCCGTATTTAACCCTATGTTAAACTAAATGCAATCTACTATTTCAGCCATTGATAGATTCATTTTATGACTATTACACCATCCGATTTCTTGTTTCCCTGCTAAGCTAAGCTAAGCTAATGAGATGCTGGCTCATCATTAGACTTCCGCACAGTACCGCAAGAAATTAGTTTCTCACCAACGCCTTTGTTCTTTCACCCCAAACAATCTCTCAAACAGTCCCTTTAAATAGTTTCAGCGTTCAGCTAGCAAAGGAAGTCTGATGTTTAACACGGCGAGTGCAACACTATAGGGCAGACCTCCGCCAAGCTGCTCATTTCCCTTCTAAGTGGAAGTGGAAGTGGATCTACACTCTACAGTGTCCACATGGTGATTTGGATTATCATCAAAAGGTTCTAAATTGTTCTTGGTATCTTTATACACCAACCATGAAAAGTAAAAGTGAATCAGTAATTTTTTTTCAACTGATCTTTGAATCCAAAAATGAGGTTTTCAATGCTAAAATGTAACATTTGGATCCGATCCAGAAGACATTTTGTATGACAGACCCCTTTATGACTGTGATTTTTTGTGACTGAATTTAATGCATATTTTACAAGATATGACATTTTTTTAACAAGCCAGACGGGCATCTGGGTCGCTCTGAAAATTCAATGGGCTCTAAGTAGACCAAGTCCCACCTTAAGATTTATTTCATAAAGATCCCTCCAGCAGTTTTTCTGTAAAAGCTCCTTGGCGGAGGCAACAATAAAACTATTTAACTTTCATCTAAAGTCTTGCTTGATCTCATCCTTTAATCAGACGACAAATCTTCAATTTTTTGAATGAGCAAAAATGCCACAGGGCCACAGAGGCAGGACAAACAGACACTCTCTTGCACCTTCATTGCATTCACACAGAATGTCGGGTGCTGAAGTCGCTTGTGTGAACAGGCCCGTTGGTCCGGTTGATGATGGTGGCATCAATCTTGCTGTATTTGGCAGCTGATTGGCTGAACTTTATCTGCTGGACTGCACTTATATAGCACTTTTCCACCGCTTTGCAGCGCGCTTTAGGCCTCACATTCACCCATTCACTCTCTCACACTCCACTGGAGTGTGAATGTGTGTGGGCTCCCAGCCCACTGGGAGCGATTTGGGGTCCAGTGGCCCACACTTCGACACGCGGACAGTCAGAGCTCGGATTCGAACCGCCAACTTCTGATCACTGGACAACCCACTCTACCAACTGAGCTTTCAGGATGAAGTTTCGAGAAACCCTACTTCTGAAAAAGGAAATTCCGAGTGGGCGACCGCGACATGACACCCGCTGTCATCCAGGGTCTATGTGAGATTTAAACCCATGTAAACCCATGTAATTAGATTTTAAGCAGCACTGGCTGGTTGAAATACCTTGAGTAATTAGTTTTGACTTTCCACTCTTCCTATAATCTTCTTCTGTGGTGTCAGGGTTTGGACCATGAGCTGGAGAGCAAAACAGAACGGGTCGGTAGGTAATATGGATTCAATAAAAATAAATAAAACACTTGACGTAGTTGGATGTAAGAATAGACCCCCCCCACCCCCACCCACCCACCCCACCCCACCCACCCCACCCACCCCACCCTCCGCACTCATCCGTCCACCCACACACACAAAGTCATACAGACCACCTGAAATGTGTTTGGGGGTTGTTTCCTTTGATTAAGAGTGTTATGGGAGTGCTGTACAAATGTAAAAAAACCTGTCCAGACGGTTTAAATGTTGCTTATTTGTGGTGCCACCTGTGTTTCCTTACAGAGGAATGAGCTCGTGATGAGGAACAGAGTCTGTGCAGGGCTGGAGGTTTGCCTGGGCGCTCCTGAGCCAAAGCACAAGACTATAAAATGCCTCTTAATCTGCTCCCGCCTCAAAGAGACGAGCAAATCCTGGGCCTGTCCCAGTGGCGTTATCGGCAGGCTTTCAGAACGTCCCTGAGACAACCTGCCACCCCACTGCCTCCACCTGTCCTCCTCCTTTCCTCTTCCTCTCTCCTCACTTCTCCCTCTCCCCTGTCTGTCAAATATTTATAGCTGATGGCAGATAAGATTATTTCAGCTTTGGACCCCTTAGTGCCAGCTGCTGCAGACCTTTGCTCACAATAAAGCCCAAGACGCGTTCCATTCCAGGAAGGCGGGGGGGGGGGGGGGTGTTTTATTTGGAGCTCATCCTCGGCTTCTATTGATAGGAGGGCGGGCTGCATGAAAGCAGGGCACCATTTGATTTCTTGGCTGAGTGCATCGCCTCTGACATGCACGTTTACCTTTGCTTCCTTTACTGTCAGAGATTTTACAAACTTACAGTGTACACAACCTGACCGACTTATTTTAAAGAGCACACTAAAGAACAAGCGATCCATAATTCAGCTTTCATGCTTTACGTGACTTTTTGTTCGCTGAATCTGACAGCAGTTGTAAACTTTGCAACATTTACGCACACACAAACACTTTTTTCCTGCATCGCACACACACTCACGCACACAGCTGGACACATTTGGAGTTTTTGAATTTTATGTACGTTTGTTAGAATGAGCACTTTGTCACTTTGTCAGTGTCTCTTTATGTAAGGCGTAAATCTCCATGATATAATGTCAGGGCTAATCCAGCAGAACAAACTCAAGCCTGTCATGGTTGGACAGAGAGCCTGCTCACAAGTGGAAAATGGATCCTGCTGAATGAAATAGACCGCACACTGCACACTGCAAGGATGCACGGGAAGGAAAGTGAAGTCAAGAGTTTATCAAAAATGTCCTCATCCTGACATCAGTCAGATTACAAAACGTCTTTTGGATGGTTTACCACATGTTCTCATTATAATCTGCTGCACATCACCGTGTATTATTGACATGTTTAAGAGGATGAATGGGCCGCAGGCGTGCTCCAAGTAAAACTTCAACCAAATATTCGTTTGGCATCATCAGAGCTGCTGTCCATTGATTTCTAGGATTCCTTCCTGACTAATGCACTCCCGTATCTTCTAAATAGAGGCTCCGTCTGTTAGAGCCTAGGCGTTAGTGTGCTTGCAGGACATCAGCTTGCCTACGTGCAAATGTTCATGCGGCTAGGCGTTATGCATGTACGTGGAGGTCACCATCCAATCAGGCGATTGGATGGTGACCTCTGTAGCTCATGGTATGATGGCTGTCATTATGACCTTTCAAACCACACCTATTGGGGGCATAAAAATGAGCTGACTGTCAGCAGAGCGTATCTTCTGTGCAAGCAGATGCCTGTGATAAGATAATGATAAGGCCGCTATCTGGCTTCCATATCAATCAGTTGACCACAACATATCGCAGTCCCTATCTGGTATATGTCCCCTGTGGCCGGTGGTCCGATTCTGATGACAGATCAGTAAAAGGTCCATTAGAGCAATGAGGCCTGCAGGGAAGGGTTCAAATATAAAGAGCACCTGTTTAACTACTCTGGGATGTAGCTGCAGCTATATAACATCGATTGAGATGTGATAAGGACCGGTGGTTGTATCATTACACTCCCTAATCCTCTGCATGTCAATAACTGCCGCTTTTTGCTGTGCACATCATCCCCCCATCTTTTACCATTCCAAAATCAATTTTTTATATAAGCCGTACTTTCAAAATAAGAGTTTGCCTTATGGATCTGTGTAAACAGGTGCAGTCTGCTCGGTTGTATGGCCTCCTTATCCTACTTCCATCTCTCCCAATGCCATCACCGACACTCGCAGTGATGGCCCAGTACAAAGGTGAGCTCTTTATTAGTGCCACTCCATCTTCTGGAAGCCCCGCTCTGTACTGCTGCATCATGAAGATATTACATTGGATTTTCTTCCAGATCAGTGAGGGGATCGTTGGCCACCAACCTTGTTTGGAAATCTCTCTTTATCTGCTGAGATAAGGGGAAGAGTGCTGCAGGGCTCAAAGGGTACAAGGAGCAGAGCTCACTCTCTTCAAAATCAAACAATGATGCCCGTCTGGGTTATTTAGCATGTTAAAACCATTGGTTCTAAGAAAACTGACCAAAAGAAATACATTTAAATAAGAAAAGCAAAAAACACCAAATGCTGGCTGTTTGTGTGATTAAAGACATTAATTGGTCTTTAAGCAGCTTAAAGTTTGACTTTTTTATATGTACAAATGATTCACCGAGGCACAAGATGTAGTTGAAGATGGGTCAGTATACTAACATGATCTTAATAGCATTGCAAGCATACAGTTATGCATGCATTTTATTAGTATTAATACCATTGCACTAAATCTAGGGGAATGTTGGGGATAGCGTGAATGTCATCAGTTTAGCAGGTAGTTTCCCCCCCCATTAAATGTTATTCAAGTTAAAAAAAACTTGTCCCAGCACAGGTCAGCTGGTCAGGCAATTTACCCAGAATCATAAATGTGATGCTCGAGTAAGTAAGTTGTGTCTTTACTGTCTTAGTACCAGAGATATCTGGCATAAGGCTAAAAATAGGTCGAAGAGATAAATACTGTCGCCTCACAGCAAGAAGGTACCGGCTTGTCTGTCTCCACGTTGCCCCGCAATGCGCTGGCGACACATTTGGGGTGTGCCCCGCCTCTCGCCTATAGAAAGCTGGGGAAATGAATAGGTCAAAGTCAGTGAACTTGGTTCTCTCATAAATATTTGTACATTGCTGTGACATCCCATCAATAGTGCCTGTCAAACAAATGGCCTTTGTTATATCCTTATACATTAGAAATACCCTTTTTTTAAATTGTGAAATACATGTACATTTTTAGCCTCTGGCTAAAAAAACCCCATCGGTTTGAACATGATTTCTGAAGCAAGTCCAATTTTTAATTCCCTGAGATGCTCAACGCCTTTCTCATGTATTATATATCTAATGAATACTTAAGATTAAGATTGGAACTCCGACAATGCTTTTTGGCTATTTTCATTCTGCCCTCATAATTTAAGCGTCTAACTAGCAACAGCATTGAGTGAGCACTTGAATAATTTGTTGTGGCGTATTTTTAATGCCCATCATTTGAGGTTTTGCGGGGCGAGTCTTGAGCCTGGCTCGTGCCCACTCAGCTAACGAGTGTCACTTCAGCCTGAGCCTTCACTGAGCCTCTGTTTGTGTTCTGGCTAGACATCGCCTATAATGAGCACTGATTAGTTACCTTCTTTAAATGCCTATGCTATTTTAGCCCCTGCTGCTGCGCCATCCATCCTTCTATCCATCCATTCAGGCCCAGCCCTGCTGCCCTCACCCGTCCTTTCACACTGGGGACATTCTTCAGATGTGCCTGAGCCACTGCTCAAAAGGCAGCAGTCACTGAGTTCAAGTTTATCTTAAAGGGGACATGTTGTGAAAAACAAACAATCACTTTTCCCATGTTTCTACGCTATAGTTTGGTGGTTTTGGGTCATTACCAACCCAAAAACTGCTAAATTAAACCATCCAGCCAATCCTGCATAGTTTACGTAGATTTATAATAAAGTATTGAAACACGTCTGCCAACACTCTTTTCATTTGTCAGGGGGGACGTTCACAAGATGTGCGTGCACTTTCCCCATGTCCGCGCTCCGCGCCGTCCACGGTCCACGCTACCTGTGGCTCATCCATGAGTCTAAGAAGAAGGACAGAGTGGATAAAGTTTATTTCCGGTGGTAATGTTCCGGCGAAAATTGGCAAAACTGTTTTAGTGTGTGCTAAAAAAAAGATTTCACCTCATGGGTTACCATGGTAGCGTGCAGCTGCACGCGTGTGCCAGCTATGAATTTAGTTTAGATGTCCTGCAGCATCTGTTTGCTGTTTGGACCAAAGACCGGCACAAATATTTCATATAAGTGTGAACTGCGTTAACTTGTGGAAAAAGTTTTTAATATGTGACCTTTAATGTATTTTTCTTTAATAACAAATGCTTAATGCTTAATTATCATGCACACAAATTATTTATTTTACTGCCCTTTGTACTAAAACACTCACCAGAGATATAGCTGGCGATCGTTCTTCCTGTCCTTCTCATTCTCTTTGTATTTTTGAACTCCAGACTGAAGAGGCGGCGCTGGAGGCTGTCAGTGCTCCTGAAGGTGGCCTTCAGCCTCAGTCGGTCATTCTTTCCGCTGGGGAGATGAATAAATGCCGGCGCGGCGGGGATGAGTGCCTGTCTAGGCCTCTGCAGTCTGGCTGGGCGGCGCTGAGTGGTGTTTATTTGTCAGGACACGCTCCGTAATTTCCCTTCCACCCAGCGGAACCAAAATTGTTAGTGCGAGCGTGGGCAGAGAACCGTCTCGGGCCCTTAAGATAAAAATCTATTTTTGAAATGAGTGAACCGTTCTTCATGGAGAACAGGACATGTGCAGACTGTAAAAGTCGTGACCCCCCAGAAGTCGAGCTGCCGTGTCTTCCTGTCTTTTTTGCAACGCTCGCCTTCGGGTGTGTTCTCCAGCACGCAGCGCTCAAGGTTGACAGGATACATAACTTTCTTCCGATGGACGGAGGTATGAGTTGACTAGGTGGGCGCCTCCAGAGGAGCTTTGAGCCGGGTGGAGATAACGATGCAGAAGTGATGGGCTTTCTGTGATGCCCTTTTTGGGAGGAAATTTAATGGAAGTTGCTACATTGGTAGCAGATGGAGGAGTTTCCGGGTGCTCATTTCCCCCCCCCCAAAAAAAACACACACACACACACACACACACACACACACCAGCCCTTTGAATGCCTTTTCTAGATTTACGGTATGATTGAAGGGGGTTGAACAGGGAGTGTTTATTTTCCACGAATCTCAGGCAACAAGGGTTCATATTTTTCTGCACTTTTTCCTGCTGTCTGCTTGTCTCTTTCTCTGTTTCATTTGCGTGTCTGTGTGTGTGTGTGTGTGTGTGTGTGTGTGTGCGTGTGCCTCACGCTTCCCTGTCTTTGCTCTTTTTTTTTTTGCCAGCCCCTTTTCAGACTTCCCTCCACCCCCCACCCTCACAGGTGTATCTTGGATGCTGGAGGAGCAGGCCAAAAATAAATTGCTGCCTTGTTGAGAAGGGGTCAGATACGTTGCTGGAGTGTGTGTGTGTGTGTGTGTGTGTGTGTGTGTGTGTGTCGATGTCTGAGCAGGACGTGCTTTTATGGTGTGTGTATTCACGAGAGCAGGACAGAGTCGTAATTTGTCTTTCGTGAGCGCGTGTGGGAGGATGCGTTTGGACATATGAGCCCCATGTGGGTGGTTTGACTGGGTGAGAAGACAGAGATAAATTCAGCCACTTTTGATAACCTGTTGACAACACCGTCAATCACATTTATGTATTAACCTCTGGGGTCCTCAGTGACGATCCAAATTTACTCCGAGGTTTCAAGTTGAGCGCTGATCACAGCACAGTTTATCCCATCGAACCTAGCAGCTGAAAAGAAAGTCAATAATGTCATTGGAAAAAACAGAGAACAGCTCCACCAACAGCATCCAGCTCTAAGTATTTCCTGATCAGGATGATTGAGTTGAATAAATGAATTGTTCTGTTTTGATCAATGAGGAACGGCAGAACAAACAAAGCCTGCTGGAAGCTGATCAGCTCTGGCAGCGTGTGTGTTGTTTCGCTGATATTTCAAGTTCTTGGTCTTGATTATGAAAGTGAATTCCACCAAGTCCAGCTCAGAAACACGGCGAAGCTCCAGCTGGTTTTTGGTTAATGGAGCCAGACTCCTGAATGTTTTGATGTCAGTCAGTGATTAGAAGAATTTCAGAGGGTTTTTGAAATAGAAAGCCAAACCGTCGTGTCCCTGTTCCATCTGCGGTTTCATGCAGATTGGGTTTAGCTTTAGAACCTGTCCACTAGGATTCATTCACTAATGACAGCTGCTCCTTTAGAAATGGAAGATCTCGCTGTTTGTGTTAAATACAAGATGCTTCATTTTATTCATTAACAGGACCAGAATATTTAACAATGGAAGGAATTAAAGATCGAAAAACATTTGCTTTATGCGTGGAACAAAAAAAAACATGGGGGGGGGGTTGTTGCTGAGATATATGGCACACACTTACAACAACTTCTTATCACATTTTAAGGTGGGCTCCCATTTTATTGGCGGTTTCTCTCAGGCATTTGACCTATAGCCATCAGCACTGCTCTCCCACTTGTTATCTCTTTCTCCCTCCCAATCTCCTGTTTCTCCTCACTCTCTTACCGACTATCTGCTCATCCGCTTTCACCCCCCCCCCCCCCTCATTCCTTTTTCTCTGTTGGGAATGTAAAACCTGCAACCCTGCTGATGACCCCTCAGGAAGGTTGTACACTTGGTAAAGAAAGACGGCAGGACAGAGAGCTCTCCATCAAACTGAAGCAGCTTCAAATACCAATATCTTTATCAAGCCACATATTTATGAGCCCCATTAACATGAATACACCTGCTGATTGATATATGAATACGCAACTCCTGCCAGCGTTCCCCTGTGAATGACTTTTAGGAAGGGCACCTTCAAACTTCATCAGCCTGCTGACGGCCTCTCCCCTGATCCAGATGGATCCATTGGTGAAATCAACACATGAACTCACGGGGGGGGGACGCGACGCGCATTAGGAATGATTAGCGTGCCAGTCGTGAAGTGTGAGACCGCTGATATCTTTAGATGGTGTGAGAGTCTGGCAATGCAGGCGGGTCTGTACGTAACACGGTGGCCGGCCCGCAGCGCTCCGGAGTCCAACCTTCCCAGCCCCTACGCGTTCCCTGTTTGCTCCCAGATAATGCTATCAGAGCTGATAACTACCCCTCATCTCCTCATCCCCGCCAACCCCCACATGACGGGCCACTGGTTTTACAGCATCATCTGGGATTTAGTGGGCTAAAGGAAATGGAGATGCCAGTGCCCCCCCCCCCCCCCCCCCCAAACATCTATCCCATCCTTTAACCCCCCATGCCTGTCTGTCTGAGCTGACTAGACTGGACTGATAGACCGCTCATCACTAACTCGGCCACGGTTGGCCACAGGACACCCCCCCCCCCTCCCGAGCCGTTCTTGTTTTGATAGGTGCTGATGTCGTTCCATACATTTTTTCACAAATTAGGGGGCTGAAATTAAGGGGCCGCCTTGCCTCGCTTTCCCTCACCATGTTTTGCCAGCCCGACGGGAGCGTAATCCTCAATATCAAAGTTTGGCTGTTGGCTCGAGCATCACTGGATACGGTGGCCTCTGTCCGAACCCGTCTGACCCACCAGCTGTTATTTGAAGTGACAGAAAGTTGGGTTCCTGCAGCGGTGGGGCAGTGGGGGGGGGGGGGTAGTTACAAATCACCAAATGATAGAAACGAGCTTTTGGGAGAGCGAGTTAAGGGCAAAGGAGTCTCAGCGTCTCAACTCTGGCCCGGCTGGATTTCTTTTTTGCAGGGGAGAAGGGTATAATGATGGGAGATGATAAGATTACCAGGGGTTAGTGGTAGCTGCAGCAGTGGTGGGGGTGTAAAGGAGCATACGAGGTGGGGGCAACTGGAAGCTTGGCGTTCATCGTGGGGGAAAGCCCTTGGTTGCCTGGGAACCAGTGGGAAACATTTGTAAATATAGCCATTCTGCATTCTAGATCTCACCGCTGTTAGCAGCCTATTTATGAGAATGGCATTCACTGAGGGGAGAACACAATTCAAACGTGTAGATAGGAAGAACAGGGGGGCCAAAAAGTTAGACCAGATATTTACATTAGCATATTATGATTAAAGGTTACTTTGGTAGCTTTTTAATTTAACTATAAGTGCAAGCTGACACCTAATTAAAAGTATAATAAAGAAGAAATCACTGCCCACATGCAGACATACGTCCCAGGAAGACCAGTGACTCGTCTGTCCCCTGAAAGCCTGCAATTATGGTCATCGCCGATATTGACTTTGTCATTTTTACAGCTCTTCTAGCTGGTTCTCATGAACAGCCTGCCAAGAGAGCCTCATTGGAGGCAATGCAGTTAATGGTTCCAGACGTTTACGTTCTCTGTGCCCTGCTACAATGTCAATGCCAGGACTGTCTGTGTGTATTGTTAGCCCGATGTGTGTGTGTGTGTGTTGGAAATGGCTGTCTCAGTTATTATCGGGGTAATCCTGAAATTGGAGAGCGTATTAGAGTTGGACATGTCATTCAAGGGTGGGATTCTGCCTGTGTATTGACTACCGTCGCTTCCAATTAGACAAAACATTTCCTCAAAGCCTCGCAGATTGGAGGGACTTACACACTCCTAGTTGGATGTTCGGCACAGACGAACAGGCTGTTAGGTTCTAAATGAGAACAGGTCTGTCCTCCCTGACCTCCTCACTCCTCCCTGTGTGCCGTGAAACTCCTGTCTCATCCTCACCTTTAGCCCCGGCTGCTGTTTTCCCATGAAACCTTGTCTATTGGGTGTGGATATTAGCGCTGGCTGGCCCCGTGTCGGGTGACAGTGTGGTCAGCGTTGGGCCTGTCACTGTGGCCCCTCTAGACGTTGCTGATGGAGTCATTTGTTTTTGCACATTAATTCAATTTCGTCCCCAGACCGGGGTCGGACACCTGCTTTCCATTGCAGTGGAGCAGTGGGGGTGGAGGGGCGCGGGACTAGCTGGGCCACCTGCCGATGTTATTACAGTAGAACAGCGCCCAAACCAACACACACACACACACACACCGTGTCTGATGGCCTTTAGTCATAATTGTCTTTCTATTTTTGATACCTAACTATTCCCGTGTTGACCTTGTGTGTTCTTGCGGTTCAAAACGATTGCTATTACATAAGCCATTAGGAATATTCATTAAGCCATGAGTGCTGTGCGACTTTCTGAAAGGCTGTCCAGACCCACTCGTGTTTGGTTAACTTTTAAAGTCTTAACACGGCGCTGCAGCTCTGTGATGAGCGCCGAGGCCTCAGTCCTCACTACACCAGTTGGAGAAATTCCGTCAGTGATTTCCGCTGCTGGAGGTGAGGAGAGCTCTGGCTCGCATGCTGTAACAGCCAGTCTATTGTTAGTCCTGCGCACCGATGTGAAACACGATGGACTGTGGGGGCACATTCAGCCCTACAGTGCACTGCCCCCGTGTGCTCAACACATCTCCATGCCTCTAAAATATGACTGCAATCAGATCCACGGTCGCCTACTGTTCACTGATTTGCTGACTGTTTGACAGCCATCAACGCAACCTCACATTTCCCCAGGGTCACACACGCACACACGCGCGCGCACACACACACACGCACACGCGCACACACACACACACCAAACTATAGGAACACAGAATCAGTCCTTGCTTGCAGTCCTACATGCAAGTATAGGTAGATGTGTACACATAGTGGAGAAACAAAGATATGCATGCACACACACACACACACACACACACACACACACACAGGAGTGACACAGAAATTACACATTAGCATCTATTAGATATGGATCTGCTGATTACTCGTAACCTGCAGCTAGAAACCCAATAGCCACTCATATGATTGGAATCAGAGTCTTTAGCAGTCTGGTCCCCAGCTGAACCACTGTGTGTCCGTGTGCAGGACTTTAGCACATGTGGTGCAGTGGAAACAAATATTTCTTAAATATTACTACATATTAAGGTCCCGTGCAGGAAATGTCCTTGGGCAAGGTGGAGCAAAAAAGGGCACAAGAGAAATCAGTGCTATTCATCTGCAGAAGTGTAAAACAAAGACTTTTATGGATCAAGATTGAGGTTAAACATCCACGCTTGTGTTTTACTGTGTGGATGAAGTATTTCCAGGTTCCGCTGTTGCATTTGCGTCTGAGGAAACACATTTTTGTATACCTGTTGCACATGCCTGCAATCAACAGATTGTACAGACAAGTACACCATGGTAAGCCAGGAGTTACACAGAGTCTTTCCTATTGTAAAATGCTTCACCATGTATTTGTTCGCTCTGCAATCAGCAGCATCAGTGAATTGTGTTGTTTCACAGTCAAGGACGTTGTAATTAAAATGCATCCAGGCTGCTGCTTCGCCAATGACTTTGAAGCTCCCTGAGGTATATACGGTACCTTTCTTCTAGCGTAAGGTAAATAGAGGAAACTACAAGTTGATGCAACATGTTGCCAATCCTGCAATCAGCCTGTGTGCTGCTGGGATGGACCCAATCACCGCCTGCCTGTCATCCCGCCTGCCTGCCTGCCTGGTACCCAGATGTAGCCTAAGTCTTAAGCCCTTGCTTGTTTAAGAAAGCCTGTCCTGGAAGTAAGTCTTGCAAACCAAGTCTTCCCCTGGAAATGACCAATTACTGGGTAATGTGGACCTGGTTTCTTCCGTGCCAGTTTGAATCGGCATCCTGATGCTGTAATGTGATACGATCTGAAAGATACAGGGATGGAAGTGGTTTGGAGTAGCATGAAATGGTTTCCCTGGCCTCTTTACCTTCCTCTTGTCTACACCCCTTCTCTCTCTCTCCACCCTCCAGGAGCAAATTGGAGTACATACAGTAATTACTGCAATACCATATGAGCCTAATTGATTACTGCTCCCCCCTCGGCCATTGGCAGCAGACTGCGTGTCTTAACAAATCTTTAGTGACCACACATTCAGTTTCGGCTGCGCTGATCTGCAGGAGATGTAATTTCAGTACCGCTGTTTCTTTTTCTAGAACATTCCTGCTTCAGTTTAGCTGCAGCTCAGCAGATGCTGTGACCTGTTGTCCAAACAAAGCTCAAGTCAAATTAAACACTATTGGATGTGTGACCTCATATAAGTACTTTTTGTTTTTTTTTAACAACAGTGCATTACAATGTGATAAATCCATGTATGTGTAAGGAGTTATTGAGTAGAGTATTTAAGAGACAATTTAAAACACATCAGTTTGTGTAAAAAAAAAATCAGATTATTGAAAATGTTCACAGCCTTGATTGACCTTTAAGTGGAACTGCTTATGGTGTACTTTATCACAACGTTTCCCCCCACGTGTTCTGTCGGTAGTTAAATGGATACGCTAGTGTGCATGTGAGGGAAGCTCGGCTGCGGTTCCTCGTGAACAAGTTAGGCCACCAATCAGACTCAGCCTCAGTCAGGATCTGGTGTCCAGCACTAGAGAATGTAGCTGGGGGTGAATGCGGCAAATCCCCCCCCCCATCTATCTGCCCTGGACTCTACACACACACAGTCATGACATGGACATTCGAGATCCGTGGCCTTAGCTGCTTCAATGAGCAGATAAATGCATGGGGGGGTTGTAGGAGTTTCACACCCTCTGAGGCATCATAAGAAAGAGTTTAGGTGTGCGATGGACTGCGTCCACTGCCTGAGACACATTTGAATCAGTCACCGCTGTTACTACTGTGATGGCATCATATGGCCCCATGCTCTCATCCGTGAAGAAGAGGCGAAAATATATCCTTTTTGTGAATCATCAGCCCAGCTGCATGAAGTCCAGCGAGCATTATGCACTCCATCCCAAACCAGAAGCTCATCTCAGCCGCTTCCAGCCAGACCTGCTCCTCTCAACATGATGTACCCCCCACCCCCCCGGCCAGATTATCTCAGCTCACATCTGTCCAAACAAACACGCTCCGTTTACAACACTTCAAACTTACCAAGAAGCACCTTGTAATCGTCTGTGCTAACCCATTTTAGATCTATTGTGTTTCAGGTCAGAGTTAGGTTTTTGAACCTGGCACAGCAAACCCATCCAACAAAAGTTTCTCCCAACACTTTACAAGCGCAATCCTCACAACTCCAACGCCTTTAACTGCTTGTCAATCTCAAATAGAACCAGAGATGCTGCAAAACTCTGACTGAGTTTTCATTGGACGCCTAATGTCCTTTAAAACATGTTTTTCCTAGCAGCACTAGTTCTTGCATCGGAGGAACTTCAAACAGATGCCAGCAGACTCTCGGTGCACATAGCCAGGAGACGACAAATTCCCTGTCCATGCAGTGAGGACATTGGGATTGAGTGGCTGCTGTCGGAGAAAGGACAGAAAATGAGGACCATCGTTGATGCGGCACGCCTGCCTTCAGGCTCTGGTTGCCATGGTGATTGATGCTTACGTCTGACCGCAGCTGTCTGGACCAGGGAAGTTTTTTTTTTCTCTAAATCTGGTTGCCAATGAACATACGGTGAGAAAAGATGAACTAGAAAGAAAGCAACAGAAAAACATTCAGGAGCCCATACAGCGTGAAGCGGGATTAAACGGAGCAGGGACAGAGTGAAGAAACAGTTGTTCCCTGGATGAGATGATGTCGGCGACAGCGGTAAAAGATGCTGACGGTGAGGAAAATGGACCTTGAAGAACTTTGCGAGTCAGCATAGATACGTAGGTGGGACGGCCATGTTATGGACTTATTTTGGAACATCCCGTAGCCAGGGGTCAGGACAGGCCCACAGTTACATGCAGAGTCATGGAAAAGTTGCTGCAGCCTTTCCATGGCCCACTGGACTCATGATGAAGTGGGATGAAGTGACTCTAAATAGATGCTTTATTCCTGTAAAAGTCATCATCTGGTTCTGGACCGATGGGAGCTTAGAGCTGCTCAGACACAAGCGGGAGGCGTGTTCCCCTCTTCCTCCAGCGTGAGGCGTCGATTACAAGGGATTTACATTTGCAAGGTTGCGCTCCACCACTAGATGTGAGTGTTGCACCAGCTGCAGCCCCGGTTATTGATGCCCCAGCTCAGCCCCTGGAATCTGTGTTATATGTTTTTGAATCATCTGTTGTAAACCCTCTTTGAAATGCAACAAGTTGTGGAGTGGATTTTCAAAAATATTATTATCTAAACTAAAATTAGAGGGTTCGGAATGGCAGCAAGAGCAGAGGATAGAGTGCAATGTTTTAAATGGACAGAAGGGATAGAGGTGAGACAGAACAAGGGCTTAAACGAGTCATCATGTTACCGCTCTGCGTCTTGGCATAGAGCGGCGAGCACTATTTATGTCCAACGAGAGATTAACAATGAATGTGAGGTAAGCTGTGTTTGTTCTGACCAGGTGAAAATGATCCATTAAAATAATCAGGGTATTACATATCTGCTTGAATGTGGCTACCTCACCTTGCAGCTTACTAAGGTTGCCTCATTGATGAAAAATGCCACCCACATCTGCGCTGTCAAGCACGCCGGCCCACACGATGAAACCGAACCGTGTCGGAGCACAATGATTGAATTGTCCTCTTTGGTTGGGGGAAAGAACTGATGCTGGATGATGAGAGGCAGCGAGACGAACAACAGAAGATGCTACTTTACATCTGAAAGACTTTACAGCTTCTGGGGTGTTCAGACTTGTTGGACAGGAAGTCTTATCTCTCCAATAGAGCAGCCGTCTCTGATAAGAAGTTGGCCTCTAGACAGCGACAAACTGCTAGCAGCTGATAATGTGAATGGGATTTTTTTTTCAGTATTGTGCAGTCTTCCTTTCGCTAACACGTTTATAGGCTTGCAAATTTGTCCTCCCCTCAACTCTCAATGTCTCATTTTTCCTTTAGTAATTTCCACAAGCACAACTTATTGTATTATTTATATTTTTGTATTAGGTTTTGACAGTAGAAACTGATATGAGGAGAGCTGGCGCACAAGACGGCTCTCTAGTTGCATCTCCGTGTCAAAACAGAAATCGCTCGTGTGTTTCTGGGAAATGTTCCTGCTCCTGTAATGTAGTAGAATTTCCACGTACCGGCTGGGTTCCGTAGTTAAGAGTGAAAACGTCTCCCACAATCTCGTGAACCGTGCGGACGGTTATGGTGCCGGGTGGGACAGAACAGAAGCATTCATTATCGCAAGCGCTCCCCCATCTGACTACATTGGATTGTGTTGCGCTGCAGTTTATTATTGGGATTGGCTTGTTTTAGAAAAAAGTACTTGCCACTGATCGAAATGAAACCAAGCTGATGCTCGATGAGGCTCACAAGTGATGAGAGAAGTCAGCTGTCAGAAACATTTAGCATCAACAGCTGAAGACTCGGCGTGGGGAGTGGGTCACACAAAGACCGGATGTAGAGCCCGATAACAGAAACGGTGATTCACTGTTGTAGTTTCAGTGATTTGGTTCGGCTTAGGGACTACAACTGCATTGTTAGCTTCAGGGAAAGGTTCCTGATTTGGGTTAAACACACAGACACCCGCTATGGGCGTGAGGGTGTACCACCATGCTAAGGGCCGCGCGTGCGCTTTCTGACACAGACTGGGCCAACATGCTGAGGTTTAGCTGGTAAAGTGTCTGAGGTGTTAGACGATTAGAACATCCGACCAGTTGGTATGTCATGTAAAACGCACGGCAGGCAAGTTACAGCGTAATAACCTAAAATTACTTTTGTGCAGAATGTTAATGGTTAACTGTCTAGTGATTGATCCATCACCCGGGAAACATTTGTGCCAAGCTACCATGGCACCGCTGGTACAAACCTAACCTGCTGCCAGTGCAATAAGAAAACACAGAGACTCAGGAAAGTGACCCGCGTGAGTCACATGAGACCAACTTACCGACTCGGCTCTTAGTCAGGCACATCTGCCCAACACATGTCAGCATGAGTCTGCCCCGGAGCGGCGTCTCTGGGATGAGGGAGTGTCGTACGGATCCCAGGCCCTGTTAAAGCCGCTCGGCTCTGCGCTGCGCTGAAACACACTAAAGCTCTGGGGCCTCTGAGTGGATAAACAGCAGAATAAAGATTCTGTTTCATGGAAAGCAGTCTGACATGGCAGGGCTGTGCAATGTGTATTGTTTGCATTTGTTTTATGTAACGTTAACGCTTCACTCCTTCTTGACTTCACAGCTTTATAGTTACTGACAGCGAGGGTTTGCTCTGCACCCGACTGCGAGAACAAAATCACTCTGCAGTCACATTGCTGACCGTTGCTACTCTCCGGAATAAATATCCTTTTGTTGACTCCCTAAATCTTATTTGCAGCCAGGCCTAAGGAGCGAAGTAAGTGTGCTTGTGTTTCTACACGCGCAGCACCTCTGCTACTGTGAGGACGCAGCGGTATGTTCATCTGTGCATCGTCTTCTTTGCCATCGCTCGTCTCGTGAGGGCCTGAGTCACTGTTTGAGAAGCTTGTTGCCACATGCACGAGGAATATTAGCAATCGTCATCCCAGCTCTGGTTTGGATGCCCTGATGAATTAACTATTATGCAGCAAATATTACACATGAGAGGAATTGTAACAAAGTCATATCAGCTTCGTCCATCGAAAAATTATGGACAAATAGATGGGTTAAAAGGATTAAAAAACGGGGCCATCTGGTGGACGTTTGGTTTGTTCATCTCACACAGTACTTGGATAAATAGTGTAAAGCTGTTTGAGTGCTGGAGGCAAAAGGAAAGGGGCCCCTTAAATTGTATGACACATAAAGCTCATTCTTTTCCTTCTTCTCTGCAGCACTTGATGAGTGTAAGCGTATCTAGGGTGCAGATCTTTGCTTAAACTGGATTAAAATGAAAAACAGCTACAGACTCCTAATTTAAAGAAGAAGAAAAAAGGTAATAAACAAGAAAGTAGATCCGTATGAGGCCCCTGGGAGTCGACGGCAACACGGCTTGCTCACCAGCATAAAGTGAATTCCTGAAAGGATTCCAACTCCTGGAAAAACATGACAAGGATCTTAACATAATAAACATGATCTCAGTCTGGACAAGCATGGCTCAGACTCACTGCTCTCCCCAGGATCCTTGTTCTTGTATTTTCACCTGCGTGTCACCGTGTATCCAGTGCGTGTGTGTGTGTGTGTGACCTGGGCCCTTCCTACAGGATTTGTTTGGGGTGTTTATTTGTACTTTAGACCACCATGAATGAATCAGAAGCGTTGCTGCCCCCCCCCCCCCCCCCCCCCCACTTATTTACTGTCTCAAATCAGGAAGGCAGAGGAAACCTGTAACAAAATCAAACTCATGCAAACAGAAAGGTTATTGATTTCTGATCTGCTCCATAATCTAATAGGTTGGTCTTTGGGCCATGCTCCACCCTTCATCCCAGTTCCATGGAAGCCAGTCTGCTGACAAACAGAAAAAGACAATCTTAGCATCAGCAACGCCGCCTCGCTATGCCTAGTCCAGGACCGGAGTAACATCTGGATCTGCACCACGATTTACATTCAGGGACAATGTAATCAATCAATAGATCATTTACTGAGGAAGCAGAAAATGGATATCTAAATTCTAAAACAATAATTCAGCTAATTACACCAGCCCTGATTCATGTGTCCTTTAAGGCATTCAAAAACATTGAACCAACGTCCAGGAGTAATCAAAAGGGAAATTCACCTCGTCATCGTTTCCTTCCTCTTCTGTGACTGGGAGATGGGGTCGACGGAGGCGAACAATCGAGTTCGTTAGAAGAGAGGAGCGTCTATAGAGGATGGATGCATTCCCATCGATGGGCGGGGTGAGACAGGTGAAGGCTGCAGAGGAGGAAGCCCCGCCTCCTGACTCTATTGGTCTCATTGCAGCCACGGTGGCACAGTGGTTAGCGCCGTTGCCTCACAGCAAGAAGGTCGCAGGTTAAAATCCAACTTGGGTGGACTTTTCTGTGAGGAGTTTGCATGTTCTCCCTGTGTCTCTCCGGGTTCTCTCCGGGTTCTCCGGCTTCCTCCCACCACCAAAAACATGCAACTTCGGTCCAGGTCCTTATTGAAAGAGAGAATTCATTCTCAATTGACTTACCTGGTTGAATAAAGGTTAAATACAGCGGCTCACATCGGTGCAGATTTCTCTCTGCGGTCTCTAACCTGCAGTTTTAATGACGCTGTTGTGTAAAATCTTTCCGTTCTATTGCGCAGAAACAAAACAGATCACAGAGGTCACACATAGAGGTCACACACATCATCCTCACCGCCATCATCTGCGAACCGGCCGGCCCAAACGCAACAACTCGACAAAGCACCAAGGCCTCACACTGTCACGGCTGTGCCGCTCACCACACCCACTGCCCCGCTCGGCAATCAGCTGATCCCTGTCACCTGCTCCCGTCACCAGCTGCAGCGCATCATCAATCAGCCCCGGCCATTACATAACCCCAGCCAAGACAACACAAGAGCAAGATGCAGAGAGTGGAGTGACCACAGTCTTTAAGCAGATGTAATTCATCTGCCTGACCAACTGTATATATTCTTTATTGTTATGTAATAAAATATTTTTTCTTAAAAATCATTTGAAAGATTTTTTTGTTAAATATTTCAAATCTGGATTTTCCCATTTACTTATAATGGAGGATATGCATTCAAATTCACTCAGCAAAAATCCCGGTCATAAAGGGGTCCGAGATGCGCCATCATGAAAAATGTCTTCGGGATCTGATCCAGAATGAGGCCAGGAAAAATATTACATTTATTACAAGTCCATTTACTGATTCAAAAATCAGTTAAATATACACATCAACACCCGATTCACTTTTACATTTCGTGGTTGGGTGTATAAAGATGCCGACAACAATTTAGAACCTTTAGGTGACGATCCAGAGCATCCAGGAATGTTTAAATACATGACTGGGTTATTTATTTATTGTACCTTGGTGGAGTTTTTAGCGTGCTTTCCTACTTATTATTATTGATCCCTACTCAGGAAACACAGTTGCTCTTTCCAGACATTAAACTGGAATGATTCTAGCTGAGCTCAGATTTACTGTTGATGTTATTTAAGGATTTATCTTGGTAGCCAAGCTCTTCCTCCACCCTGTTTGTGTTTATCTACTGATGAACCCCCCCGGCCCCATTCCTAAACCACCATCCACTGCTCCAATACCAGTCTGATCCAGCCCTCCCAGTCCCTATAAGGGAGATGGAGCAACTTCGTGACTCAGACGTAAAGATGGGGACTCGTGACAGAAGGCGTGGTCCCGTTTTTAATCAACATGCCTCATTTTGTCTGCAGTAAACACACACACACACACACACACACACACCAAAAAAAAAATTCCACACTCAGAGGCTAAACTGAAAATATGCTCACATTTTTGAAGAATGTTAAATAAACAGAATTAGGGTTTTTTTCTTTTTATATTTGGTTTTATTTTGTTAATTCATGTTGAATTGTTTTACTATGAGGTGAAACTTTGTCATCCGTCTTTGGCCAACCTTCTTTCTGTCCCACATCTTGTGTGCGTTGCTGCTGTTGCGTTTTGTTGGCTGGACTAATGATCAGGAGACGCAGGAGGGAGCCAGAATTGAATAACTGTTGCTTTCATCTTCCAATCTGTAATCTACATTAAGATTTATGTGTTTATATTATTACTAGCTCCAGTCCTGGATCCAAACGACTCCCCTCATCGAGCCTCTGAATCACCGGAAGACAACAACACATCTGGCCTGGCGCGCTCCTGACGTGCGTAAACGCTGCTGTTCTGTAGAAACTCCTTCACTGGCCGACGCCGTGACGCATTTACCCCTGATTGGCCCAAAGTTTTGGATTTGATCCGAAGTGCCGACATTCTGGAGGTCCCATATAAACGACGAGCGCACGGCTCCGGAGCTCAGACTGAGAGGACCCGCACCGTGCTCGCTGCGTGTTTGGAGTTTTTCGGGATGGCGCCGTGCGTCACAGGTTCCCTGCTGGTGATGATGGCGTGCGGGCTACCCATGTGGAAGGTGACCGCCCTCATCGACTGAAACATCGTGGTGGCGCAGTCCCTGGACGGTCTGTGGATGTCCTGCGTGGCGCAGAGCACCGGCCAGATGCAGTGCAAAGTCCACGACTCCCTGCTGGCTCTGCCGCAGGACCTGCAGACGGCGCGCGCCCTCACGGTGACGGTCGCCGGTGCCCGGTGCACCAACTGCATCAGGGACGAGCTGGTGCAGGCGAGGGTGGTGAACGCCGGCGGGCTGATCTACGTCATCAGCGGGCTGTTCGTGCTGGTGCCGCTCTGCTGGAGGGCCAACAACATCATAGTGGATCTTTACAACCCGCAGGTGCCCCCGTCCAAGAAGAGGGAGATCGGGGTTGCTGCTGCTCGGGGGCACCCTGCTGTGCTGCTCCTTCTCCCGGGGGGGTGAGAGGCGCGTATCCCATCAAATACGCGCCCACCGAGACGATCGCAGCCAACAGAGAGTTTGACGAGAGGCATTATGTTTAAACCCCAAACTGTTGCAAGTGCGTTAAAAAAGATGCTCCGGCGCATCCTGGGACGGAATGAGCACGGACTGCAGATATAAAGCGCTGAACTGATCGGCAGGTCTTTATTTATTTATTTTTATTTTTTTATCAGACGATAAATCAAGCCGAAGTTGTAGATTTGGAGGCTGATATTTTTCTGTTCTTCATGTCGGGTCAGAAAAGCTGCAGAGTTCCTTTGACAATAGTTTTTTTTTTTTTGTTCATCCCTGGTTCCCACAGTGAACCACGCATCGACGTGGGAAAGTTATTCAGGCCAATGTTCACGCATGTTGTGATCAAACAGGGGGATTTGGGTTTTGAATGCATGTACAGTGTTTGTTATCTTTTAACTGAACGGACTTTTTCTAATAAAGAGAAAATATTTTATTTGTCTCAATTTGTCATTTATAGCCTCATATAGCTGCTATTTAGCCCTCTGTAGTCATTTATGTCTGCTGAAAATTCATTATTAAATCTTAATATACAGATTTAGCATTTTGTATTAAAAACATGGCATGGTCCTAAAAGACAATGTACAATTAGAGAATCTTTTCATCTCATGGATCCCTTTTTCATTTTATAGATAAGAGGATATAAGTTTACCCAAAAAGTGGAATTCTGCTCTGGTATTTTCTATAATTAAACTACAACTTTAATTGCTTGAATATTTCTTCAAATATTGCACTGGCACACCGTTTTAGAGATGACCTGAGATATAGATATCAGGAATATGGGCCTAATGTTCATGAATTTGTTTTAATGAAGGCTTTTGCCATTAGATTCCTAAAGCAACCACTGTTTACTGTAGCACATTAACCAAAGTTAGAGGCACAAGTCTATTTTGAAAAGATGATAATTAACATGATAAACCTGCAGTGGAACCCACCGACACTGTGTGTGCTGAAGAATTCAGTGAAGCGTAACTATTGAACGTAAGACTCTACCACAGCCTGTCAGTGTGGTGTAAACCTATTATTTAACCTGTCTTCAGCTGATCGGCGTTTACAAGCACAACGTTGGCGTTAATTCATTTCATACACAAAGACATTGTCCAGAAATTGCAGCCTGTCATCATGAATGCTGCCACACTGACCCTCTGACATACAACATGAAAATATACAATGCTTTGAAAAATAATGATCAGATTGCAGGTTGTGTTTGGCTTTTCTTAATCACGGCTAATACCCCAACACAATATAAATAATTAGTGTTAAACAACTGCAGGTAGCACATCTTGATTTTAGATTGTCACTTAGCATTTAAGCCTTGGCTTAAATTCCTTAAATTATTCCTAAAATAATTGTAAAGGCTATAAATGTGAGAAACTGATTTGTTGTCATTTCAAGCTCAAAGATAAGCCTAAAACTAGAAAAGCACTCCAAGAGCGCAGACCTTCACCAAGCAGCTACTCAATTTATTCCAGATCAGAAATACAGGTAGAGAAACCTCTTTCCCTGAGGGGGGGAGAAGAAGATAACAGGAGTGTGAGTGCATGATAGAAGGATTTGGGCCCAATTATCAGTCTGGTCGGAGATAACAGAATTTCTTATTCACGGTGACTTAACAGTGAGATGAACAGGGAATTCTAGGTTGGCAGTTCAGTCTGGAAATACATCTTCATTTACTCATAAATAAAAGATTGCCCAAATATTGGAATGAATGAATCATGGGACGTAAAGTAATAGAATGTGTCCGTTTTGATGGTTGAAGGGTGGATTTAAGGGTGGTAACACAGTAGTTCAGGAACTCTTAATATTTTGACATCAGCCATGCTAACACCACTCAGAGTTTAAGCCACCAGAGGAGAGCAGCTTTACGAGGTCTGTGGAATCTCTACGCCATTAAAAGCTGCCCCCCCAGTCAGCCCAACACTCACTGGTACAGCATGCTGTTTGCAGGCCGGTGCTTCAGTCAGCGTTTGCTGGCTCGCTGAAGGGCTGGCAGAACCTGCCGTGGCTGTGTGTGTGTGTGTGTGCGTGTGTGTGCTCCCACCTCCTCCATATCCTGTATGTGTGTGTGTGTGTGTGTGTGTCCTTTCCTCATTACTCCAGGTCTTCAACCACTCACCAGGTTACTGACCAACTTAAGTGGTTGATAAATATCGGTTCCATAACATCCTTGCTAATTGCTAATATCATTGCTCACTTTGGATCAGTGCTCTGTTTGCTCATCCTCTCCCTCCCTGTGTTCAGGAACCCCACGCCAGCAGCCATCTGCTGCCTCCGCTTCCCGAGCTCTCCCGTTTCAGTTCTCCGGAGGCCCAGGCCTCAGCTGGACTCCATCATAAGCCCCATTCACCCTTTCCCTCTTCTTCTTCTCCGTGTTTCGGGGTCTGAATTTTGGGGCTAAGATCTTGTGACAGTCCATAACAAACATTTTCCAAAGCATCCCACAAACGCCCCCCCCCCCCCTCAATTGAACAATGCCTGTCGCATTTCCACAAACGGAGGAGTCCAAATGGAGTGGGATGGTTTGACAGCTCCTTGGTCCAAATCACAGGCGGACACTGTGATGAAACCACAGATGTGCAACCATAGATGGGCTGAGGGAGCGGTCATGTATTCCCTAACAAGGATTCTTGAGATTTTGAAAATTTCTTTACGACAGCTCTTAAAGCTCTCTGTCATTTTGATGAGTGTGCATGTGTGTGTCTGTGTGTGTGTGTGTGTCACCTCACAATGGCATCCATCAGAAACCTGCTCATAACTGCTGCACTCTCCCATCTGTGAGCTTCGCTGCTCAAAGATGAGGAATAGTCGCTCGGCTGTGGAGGATGCCTCCCTTTCCCAAGATGCCGTGTTCTCCATTGCCTCTGAGAAGACAACGGATTCAAAAACAGAGAGGAAATAGACTCAAATCTAAACTTAACTACAATCAGGTCAGACAATAAGGAGGATGTGGGAGGGGAGGAGGAGAATTTCATATGTTGCCCTAAAAAACCAATAGGAAACTGCTCACGTAATGGCATCCTGTCATTTTCTGGGGCACGCAGAGACTATTTAAGATTGGAAACCAAGACCAACTGATATTTTTAAGATTAACAATCTCTGAGGAACATTAAGTCTTCTTTCATGTGTGATATATACCATCTGTTCCCTTGTTTTTGTGGCAAAGACACGAGGGTTGAACACGCTATAGAAGACAAGTTATTTATCTTTCCTAATTGCATGTCCGCTCTGCTTCTTTTATTGAACTGACAAAGCTGTCACAGTTTGACAAATTCTGCCTCCTGATTTGCATATTAATTGCCCACCCCTGCGCATTAACAAGTCTGGCTATTTCCTTGCCGCCTCCCACAGATCCTTTCCCAACTGTGATTGCTTTTTTTTGCACCATTATCTATTGTGCTGTAAATAAAAATCTCATCAGAAGGGCTGCAGTCTGAAATGCTTGAAGCGGAATGTGGAAGCGACAGCTGACGTCATGTTCCTTTTTCTTTCTGGACTCCAACCTGTCGCTCTGTTCATTCCAGTACTTTTATTATGGGCAGCGTATTTCAGGTATCGTTTTTCTGCCGCCTGCCTGTCGTTACTCTGTTTCTTGTTTGGCGCTTAAGTTGTATTCTTAAATTACCTGTACACTTTATCTCCCGCCTCCGTCTCCGCATTTTGGGGTCCAGTTTGGGATCCAGCCATGGTTGTCTGTCTCTGTGTGGCCCTGCGATGCGCTGGCGATGCATCTGAGGTATGCACCGCCCCTCGCCCATAGCAAGTTGGACTAGGCTCCAGCAACACATCCGTGACCCGCAAAGCATCTACAAGAAAATTGAGGCATTGATGAATGATTGCCGTGGCAGGCATTGTCCACAAGCAGGCCCGGAGACGGAAGAGACTGGCTCTCTCTGATCTCAAAGGAACACAGAGATCAAAGTAAATTCAGAGTAATATCAGGAGGGGTGAATCTGGTTGACACCGGTGCGATTTTCCAGTAGCACAAGTCTGGCCCTACCTGTATCCACTCTGAACTCTAACGGGTTGTTCCCTGCCACATGTCCAATTCTGCTATTAATCTTCATGAAAATCCCTCAAACAGTGTTTGTGTAATCCTGCTAACAATATTGACTCATCACTTACCCTCCTTGGAGAAGGTAAGAATGAAGCTAGAGGCACTGAATTCATGTGATGCAACACATGAGGCGGTCGCAAATTTCTCTGAGGCAGAGTTTGAGTCATACTGCAGGGAAAATATTTAAGCCTACAATATCTTTGAGTGTGAAGTACCACATTTGACAAAGATTTGGAAGCAGTTTTACACACGTTTTAGCCTAAATCCTCATAAAAATCTAGTAAATAAATCTGTAAAATCAGAGAAGGAACCGGAACGCAGAGGAATTCACCAGCGCTGTGCGGCGCTGCTGTGTCGTACACTATCATCTGCATCCTGCTGTTATGTTGCATCAATTCTTTAATGTTTATGAGTCATTTATATTTAAATGCTCACTTTGTTGGAGGTGTTCCTGAGAGCATAAACTATTCATATGAATTAGATATGAGGATAAAGCCAGCTCTCGGTTCCTATGAGAAATCCACAGAGCCGAGTGACATAACATAAAATACATATTTGAAGAGATGAAGCTGGAGTCTAGTAAGAAATCTGCATATGGGATAGTATGCACATTCAAACATAGTAATCATACTCTTTCTTAGAGTAGATATGTGCTCATAAATCACTTGCTGAAATGCTTTATTGAGTGTTTTATGAATTAATCGGCACGCTGGCAAAGATAAGCTGCTGCACACCAGAGACCACAATAATAATAATCATGCAAGAGGATTTGGTAACGACAAACATAAATACATTTATCATGATTATGCACAGTTCTGTTTGCAGTACAGGAAATATATATATATATAGGGTCAGAATTCAAAGTTATTCCAGGTATCCAATTGGTCAGATGCACAAAACTTGAGTAAAGGAGCTGCCCTGATAGCTAAAACAAAGCTGGCCAGTAACTGGAACAGTTGCTCCGGATTGTGCCTCCTGAATGCTCTATTCTGCGGCTTGCAGTGAGTGGGAAGTGAGTGTGTGTGGGCTTTGGGAGGCAGTAACCGTGTTGATGCTACTGTGTAAGTAGGCAGACAGAAGGCTTACAAAAACCATCTCCAGTATTGCTTTTGTTGAGTGTGATTGCCTCTCATCGTGATCGCTTTATAACGATGCTCTCTACGGGAGATTTTAGAAGATCGCACGGCGTCATTAATGTAATGGTTTTGCATTTGGTGTGTAAACCTTAGAGAGTGTGAGAATCAAACATTTGTTAAGCCATGCTTTAACTTTCATTCCTCTTTTGGATCACTGATTACCTTCCATACAATGCTTTGAACTTTATGACACAAAACAGGATTGGCTTAAAGATATTCATATTTATTTTAATAAAATTGTATCCTTCGCTCAACTGAACGTTGTGTGAGGAAGACTATCCCTTTCGTTTGTTTCTCATATCTTATCATTCACACCTCATACATATGGAGGACCAAAACTGCCACAAGTAAAAATAAATATAAATGGGAAACACATTAAACATAAATTAATTAATAAAACAGTTAATATAAATACAAAAATATAAAACAAGATTCAAAAATGTTAAATATATGTGGAAATAAATACGAAAATAAATATCAATAAATATCAATAAATAAATAAAAGCGCTCTGCTATTATATTTATTTATTTTCATGCTGCAGATGAAAAAGGCAGCAAAATATGTTATTCAAATGAGGGGGCGGTCTTATTTTTTGTATTACTGTATACTTATTTATTTATTTATCTTCTTGATACTGACATCAAGAAGATGGGAAGGACCTGGAGACAGCTGGAGAGCAGCCCGGGACAGAGCGCTCTGGCGGAGGAGCGATGGGCTTGACTGACTTTTTCTTTTATTGTGTATCAGTCCAAACTGTGATGGACAGGTGATGTTTGCTTGATCTTTAGTGTCCATGGGGATAGAATGTAAGTAATTATACAGTATCTATAATTCATTAGAATGTTTTGTTGGCACCAATCAGGTTCCTAATTAAACATCAAACACAAGTGATAATGAATTCATTTTCAACCCTCTCTGATGTGGTTTTGCAGAGTCTGTGTGGACACCTGAGCCATTTTTTTTGTAGCGTAATTGTCCGTCCATCCATTTTTTCTTCTTCGCACGTCACGTATCCCAGCTTGCTATGGGCGAGAGGCCGGGTACACCTCGGACGCGTCGCCAGCAGAGACGGACAGTCATTCATACACACACTCAGGGACCATTTGGAGCAATCTATCCACCTAAATTGCATGTTTTTTGGAGGAGGGAGGAAACCGGAGGACCCAGAGAAATGTGTCTGCTGGTTTGGACAGACCACCTGGTTCTGAATAATAAAGCTCAGCTTCTGGATTTCCCTTCTCCTGCATTTGGGTTCTTCGTTCTTACCTGCCTTGGCCCCTGACACTGCCACTGTGCCACCGTGCTGCCCTAGGCTGATTGGATTTTTATATTTCTTTACAGCCATGCTCAGGTATGTACGATGATGAAACATCCAGTAGAAGAATAACAAAACAAGTACAATCTCAAAGGACAAGTTTATTTTAATTGTTAAGGTTCAGGACAAAAAATATCGAAATATTCTTTTTTTTACTTACACAGCATTGGTCTGCTCAAGCGCTCGGTAACCCTAACCCTAACCCTAACCCAGTATAATAGAGCTGAATGATCGGTATTTTTTCAAAAAGTGTAACAACCTCAAAAACTTTCTTTGTGTCATTATTCTGGATGGTAGACACAAAACGCATGTTCTGTGATGACCACTTTCCAAGAACACCGACATCAGAACCTGCTTGGATGAGGAGGAACAGTGTGTGAATCCCCCATGTGTGCAGGACAAGTTGACAACACTCGTCCTCTCCTCTCCAGCTCCCAATGCTGGCTCCCACTATTTTGTCATTATCCTTGGCCTGTTGTCAAGCACACACCCTCTCATTTCTTCGGACCACATACATCCTCTCACAACTTAATTCCCTGCAATATCACCTCATCAACAGAGAGGCAAAGAGAAATGCTCGAGAAAATGACGTGAGGAGGGGAGATGGAGAACAGGGAAGCTGCCAGAATAAAGAAAACAAGTGCGACTCGGCTGTCGAGTGGGGCAGGGTGTATACGAGGCTGAGCCGTGCAGTGATTCAAACAACCGTAGCTGTTAATAAGAGCATATGTCACCCACAAAGGAAGGCTCAGGAGGCAGCCGACAGGTGATGCTCGGATTTATTTGCTGTTCCGCCCACTCTCCCATCTGTCTGGGCATTTGAAGATGCGGTGGCTGCACCATACCTCTGCTTTATGCTACAGATGCAAACACTCATAAAGTACATTTAGTTTATTATTTCATTACACAGTAACAGTCACAGAGTACATCATTACTTGCAGTCAGTGGACGAATATTTCCAGCAGCTGTCATCGTGGCTTGAGAAAGGAGAGGGCCGTTTGTGACCAATTAGAGCAGCAAAGAGGAGCACGCAGGTCGCGTCGCCCACCTGTGAGCGCCTGAACGGAGACAGAGGAGACAGAGGAGACAGAGGAGCCTCACCAGTATCATCTCGTGCCGCATTAGAACTGAACAGATCGCGTGAAGAGTGAAGCAGGGGTTCTGTTGTGAGAAGAAATAGTGTCGGAGCTTCTCTATGTGAAAACTCAGCTCTGGCGCTGAAGCACACCTAATGCAACGTGCATTCTCCGATGAATGTGCTGTAAATGCTAAATGTATAAGCATTGGGATGACATTTTGGTGGGTGTCTCTTCCTACGGTTATCAGTACCTGTGCAACCCATTTGAGTCTGTCCTCTTTTTGTGTGCAGCAGGCTGTGTGCCCCCGTTGGAGCCTTCTCTCTGTACTCTATTGTCTTAGGGTGGTAAGGTTTTGCGCTTTCGACTCTGGAGAGGTCTATCTTCTCTAATAGATCTAAATGGCACTTTGCATGTGGCCCTGAAAGTGTAAAACATAATTAGATCTCATCCAGGGCGTTGCGTGCCGGGACCGGCTTCGACAGAACCCGTAACTTTGGATGAGCGGCCTAAAACAAGGTGATTGCCGTTGTCTCGTCTTCAAGAAGATGAATGAATGAAACCCAAATGTTAGCTTCCCTTCTTTGGCTCCATGTGATGGATCAGAACTTTTTGCTGCAAATGATGACTTACTTCTGGCCTTATTTGCCTTCCTTCCACCACAGTTCAGGGTCTCTGTACGGGACCACAGCTGCAAAAGTCAGTCGGGTAGAGGCGCTTCCCATGTTTGGACCCTTATACTTGCTTATTCTTTGATTGCTTTAGGACTTCTCTCTCTCACCATTATCCTCAGGTCAGTCCATGTTTGTCTTTCTGATGAGAATAATCCTGATGCTGCATGTCTTGTAGTCTTTAGCTAAGAGTCTCCATCCCCCCCATCACCGCAGACATCCTTGTTTACTCTTTCCCAAAAGTGCATTTCCTTTCTTCTCTCTGCTAGAACGGTGTGACTGATTTCTCATAGCAATGCAGTCTCATCGGACCAAACTGCTCTCGCACTTCCTGTAATTGTAAGAATAAGCAACACAAATGATGGCTGCGTCTGTCTGGTAAAAGAAACTGCTCCATGATGTTGTTTCTCCTTGTCAGTTATGAATATGGTCCTTCTGAGAACCTCATCAAGCACAGGGCGGCACTGATTTGTGCAATAAACAAGAAATCTTGATAGTGCAACACCTGCACACAGATGTAGGTTCGTGTTTCTGAGACTGTATCGTTTTCTTCGTTACTTTGTTATTGAAGTTGGTCCGCAGGGCTGACTGAGGCTGTTCATTTCCTGAGTGTACGGACGAGAAGGCTCATTGCAGAGGGCCTCCAGCTTTAAATCCACTAATCCAAAATGAGGCCAGTGTCTCACAGACACAGCTCATGTGTCCGTGGCATGAGCTGGAAGAGCAATGAAAGATGTTTGTTCTTTGACCGATATGAAATATTGCAGCTCTCTCTCTCATCTTAGCCTCAGGGTTTTGGATGATTTCTCCGGGCTCCTTCTTGTCTGAATAGTTTGATTTTGGCAATTATGTCATGGTTAAGGATTTAAAAGGCGAGTAAGAAAGCAAACTTATGTTATTATGTCATGGATATAGAATCAATGCTAAGTTTGCGTCAACTAAAGTGCATAAAATGTGGGATTTATTTGTTTAAAAGTAGGTGAAAATCATTATCTTTTCTTTTAGCTCCCCTCCCACTCTGTGCATGTGCCCTGTGTGAACTGCATCTCATTTTGGTACAATGCTATTAATACAGCATCAACAGGCTGCGTGTAGAAGACGTGGTCACACGTTTACATTAGTCCATCATGTTCGATTCGACTGGTGACCAAGCCTTGCCGTTCGCTCTGTATTTAGCAGCACACCTGAGCTTTTAAACCAGGAGTCTGTGACATTTCTGACGCAACAGGAGTGCGGTGGGCTGTGGAACATTCTGATGATGCAAACTCATCAGCAGAAAGAGGGCACAACTCTCCGGGTGAAAAGAGCTGTCCTGTCGGCGGCGGCCTCCTGCTGTCATTAGGATCTCCTCTCTTTCTGCAATGTGGTGTTGGTGGTTTGAATCCAACGCCACTCTTGTTATCCTCCATTTGAGTGCTGAATCACTCTGAATTGGAAGCCAACCGACCGAGAGTCCACCAAATGAAGATTTGTCTCCAAGAGAGAGATGCGATTTAAAGTAATGATTCTTTCTTGTGTCCCTCGCTGCCTCTGACTCTCATCGATCTAACTGCTGCACATAAATGTCATGTTGAAAGACATACGACACAATAAAAGAAGACAAATGTGATTTTAATATCTTTTGCGTGAGAAGTGAAAAGTTAAAGCCAAAAACTCCTCCTAGCCAACAGTGGAGTGGGAAGCTGTTTCCTAGGTAACGCGTCAGATTGCAACGACTTCTCTTCCTGCATATTGTGGGATGGTTGAATGTGGGTCATGTATGCAGCTGCACTGATGAACACAATGTGTACATATGACTCGAAACAGCTCCTCCATGACTTTCCTTTTACAAGAAAGGAATGACCTCTAGAATTGATTTCTTCCGGGGATTGTCAGAGAGCCATGTTGCATTAGCTCTCCTTAGATAATCCCTGGTGGAGGATTATTCTAGTGCTTGGTTAGAGGCCTCTATATGTGGGGAAAAAGCATGAGGCTTCTTTTAAAACTCAAACGTCGGTTGACCTGATGGTAGGAAGGGGTTTGGCTCCAGCCATCTTCAAACGAAACCTAATCAGCAGGAATGACTGAAATCATGAGGTTGTGGGCTCTGATTAAGAAGCTGCAGGGAACTTACCATTTTTTACTTAATCAAATCGGTCAATCAATCAAAGCACATGTTGGCAGTTCTCAGGAAAAGCCAAGTGGGAGTCATTGAAGCTGCATGCTCCTGGCATTGTGCCAGTGCTGCATCACTGCTTCCACAGTTTGCACAGAAAGGCCTGATGCTAGCGGCGCTAAGGCCGAGATCCGGAGCTATTTTGCGGACCCAAACCGATTTCGCGAGGAAGTAAAGGAAGCTGCCCGCTGTGACGCTAAGGCCTGATGCTAGCGACGCTAAGGCCGAGATCCGGAGCTATTTTGCGGACCCAAACCGATTTCACGAGGAAGTAAAGGCGCGCGGGTGGACGGGACAGTAACAATAGAATCCAAGGAAAAATATCGGCTTTGGATTTTTTCGACTTGGATCTAATTTTGGAACTCGGTGGTGGGGTTGTCTGTCGTGTTGCGGCTTTACCTCAGCCAACAACCACGGGTCCAGCGGCAACAATAACAACTCGGGCAACACCGACAACTTCAGGAAGTGTGAGTAACTTAGCCTGAAGTAAAATGCCACCGAAATCCAAACAAGATGGAAAAAATGAAGACGATCCAGTATCGCTCGCACAAGTTAAAGAAATGCTGCAACAGCAGCAGCAGATGTTCACAGCCTTACTCCAGCAGCAGCAAGAAAACTTTAAAGGCTTTGTCAAAATGATAATGGACTCCACTAACACTAGGCTGGAGACATTAACAAAAGATGTACAGGAAATAAAAACAAGCTTGCAATTTACTCAGAAAGAGGTGGATGACATCAAAACGAACAACGCTAAACAAGCTAACCACTGCAATGCTATACAGACAGATTTGTCCAAACTTTGTGACAGTTTGCCCGCTGTCACTGATAAGATGGAATATCTGGAGGGACAGTCCAGACGGAACAACTTGGTCTTTGATGGGATAATCGAGTCACCTGGAGAGACTTGGTCTGAGACAGAGGAAAAGGTGAAAAGCGTTTTGGTAGAGAAATTACAGATACGAAAGGACATGGAGCTGGAGAGAGCACACCGTATAGGAAAACCTGCCGGAGATAGGCCCAGGCCTATTTTGGTGAGGTTTTTAAGGTATACGGACAGATCAATCATACTTCAACATACCAAGAACCTGAAGGGAACCAAGATCTACATAAATGAAGACTACACAGATGTCGTGAGGAGGAAGAGGAAGGAGCTGATGCCAGACCTGAGAGCCGCCAGAGAAAGAGGAGACATCGCTTATCTACGACATGACAAACTGATCATTCGCCCTCGCAACAGTGCTTCAAAGTAGATGCGACAACAGCAAGCAGCCAGCCAGCCAGCCAGTATGGGTAACTACGCGCACAAGTTCAATGACAGAACACACAACATTCATGCATCCTGGAATTATGAATGTTCAACAATGGATTAACGAACATGAGGAACTGGAAATAAACCCTTTTCATTACACTGATCATCATCCACAGGACATAGAAAATGACATTGATCCAGAAAATAACCTTCTCATTAACATGAATAACAAATGACACAGAAGGTCAATTTAACGATACTATCATTTCTAGAGACAAAATATCAATAATTCACTTTAACAGCAGAAGTATGTATGCTAACTTTGATCATATAAAATATTTCCTAAGCCAGTTCACACAGTCTTTTAGCATCATTGCCATCTCAGAAACTTGGATGAATAGTGAAAGGGGTATTGACTTTGAGCTGGATGGTTATGAACTGGTGTATGTGAATAGAGAAAATAAGAAGGGTGGTGGCGTTGCATTGTTTGTGGACAGGAAGATGCTTTTCAAAGTTGATGAAAAACGGTCTGTGGTAGTGGATAATGTTCTTGAATGTATTACGATAGAAATATTATTAGAGATAAAGAAAAATGTCATTGTGAGCTGCATATACAGAACACCAGGTTCAAATATAGACCTGTTCAGGGACTGGATGGAAGATAATTTTTCCATAAATCAAAAAGTCACGTTTATTTGTGGTGATTTTAACATTGATTTACTGAACCAAAACGAACATAAAATAACAAATGAATTCATCAACACATTATACAGTTTAAGTCTTTATCCTAAAATCACCAGACCTAGCCGTATTACCTCTCATAGTGCCTCGCTCATTGATAATATTTTTACAAATCATATTGACAATAATACAGTGAGTGGATTACTAGTCTGTGATATCAGTGCCCACCTGCCAGTCTTCACAATTTACAACAATAGCTATAGAAATATCCAGAATGACAACAAACCACAGTATAGAAGGGTTAAGACAGATGAGTCTTTGGATAAACTGAGGAATGATCTACTAGCGCAGGACTGGGAAGTTGTATATAAAGAAAATGAGAGTGATAAAGCATATGATTTATTTATAAATATTTTTACTGCCTCATACAATAGACATTGTTCAATTAAACACAACAGAATAAAACAAAGTTCCAATAATAACCAATGGATTACAAAGGGTCTTCAAAATGCTTGTAAAAAGAAGAATACCGTATTTTTTGGATTATACGTCGCTCCGGATTGTAGGTCGCACCAGCCAAAAAATGCATAATTAAGAAGAAAAAACCATATATAGGTCGCACTGAAGGATAAGTCGCATTTTTGGGGAAAATTTATTTGATAAAATCCAACACCAAACAACATATAGCACAAAGAACATGCTAACACATTTACCAAAATATCAGGTTTTACTCCGAATCACGAAATCCAAGGAAATCTTCATCCTCGGTGTCACTTTTGAACAACGCCCCCAACTCGGCAGGTAGACAAGACGCCGCTTCCTCTTCTACGTCGCTTACATCAGACTCGTCGTCAGTTGCAGTTCCAATTATTCCAGCCTTTCTGAATCCCGACAGGATGGTTGCGGTTGTCACTGAAGCCCATGCTTTGTCGATCCATTCAATGACTTCCAGGAAAGTTGCATGGCGCATTCTCCCGGTTGCCGTGAAGCTGTGCTCTCCATCCGTCATCCACTGCTCCCACAGGTTACGCAAAACTGACTTAAAGCTCCTATTCACGGAGATATCAAGTGGTTGGAGTATTTTGGTTAAGCCTCCAGGGATGATGGCAGGTATGGAGTTGAAAAATTTAAATTTATTTTTTAACTGTGGTGTGATGTGCGCTCTCATGCTATCCATCACAAGCAGAGCTTTGCGTGCTCTAAAGAAGCCATCCGGTCGCTTATTGTAGCACTTTGTAAGCCACAAGTTCATCATTTCTTGATCAATCCACCCTTTCTCGTTCACGGCGACTTCAACTGAGGAGGATTGGATTTTTGGCATGGTTTTTCGTTTGAAAATGACCATCGGTGGCAGTTTTGATCCGTCTCCACAACATGCCAGCACCACTGTGAAGTGTGATCTCTCATGACCAGTTGTAACGATATTCACACTTTTTTGCCCTTTCTCTGCAACACTTCGGCCCATGGGGATGTCAAAAGTGAGGGGGACCTCGTCCATGTTAATAATATGATCCGGTGTCACGTTGTGATCACTTACATGCTTTTCAATGAACGCGCGGAAACTGTCAACCTTGGCTTGGAAGTCCGCTGGCAGTTTTTGGGACAGTGTCGTCCTAGCTCTGATAGAGAGGCGTTTGCGCTGCATGAAGCGGTAACACCAAGAAGGTCCTCCCGCAAAGCCGTTTATATTCACCTCCCTGGCAACCACCTGGGCGTGGAGACGCAACTGCACCGTTGACAAACCTCTCCCAGCAGCACGTTGTTCAAGCACCCATGCGTGAACTCGTTCCTCCAACTGCGGCCATCTAGCTTGTTGCCCGCGATTAGCTTTCTTTGTTTTCTTCATTTCAGTAAGCGTAACCTCCGCTTTTCGCCAGTCCCTTACAAGTTTTTCGCTCACTCCAAACTTTCTTTCTGCTGCTCGATTGCCGTTTTCGGCTCCATATTTCACTATCTGAAGCTTGTAAGCCGCGGAATATGACTTTCTTTTCGGCGCCATTTTCAATCAGCCCTTCTAATTTGTGTTTTTAGATAACAGGTGTGACAGATAACTCTGAACCTCCAGAAACCGCGACAGATTCTGACGGGTCACAGAGTTCCCTGTAACACCTGTTATAGAAATGTGTAGGCTACTGTCTCTGCGCTCACAGATTTTGTAAAAAAAAGCATATATAAGTCGCTCCGATTTATAAGTCGCACCCCCGACCAAACTATGAAAAAAACCGCGACTTATAATCCGGAAAATACGGTACATTATATAGAGAATTCCTAAAGTACAGAACGTTAGAAGCTGAAAATAAATATAAGAAATATAAAAATAAGTTGACGAGTATTATGAGGATATGTAAAAAGGATTATTAAAATAAAATATTAGAAAGGAATAAAGGCAATATGAAAGGTACTTGGGATATTTTAAACAGGATAATAAGAAATGGCTCGAGACAGCATAAATTTCCAAATTTCTTTATGGATAATGATTTAAAGATTGATAATATGAAGGAGGTCGTTAACAAATTTAATCAATTCTTTGTAAGTGTTGGCCCACAATTGGCAGAAAACATACCCAAGACAAATATGAATGGACCCTTCGAGGAAGTTAAGGAAAGAAATTCCTCTTCAATGTTTCTAAATGCAATACAGGAAAATGAAATAATAAATACGGTTAATGAATGTAAAAACAAAACATCAACTGATGATTATGATATGGACATGAAGATGCTAAAAAAGGTCATCATAGGGATCTCTAAACCACTTACTCACATCTTCAATCTTTCATTTCAAACTGGGCAATTTCCACAACATATGAAAATAGCAAAAGTTATACCGATATATAAAACTGGGGATTGTCACCATTTCACTAATTATAGGCCAGTCTCTCTTCTACCTCAATTCTCAAAAATCCTAGAAAAACTATTTTCTTACAGATTAGACAAATTCATAGGAAAATATAACTTACTCGCTGATAGTCAATATGGATTTAGATCAGAACATTCAACATCACTTGCTTTAACTGAACTCGTAGAAATGATAACAGATTCAATAGATAAAAAGCAATATGCAGCAGGAATATTCATTGATTTAAAGAAGGCTTTTGATACAATTAACCATGATACATTGATTAAGAAATTGGAGTTATATGGGATCAGAGGTGTGGCTTTGAATTGGGTTAAAAGTTATTTAGAAAATAGAGAGCAATATGTTAAGGTTGGTGACTGTTCTTCAGAAAGACTGACAATTACGTGTGGGGTCCCCCAGGGGTCAGTATTGGGACCAAAACTATTTCTCCTTTACATTAATGACATATGCAACGTATCCAGACTGGTTACCGTATTTTCACACCCATAGGACGCACCTAAAAGTCTTAGATTTTTTTCAAAATGTGCAGCGCGTCCATTGGTCCGCGCGGCCTATTTGTTGTTGTAAGGCGGACTCAGTCAGGCGCCTGGCGGAGTGATACGCGACGCGCTCCACCACAGTAAACTATTATGGCGTGTTGACGCAAGTGGCTGCCGGTCCCGCAGCAGAACACGGGAATAGAGCAGCGGGGAGAGAATCCAGCATTAATGAATCAATGGAGGAAGAGGAGGAAGCAAGAAGACGACTTGCAGCAACTCAGCTCCTGAGATCTGCGACTCCGTGCGCGGCGATCTCACCGATACGGTCTAAACCGGAGTGAAGCTAGCTAACGCGCTAACGGGCTAACTAGCAAGCTAGCTTAACATCGTCATCCCCGGTGGATTAACCAAAGAACTCCAGCCGTTCAACGTTAAACTGCGGGCTGCGTGGGAGCGCTGGACGACAGAAGGAGAACACAGTTCCACTCAGAGTGGAAGGCAGTGCAGCGCCACAGTTTGACTGGATTGTAGCTGCTTCGGCTAACTGTCTGCTAGCATTGTTGTTCGCATCATTTCCGAGGCGCCGCCGCACGGAAAGTGACTGGCAATGAAGAAAGAGGCCGGCATGTTTGACGGAGATCTAGCGCTGCTGTTCACTACAGAAACAGAGGATGAGGACTTTGATGGGTTTGATTAATGACTCTGTTTTGCTCCGGCTCTATTTCTTAAAACGCGCACCAGTATGCTTGTTTGATTGATGACGATTAAAGATGTGAGTACCAAACTCAGTTTTGCTCCTGCTTTATTTTGCGCACCTATCATGCCGGCGCCTTTTGATCCGCGCGTCCTTTGTATGTTTGAAATACCGAAAAATCAGCTGTTAATGAGACTGCGGCGAATCAGCAGGTGCGCCATAAGGTCGTGAAAATACGGTAAATGTATTTTGTTTGCTGATGACACAAATATTTTTTGTACGGGTGAGAATTTGCAGCAATTTTTGAATGTTATCACTTTGGAATTAAGTAAAATAAAAATATGGTGCGACAAAAATAAATTATCAATAAATTTGAGCAAAACAAAAATTATGTTTTTTGGAGATTATAATATACAGAATCAGGTACAAATTGATGGTATGAACATTGAAACAGTAAAGGAAACAAAATTTTTGGGAGTGATAATCGACAACAACATTTGCTGGAAACCTCACATTAAGTATGTTAAATCAAAAGTCTCTCGCAGTATCTTAGTCCTTGTCAAAGCTCGGCATGTCTTAGATCATAAAGCTTTATTTATTCTTTACAACTCTCTAATCATGCCATATCTACATTATTGTTCGGAGATATGGGGAAACACATATAAAACTGCACTCCAACCAATTTTTATTTTGCAGAAAAGAGCTATACGTATCGTTCATAATGTGGATTATAAAGCACACACTAATGATTTATTCTGGCAATCTCGAAGTCTGAAATTTTTTGATTTAGTACAGCACAAAACAATTCAAGTTTTATATAAGGCAAAACACTATTTATTACCACACAATATACAAAAAATGTTTCATGAGAGACACCAGGGATACAATTTCAGAAATATGTCAAATCTAAAGGTCCGTAGAATACGCACAACAAAGAAGGGTTTTTGTATTACTGTCTGTGGAGTAAGACTGTGGAATAGACTGAGTAATGAAATGAAAAATATGTTGAGTTTGACTTGATTTAAAAGAAGGCACAAAGAAATGATTTTGCAAACATACAGGGACAATACCTGACAATATCACTCGTGAGTCCAAACATGGTGTGAATTGCTATCTTTATTAGCAAATAATGTATATTATAAAAAGGAAAAGAATTTTATGTACATTAGCTAGCAAATTAATAAGGAAAGATGATGTTTAAGTTCAGAAGGGGTAGGGTTAAATAAGTATTTACTTCTTCCTACTCCCTTTCGCTCACGTAAATTGCATAGTTAGTGCATTATGGTTATTATTTATTGTTTGAGTTATTGTTAATTAATATTACATGTGCTGCGTGTGTGTGTGAATATGTCTTTACATATGTGTGTACAGTATATATATGTATTTATGTTTATGTATATGTGTGCACATGTATTTGGCATTGTTTTATCATTTTTGGTTGTTTACGTGCTAGAAATAAATAAATTAAAAAAAAAAAAAAAAAAAAGAAAAAAGGAATCCTTGTTAAAGGTTGATTCTCAATTGAGCAGAGCAGCTGCTCTGTGGTGGAAAGAAGATAAGATGACCTGCAATATGCTCCTGGCATATTAAAATCTGGCATGTCTGCCTTGCAGTCATCCAAACAGTGTTTTAAATGCAGTGCAAAGCAGGCCAGGTGTATTTAATATCGTTAATCGCCCCCCCATATAAGAATCTCATGAGTGTACCTGCGCAACCACTCCAGGATGTTCCCTTTCCTCTTACGGCTCCATCCTGTCGTAGCTATTCGAAAGACAACGAGGGAAACTCACCGCCATCATCGTTTCATTTTGTTTGTGTGACGCCCGAGTTGCACGGCAGCACTTTCTGTCAGCCAGCCAACAGGAGAAATGGCCAAATCTGGTGCGTGCTGCTGTGCCGGTTGACCACACACACACACACACACACACACACACACACACACACACACTCACGGCCTTTCAGCGAGCCAGCAAACGCTGACTGAAGCACCGGCCTGCAAACAGCATGCTGTACCAGTGAGTGTTGGGCTGACTGGGGGGGGGGCAGCTTTTATTGGCGTAGAGATTCCACAGACCTCGTAAAGCTGCTCTCCTCTGGTGGCTCTCCATCAGCCCCCCCCCCCCCCCCCCCCTCTAATGGCTTAAATTCTGAGTGGTGTTAGCATGGCTGATGTCAAAATATTAAGAGTTCCTGAACTACTGTATTACCACCCTTAAATCCACCCTTCAACCATCAAAACGGTCACATTGTGTTACTTTACGTCCCATGATTCATTCATTCCAATATTTGGGCAATCTTTTATTCATGAGTAAATGAAGATGTATTTCCAGACTGAACTGCCAAACTAGAATTCCCTGTTCATCTCACTGTTAAGTCACCGTGAATAAGAAACTCTGTTATCTCCGACCAGACTGATAATTGGGCCCAAATCCTTCTATCATGCACTCACACTCCTGTTATCTTCTTCTCCCCCCCTCAGGGAAAGAGGTTTCTCTTCCTGTATTTCTGATCTGGAATAAATTGAGTAGCTGCTTGGTGAAGGTCTGCACTCTTGGAGTGCTTTTCTAGTTTTAGGCTTATCTTTGAGCTTGAAATGACAACAAATCAGTTTCTCACATTTATAGCCTTTACAATTATTTTTGGAATAATTTAAGGAATTTAAGCCAAGGCTTAAATGCTAAGTGACAATCTAAAATCAAGATGTGCTACCTGCAGTTGTTTAACACTAATTATTTATATTGTGTTGGGGTATTAGCCGTGATTAATAAAAGCCAAACACAACCTGCAATCTGATCATTATTTTTCAAAGCATTGTATATTTTCATGTTGTATGTCAGAGGGTCAGTGTGGCAGCATTCATGATGACAGGCTGCAATTTCTGGACAATGTATTTGTGTATGAAATGAATTAACGCCAACGTTGTGCTTGTAAACGCCGATCAGCTGAAGACAGGTTAAATAATAGGTTTACACCACACTGACAGGCTGTGGTAGAGTCTTACGTTCAATAGTTACGCTTCACTGAATTCTTCAGCACACACAGTGTCGGTGGGTTCCACTGCAGGTTTATCATGTTAATTATCTTCTTTTCAAAATAGACTTGTGCCTCTAACTTTGGTTAATGTGCTACAGTAAACAGTGGTTGCTTTAGGAATCTAATGGCAAAAGCCTTCATCAAAACAAATTCATGGACATTAGGCCCATATTCCTGATATCTATATCTCAGGTCATCTCTAAAACGGTGTGTCAGTGCAATATTTGAAGAAATATTCAAGCGATTAAAGTTGTAGTTTAATTATAGAAAATACCAGAGCAGAATTCCACTTTTTGGGTAAACTTATATCCTCTTATCTATAAAATGAAAAGGGGATCCATGAGATGAAAAGATTCTCTAATTGTACATTGTCTTTTAGGACCATGCCATGTTTTTAATACAAAATGCTAAATCTGTATATCAAGATTTAATAATGAATTTTCAGCAGACATAAATGACTACAGAGGGCTAAATAGCAGCTATATGAGGTTATAAATGACAAATTGAGACAAATAAAATATTTTCTCTTTATTAGAAAAAGTCCATTCAGTTAAAAGATAACAAACACTGTACATGCATTCAAAACCCAAATCCCCCTGTTTGATCACAACATGCGTGAACATTGGCCTGAATAACTTTCCCACGTCGATGCGTGGTTCACTGTGGGAACCAGGGATGAACAAAAAAAAACTATTGTCAAAGGAACTCTGCAGCTTTTCTGACCCGACATGAAGAACAGAAAAATCTCAGCCTCCAAATCCTACAACTTCGGCTTGAGTTATCATCTGATAAAAAAATAAAAAATAAAGACCTGCCAATCAGTTCAGCGCTTTATATCTGCAGTCCGTGCTCGTTCCGTCCCAGGATGCGCCGGAGCATCTTTTTTAACGCACTTGCAACAGTTTGGGGTTTAAACATAATGCCTCTTGTCAAACTCTCTGTTGGCTGCGATCGTCTCAGTGGGCGCGTATTTGATGGGATACGCGCCTCTCACCCCCCGGGAGAAGGAGCAGCACAGCAGGGTGCCCCCGAGCAGCAGCAGCGCAGTGGCGGCCCAGCCGATGAAGATGGCCAGGCCAGATGTGTTGTTGTCTTCCGGTGATTCAGAGGCTCGATGAGGGGAGTCGTTTGGATCCAGGACTGGAGCTAGTAATAATATAAACACATAAATCTGAATGTAGATTACAGATTGGAAGATGAAAGCAACAGCTATTCAATTCTGGCTCCCTCCTGCGTCTCCTGATCATTAGTCCAGCCAACAAAACGCAACAGCAGCAACGCACACAAGATGTGGGACAGAAAGAAAGTTGTCCAAAGACGGATGACAAAGTTTCACCTCATAGTAAAACAATCCAACATTTCATTTCATTTCATTTTCTAACCGCTTAATCCGTTATCGGGTCGCGGGCCAAGCTGGAGCCAATCCCAGCAATCAATGGGCGAGAGGCGGGGGACACCCTGGACAAGCCGCCAGTTCATCGCAGGGCAACACAGAGACATACAACCAGCCACACACACACTCACACCTACGGATAATTTAGTGTCACCAATCCTCCTAGGCTGCACGTCTTTGGTGGTGGGAGGAAGCCGGAGAACCCGGAGAGAACCCACGCAGACACGGGGAGAACATGCAGACTCCTCACAGAATGGCCACAAGTCGGAGACGAACCTGCGACCATCTTGCTGTGAGGCAACAGTGCTTACCACTGCGCCACCGAGCCGCCCAATTCAACATGAATTAACAAAATAAAACCAAATATAAAAAGAAAAAAGCATATTTTCAGTTTAGCCTCTGAGTGTGGAATTTTTTTTTGGTGTGTGTGTGTGTGTGTGTGTGTGTGTGTGTTTACTGCAGACAAAATGAGGCATGTTGATTAAAAACGGGACCACGCCTTCTGTCACGAGTCCCCATCTTTACGTCTGAGTCACGAAGTTGCTCCATCTCCCTTATAGGGACTGGGAGGGCTGGATCAGACTGGTATTGGAGCAGTGGATGGTGGTTTAGGAATGGGGCCGGGGGGGTTCATCAGTAGATAAACACAAACAGGGTGGAGGAAGAGCTTGGCTACCAAGATAAATCCTTAAATAACATCAACAGTAAATCTGAGCTCAGCTAGAATCATTCCAGTTTAATGTCTGGAAAGAGCAACTGTGTTTCCTGAGTAGGGATCAATAATAATAAGTAGGAAAGCACGCTAAAAACTCCACCAAGGTACAATAAATAAATAACCCAGTCAGGTATTTAAACATTCCTGGATGCTCTGGATCGTCACCTAAAGGTTCTAAATTGTTGTCGGCATCTTTATACACCCAACCACGAAATGTAAAAGTGAATCGGGTGTTGATGTGTATATTTAACTGATTTTTGAATCAATAAATGGACTTGTAATGAATGTAATATTTTTCCTGACCTCATTCTGGATCAGATCCCGAAGACATTTTTCATGATGGCGCATCTCGGACCCCTTTATGACCGGGATTTTTGCTGAGTGAATTTGAATGCATATCCTCCATTATAAGTAAATGGGAAAATCCAGATTTGAAATATTTAACAACAAAAATTCTTTCAAATGATTTTTAAGAAAAAAATATTTTATTACATAACAATAAAGAATATATACAGTTGGTCAGGCAGATGAATTACATCTGCTTAAAGACTGTGGTCACTCCACTCTCTGCATCTTGCTCTGTGCCACTCCCTGCCTCTCTCTCTTCCTTTTCTTGGCCTGCACAGAAACATGAAGTCCAGTGAGATCTTGGCTCAGACGACCCGTGTGTGTGAGCCGATGTTGTCGTCGTGGTGACGCTATATACTCACGTAGTTATTTCTTCCCGTCCATTTTGGGTGCTGCTGCTGGTGCAGTAATCTTTCTCTGTCGGCTTGAGCGTAGAATTGATTTTGCTCCTCCAGTGACAGCGACTTCCACTGTGGACGGATGACAAACACACACAGTGAGTCATAATGCGGAACACACACTAGCACACGCAGCGATGATGCAGCGCTGATGCAGCGATGATGCAGCGATGATGCAGCGATGATGCAGCGATGATGCAGCGAACACAGGAAAAGATTCATCTCTGCTCAGCGCTATAAACGCATGGATGCAGACGGAGCCTCTGTCCAAACCGTGGCTTTCATTTCTGCAGCGTATTTCGCTGTTAGACGAAACTGATGAAATGTGAGCGTCCCAAACGTCCTAAACTAAACGTCTTACCTGCCGCCCCAGCGCTGCGTTCACGGCGCCGCTCCCCAGGCGTCTGATGCTAGGGTCCACAAAAGGCCGTTGCTCCCTCAGGAACAGCATGAAGGCGTTTGGAGGCTTCTTCACGTATGCACGGCCGTCCTTCAAATTGCTGGAGGTACGAATCATGTCACACATTTAGGGCGCCCAAGTCAACAGAGTGATTCACAACGTGTGTTGGTAGAAGAGTCCATTCAGGATGAAAGTGTCCAGAGAGAGGGAACTCACCGTTTGGAGGTGTTTGGGGCCGGGCGTTCCGTTTGTGGAGGAGCAGCAGACGGATCCATGCTGGACTGAGTGTTCTTCACATGTTCGTCACACAACTCTTCCAGCTTTGCAGCAAAGAGAGGGTCCTTCTCCACGTAGTCAATCAGCAGGTCCATTACTTCCTCCAGGGAAGTCCTGTCCTCACTCCGGTTCCGTGGGTCCGGACGGTGGGACTGCTCAGTCTCGTATCTGAGGTTGTTGTTGCAACACACACATTCAACGTTAGCTCATTCTTAATGCCAGGATGAAACGTTCTGGAAGAAACTCACCGTAGCATCTCAGATTTGGATGCTCCATCTGGAGGAGCGCCGTACTGGCAGAACACGGGCTGTGGGAGAACGTAGAGCGGTTCTCCGTTCCTTCAGAGACGAGACAAGCGTTAGATCACAGAAGCAGCGTGAGACCGTCAGCGGCTGCTTTCATTCTGTCCGGCACTTACAGCATTCCAACAAACTGCCGGTGCTGGTCCATGCACGCAGGGATGTTCACCACTGGGAGGTTCTGAACCTGCATGCATGAGCAGAACATGGTGCTTAGATGAGCTTCCAAGGTGGCACCTGGGTTACCCCCCCTTAAACATTTACATTGAAGTAGAAGAAGAAAATGAATTGGGGCTGGACTTACAGTTTGTAGAGGAGCAAACTGTGGAGCGTTCCAGGACATCTCCGGTGTCGGGAGGTTCTGTCCACCCCACTGGTCCGGCATGTGCTGTGGTGGAGCAGCAGGGGGGTAACAGGGGGCCGCGTTCGGGACGTTCCCCGGGGGGCACGCCTCTGGTGGGTCACTGCTGGGTGACGCTGTGCCCGGATCCTCCTCCATGGACTCAATCAGCAGTTTTAGTTGCTCCTCCAGGGAAATCCTGTCCGACTGCTCAGTCTCATATCTGAGGTTGTCTTTGGGCGCGTTGCTGCTGCAACCGGCAACACACATCAACGTTAGCTCATTCATGGAACAGCGTTAATGTTTGGACTGAAACGTTGTCCTGAATAAACTGCTCAGGAGGACAGGAAGTGTTTTTTATCTAAATAAACTCTTATTGAGCCACAATTAATAACATCCAAAACAAAGTTGTTCAAATATTGACCCAGTCAAGCCGGTTTAACCTCCTGCAGCCAAACGTTTCACTTTGCACCTCGTTTTTGAACAATATTGCGCGTATGATGTGATGAAAGTGAATCCGATCACTTCTGATCAGCACCGGGATCCTCCGCCACTTGCACAAGTTTCAACAGACTTTTCCCGCTTCCATCGAGCCGCGCACTGAAGCGCGGTTGGACGCGCGTACCGACGCACGTCCTCGTTCCTGCAGAGATCACTCACCACTCATGTTGTGTGTTTGGCTCCATCTCTCTCTTCTTTCTCTCTCCTGCTGTGCGACTTGACTCTCTGCTTCTCTGGACAACAATGAGAGTCTGCAGGTTCGACAGCTCCATATTCCTCTGCCACCAACTGACGCTTTGAACTTGACCAACTTATACGCTGGTTGTCAACGACAACGCGGAACACTGCTGCACGCCAATGCTCATGATTTCCACAGGTGTTTCAATACCTGCGTTCTGCGTGTTTCCAAATTGAATGTGAGGGGGGGGGACCCCACGATGGTTCCGGCCACCCCGCGATACCCTTAAATAAACCAGACATTGTACAATAAAAAAACAAAACGAAGAACATGATCTGAATTGATGTAACATTTATTTTGGGGCCTCTTGTGACGTGCGTGTGTTTCCTCCGATCAGCTGATTGGCGTGGTGTTTGAGGAGGTTCCGGCTCCAGACGCGCGATCCGCCGGTTCTCGTGGGTTCTGTCATTTTGTACGTGGGCGCAGTTGATGGAGGAACATATGCTGCTACAAATGAGCGCTAAAAAGCGCAAGGCCGATCTCCCCTTAATAAAACCCACTTGGACCCGATGGATTCCGGTGGACAAATGTCCTCCAGTCTATTCCTGCATGAGGTTCATTCACACCAGCTCTGGGCTTCACACGGACGCGCTGCTGCTGCGCGTCCGGCCATTCCTTCACGTTAACATGACCGGTTCTCCATGTGGAGCGCTCATTAAATCACACACAAAGTCTCATGAAGTCATGCAGCGGGAGAGAGAGTGTGTGCGTGCGTGTGTGTGTGTGTGCGTGCGTGTCTGTGTGTGCGTGTGACCAGGCGCTTCCTCTTCCGTCTCTGCAGACGCATCTTCACATGGACATAACTAGAAAAGCTCTCAGAGACCGTCCGTAACGCTTCGAGTTATGTTGTTAACAGAGAGACGGACAGATTCATATTATAAATATTATAAAGAGTGTAAAACAAACTGCATTCGGCTTCCTTGAGAGTCCAAATTTTGACTGAGGCCTTGGTGCTTTGTCGAGTTGTTGCGTTTGGGCCGGCCGGTTCGGAGAGCAGAATTCCACTTTTTTTTGTAAACGTATATCCTCTTATCTATAAAATGAAAAAGGGAGCCATGAGATGAAAATATTCTCTAATTGTACATTGTCTTTTAGGACCATGCCATGGTTTTAGTACAAAATGCTAAATCTGTATATTAAGATTTTCCTTCTGAAATATATATGTACAAAGCAAAAAATATGATATTACCGGGCTCAGCTAGTAGTTCATTGAAGAGTTAATCTACCCTCACTTTGAAATAGAAGGAATAGCAATGTCTTTTTAGTGACATAATAATGCTTAGTTACTAGTAATAGTAATGAATGGGATTGTCATAACTTCATTATCTGGTCATTAACTGCCCTTTTTGAGTCTCTCGGGTAAAGCAGTGTTTTAGCATCTGTCAGTGTCACCAATCAAGATAAACTTAAACACCCTGACTGTGTCAGTATGCAATCACAACTCTTTCAGTAAATATTAAAAATCACATTGCACACTGATGAAAAAAAACATCAAGTGCTATTATATTTGGATAATAATAATTGAATGCAGGTAAAAATAAATGATCTCAGTGGAGGAGAGTTCCCCTACCTATAGCGTGAGCCGCTAGTGGAGAAATCGTTGGACGAGTGACTGATCCTGTGTGATTCACCTGGAAGGAAGCTGTGAATGGCTGATCAGGCAAACAGCTGAAGCCACTGATCAATCTGTGGATATCAGTGCAGCCCATTAAAATCAGGGCGCAGACATCCATCCAACTGCCGGCGCAGCAGTGACAGACTCTGACGCTTTGAGGTCGATGATGCTTTGGATCTGCATGAACTCCCTGTGATCAGCTGCTCCACATTTCCCTCTTAATGAGCCTCTGATCCTGCACAGTAGGGGAATGTCAGACGTTTTATTTGCCTGCATTTGAAAGTGAGCAATGGCTTGTCAGAGATTCCACACTTTGTTTTGAGCACTACTTTTATGGATTCTTGTCCTCATTCTGCAGCTTTGATGTACTGGTTAAGAGGTGTTTGTGGCACAGTTGTCTAGCCGAAATATCCTCAGGTCCTCAGCGGTTGATCATCCCTTGTGGAAGTGTCCTGCATATTTACAAATTAGGTACTTTCATATCCTGTTCTGAAGAGAGAAGAAAATAAAATAGCATTCATCATGGGCCATTATTCTGTTTTGACACTGACTTGACTTCAGAAGAGTCTCAGCAGCAACCTGAAATACAGTGGTACCTCAGCTTACGAATTTAATCCGTTCCGGGACTAACCTCGTAACGTGAAAACTTCGTAAGTAGAGACGCATTTTGAATGTAAATGCACTAATCCGTTCCAAGCCCCGCAAAAGTATTGTAACGGTTCATGTTTTAGGAGTGTTCATTATTCCTACGCTGCAGAGAGTCCGCAAAGGCATCCAGGGAGGAGGGGCGGTGTGTGTGTGGGGGTGCCGCGGGGAGGAGGAGGGGAACGGGAGAGCTGCGTAGCTCCCGCAGCTCTCCCGTTCTCCTCCTCCTCGCGGCACCCACACACACAGAGAGTTACCCGTCGTGTGCTTATTCCAGCGTCCGACGGACGCTACATTATGATATTTTTTTAAAATATTAATCTACCTGTTAGCTGTTACTTTTTGTCCTCTTTGTTTACTGGTCCTTTGCGGTGTTTTCTGCCTCGCGTTTCTTGAAAAACTGATCCGATGACGTCTGCTTTTGCCGGCTTTTGACAATCCGTCGGAAATGTGCGAGGCAGACGTCATCATAATGAGCAATAGCCCGACTTGTCAACACTTTTTCCGGGTGACACGAGGGGGACACGAATAGCATGCTGAGATACACGCATACGCAACGGGTTGCCAGGCAGATGGCAGAGCAGCTACAAGTTTGTTTACGTTCGGGGAACTCTGGGAGCGGCGAATAGCGCTATTCGCCGCTCCCAGAGTTCACCTCGTATCCTGAAATGCTTCCGTAACAAGAGGCAATATTTTCCCATTCAGAAACTTCGTAACCTGAAAATTTCGGATGTAGGGACATTCGTAAGTCGAGGTACCACTGTAACTGATGCAGAAAAATGAGCCATCTCCTACTTTTAGGTTGAAATCGCTGACATTTCTTTCTACAGCTCACAAATCTGTCCACCTTGCATGCTTTCATTCATTTTCTTGTAGACGAGATCATCTCAATCTCGTCTACAGCTGCTGATCCACCTTGTTGATTGCGGGTATTGCTGGAGCCGGTCCCAGGCGAGATGGGTGAGATTGGGAGTGATCGTTCACCTAAACTGCATGTTTGGTGTTGTTGGGAGGAAGCCGGAGAACCCGGAGAGAACCAGACACAGGAAGAACCACACAGAACGGAATTAAGGTTTGTAGCTGAAGCATGATGGGAATGATTGGATTCCTACCCTGCAAAACTGAAAGAAGAACAACACTCTAATCAATATAGGCAATTGAAAAGTATAATTTCTTATTCTGCCTTTATTAAACAATTATTTAAATAGAACCTATTTCCCTTTTTGAGCAAGTGCTGTTTTACAGTTTCATATTAAAGCAATGCCATGATTATAGTGTGAATATTAATATGCTGTTGCCAGTGTTTCCCTGATAATGTGGGTGTAGACTTTAACCCCTCGCCATCCTGCTTGACCCCGTTCTGAATGTCACATTGTCCATCTTACCTTGTTGGATGCTGTCTTTATGCTTCTGTTGTCGACCAGTCCCGGCTGTAAACAGGAAGTCCTTGAAGTGCTCCTCCTTTCTCCTTCATCATCTGCTTTTGAATTTGTTGCTGAATACTACCAACATCAAAATGTTAACTTCATTTAGATTTGTTTTACCTCGTGTGGTTAATGCTGAATTCAGTTTCCACCACAACGCTACAAGGCCAAACGGTAATGAAAGTCTTGCAGTCCAATTTCTGCATCTTTGAAACATGCACATTTTGAAATTTAAGATGTGCTACCCTGCTGTTGTTGTTCCGAATGTGCTTATTGGATTCCGGTTTTGGCTGGCATTGGGAATTGGCATTGGGAATTTGCAAGCTTGTTTGCATTTTTAATTCTGGCAAAGTTATCCATTGAGAATATCATTGTTAAATTACAACCTCATTCCAAGGCTCAACTAATTTCCTATAGAGATTACATTCTACTGTTTTGTTTGTCAGGTATATTTCACAGGTAATACAGATCTTAAAAATGCCCTTCGGTTTTTAGTTTTACTTAAGACATTCAGGTATTGAGAGATGCAACTTCCAAATCTGTTTGTATAAGAAACAGCTGCAGGTGGAATAGGAGTCCGTTCTTCTACACAGAGTACTGAATACAGAGAATAACATCAGCGCAGCTAAAATGGATAGTTAGTTGCATGGGGGTAATGACATGTTTAAATATTACTTTCAGGACTTTGGACTTTGTTGGATACTTTTATCTGCAGACGAACAGACAGGTCTAATAAACAGTGGAGGAAGGATGCTGTGGTCTTCTGTCACATCCCTCATGCCACGAACAATTGATGAAAGAGCATTATATAGTTTTTCCTGCAGCATTAATGTGGTGAAAGCAAAATTGTGAGTGCAGAGTGTGTTTGAAAGATTTAAAAATAACAGAAGAGTTAATAATATGAGTGAAAGAGAGGAAGAAAGCCCCTGCATGTGTCCGTCTATGCGCCATGCCTGGCAGGTCTGAGAGGAGAGGTGGGCTCCTTGTGACACCTGCACCAGAGATGAGCCACACATCCACACAGATGCCATTCTCTTTGTTGTGTTTGCAGCATAGTGGCTTCGGCAAACAGAAGAAATTAGCTGCCTGCCTGTGGATAAACAGAACAAACAAACAAAAACAAGACGACAGCATAACCCTTGCTGCTAAACTGTTTACCTGGCATCCACAACGGCATGTGCTCTGAGGAAATATCAGCCATCCATCACTGTCCCACATCTGTCTTTATAAACAAATCTTCTCTTGCACTAGGAATGGATGAGTGCATTTCTTTCTTTCTTTTTGGGGGGGGGGGGGGGGGCGGTGTACTTAGAAGCATATTGAAAGAGTAATGAGCTCCTACAAATGAGACATCAGTCTCCAGTGGCTCCAAGAGCTTTTACGCTATTGGCAGTGACGGCGCACCAGAAAGCAACCGCTACCATCTGCCCCTCAGAGGCAGAGTGCCCTCCCACGGTGAGAAGCACCCCGAAGGCAGCTTGCTTAAAGGCCGGCAAAGGTCCCACTGTGTCTCCCTCCCCTGGTCCGCCCGCCAGCCCCGGGTACAGCCTGGGATGCAGAAGGATCGCTCCAGGTTGCAGATGTGACTGGAATCCAGACGAGCTGTCGGGAGAGACGCCTCATCGAAAGGCAGAGCGCATATTCAGGAAACGCCGGAAAGCACCAAAATGCTGCCCGTGCTGCCCAGACAGATAGATGAGAAGTGTCTGGGTGGGGGGGGGGGTGCACATTTCTACGACTCCCTCCCACCATTGCCTTCTTTCTATCCCCCAATGATTCTATGTGATGGGTCAGAGTTTTGGACGTTGGCATTTTAATCGTGCGTGCGCTCATGTGTCCCTGTTGAGAAAGATATTGTGCTCCTCCTGCAATTGGACGGCCGTCACGGCGGCGTGCCATCCAGCTGCCGCTTGTGTCCATGTCAAAGAGGCATTATCTTTGTGAACGGCTACATGAAGCTCCTTTAAGCTTTTACAAGCCCGATTAAAAACACAACAAGCGTATTGAGAACAAACAAGAACTGTTCTGCACACGAATTAGCAGATATACAGGTGACAGGATGCTATAATGAAACCTAAAGGGGAGCCGTCCATCTGTGATCTTCAGTTGCTTCCTCAGATTCACACCCTGGGTGCCTCCAGTGGGATTCGAATAAACAAGAGGCAGTGTCTCCCTTCTCCCGCGTCCGGTGCAGCAAGCGAGTCCCATCACTTGACATGTTTCCTTCTTCTGTCCGTCCTCCAGCTTCCTTCGTGAAACACGCGCTGCTCATCCCTCATTTTCTCGCTTGCCTCTTTAAATAAAGCTGCACCCCCTCTGTGTGAGGGGCTTCGCCGTGTCCTAGAAATTAGGTCATTTGTCCTATTTCGGGGTTGCCGAGCAGCGAATGCAGACGTGGACCACACACGAGCGTTGTTTTAGCACTTTCAGTTGCAAATTGAATATTATATAGGGTCAAACTGCAATTAATGCATAACATCTGAAGTCATCAGACACTAGTCAGTGTCTGATGTCAGATGTTTTAATTGCTGGACTCGGACTGGCCAGCCTCCGGTCCTTGTGGACTGAGCTACTGCTGTCCTCATTATTATTTCTCTCACTCCTCCCCAGCATTATTTTACTTTATAGAGAAAAGCTGATTGAAAGCACGCTCACACTGGCAGACCATTAACTGACTGGTGATCTTAGTGGCGTTATTTTCTTTTCTTACATTTAATATATTGAAGTTTTTTCTTACATTGTCATCATGTGGCCAAAAAACACCTCTTCAGTTATTACTTTTTCCATGACTGCTCAATCTCAAATGTTCTTCCACTTAGTCTACACTTGAGCAGAATCAAGACATATAGTCCTGGTGCCTCAGTGGTGCGGGTCTTTTGACCATTTTCCTGTCTCCACCTCAAGTTGAATCCTATTGCAGCCGTTTTTCATCCTGCTCCTTTGTGCTGTGAGCCTCGTGGGTGCATGCAGCTTGATAACCCTCCACACCCACTCGTATATCAAGCAATATTGCTGCAAGCCTTCCACATAATTGTTCAATTTCTTCTTTTTTTTTTTAGAGCTACACAATTTGAGATTTCAGGGTATTATTGACATCCCATTGGGCTCAGGTGGAATGTCACTGGGGCTCTCAGACACACTCCGTTCAGCCTTTCAAATTAAACTGTCTGCACCGCTGTTCTTGGCACATCCTAGAAGAAATTGCTTCCAGAGGGAAGTCAGGATGCACACACGCACACACACAACACACACACATCTGCATGCAGATGAACAGCCACACAAACTTGACAGATAAGTGGTCTTCATGCAGCTCCCAACTATTCCTCGGCTCACTTTGGAGTGTGATTGAACCTGTCTTCTTGACCCAACACACCACCAGCCATCCAAGCATGATCAGGGATTCATCCGGAATCAAGCACGTGCTCAAGTCTGGAATTCAGGAGACTATTATTCTGTGAGTTTGTGTTTGAGAATATCTGCCGGTACTTCATTCCTTCTCCTCCGAGCTCCATCCGCAGAGCTGAGACTTACAGAGATGCTTCCTTATCTCCACCCGTCACGAGATAAGAGGCGCCGCCCCAGGCTGTCACCAGGACTTCTGAAATAGATGCCCTGTGAACTAAAATTCAGTGAGGACTAAAAGTGAATCCTTGAGCTGATCTTAAAAGAACCGAGCTTGATGGCTCCTGTGCTGAAATTGCTGATTTGGTCTGCTTATCCAAATTCTGTGAGAACCCAGTTTAGATCCGATAGCGTCCGTCTCTCTATACGAGTCTCTTCTTGGTCGCAGGATTTAAACTTTTGGTTCTTCTGACTAAAATATTTGCCTTTTCCCCCTCTGGGTAAATTGTAACACCTTTATATCCAATTACATCCTTGTTGTCATGGTTATGTTGTGTTGCCGTCTAATTTGTTCGGTTAATTCTGTGTTCCTCTGTTCTCTGTTCCTCACTCCTGTCTCCGTTTCTTTAATTGTGCTGTGCGTGGCAGCAGGGGGGCGGGCTGGTCGACCCACACGAAACACACCTGATCTTCATCGCCATCATCATCTCCACAATCAACCAGTCTATATATACTCCACTCACCTGCCGGGCCTTCATCAGATTATGCTTTAATCTCTGTGCACGCCAGCCTTGTCTCCCTCCTCTTCTTGCCCTTGTTTGGCGATGCCATCTCCCCTCTGCCAGTTGCGGGTGGGTTTTTATTTATTTTTGTTGTATTTATTATTGTTAGTGATGAGAGTGAATTCGGTTGTGTGTTTTTGTTGTTTGCTACTCCTGACGCCAGCCTATCATTTGCTGTTGTTTTGTTAGATTCTGGATTTTGTTTGAAGAACATTTTTTGCTTTTAGCATTATTAAAGATCATTGGACTGTTTTCCTTCACACTCAGCCTCTCATGCAACAATTTAGTCTAAATATAGTGTCCTATATAAAAAGAATATTCAAAATGTAATGAGCTGTAATTTGTCTTTAGTGGAAACAAGCCGTAGCTTCCTACCTGACTAATACGTTAAACGTAAACATTATATCGACTAAAATTGTGCAGGTTGGCATGAGACTTCAACTCAAAACTGTGATGTGTGTGTTCAAGCCATCTGAATTGAAGATGGCTTATTCACAGGAAAATCCCTTGCAATTTCTTTCAATGTTTGTGGCAACTTTGTGCTGAAATCCTCACTTCATGAAAGCGAGATGCCCGTTATAGCTCGCATGTTAACTACAAGTAATGAAGTCAGGCTGCTAAATGATGCAAGGCTTACATGTACAGACACAAGCGGTTGTCTTCCGCAGGCAAATAAAAATGCAGCCTGGCTTTCATTTTCTGACTCTGGCAGCCCGATCAGACATCCTCATCTGCATTACCTGCATCCTTAATTTGCATCCGGTCTTTAGGCGATAATTAGCCATGCCTTGCTCAAGGTAATGAGAAATTATTTTTGGAGATGTTCAAGGATCAGACAGGGTGGGAAGGGGCGGATAAGGGGGGAAACAAGCACACTAAAGGGTTCAATCTTCCCACACTGTTTAAATAAAAGGGATAGTAGCAGATGGTAACGTGCAACAGCACGGAACGTCTGCTTAGTAACAGAGTTTACAGAGCAGACTGGATATGACGCTTGGGCTGCCAGCTTCAATAACTTCCTATTAAAAGCACTGTCTGTGTACAGTATGTTCATGCACACACGCACACACACACTAATGCTTCTTCAGCATTTAGACCTTATTACCTGACACCTCTATGTAAATGTGGTCAGTATTCTGCAACATTTGCAGTATTTTGTTTTGTGCCAAAAACCAGCTCAGGAAGCTAATCTGGAAAATGTAATCAGTAATAGGATAATTACGAGACGACTATAACATGGCTTTTAAAGACCTTGCGTAAGCTTCTCAGTTTAACCTTTACTTTCTGCATGATGAATCACCAATGCAGCTTTTGAGTCAAATCAAATCAAGTGGTTGGACGAGAGTGAAGCTTCACTGTTTCCTAGTGTGAAGGAAACAACCGGCATTCACTCGCTTCCTACATTCACAGGCGATGTGGGTGAAGTGTCTTGCCCAAGGACACAACAACAGTGTACACATGTGCCAGAGCCGAGAATCAAACCGCCACCTAGGTCAATCTTTAGGGTTGTCAGAGTATGTGACTTTCACCAGAATGCATTGACGTGACCTCTGTGCCACTCAGCTGCGCTCCATGTTAACGCCTGAATAAATCACTCTTCTGATTCTGTATTGATCTCATATGGAAACACAAAAGTGTTTTTGGTATTTACAGGCAAGTGTAGGATTTTAAAGTCAAAATACGAATAACTTTTAATGTGTTATTATGAAACTCCTTGCAGGCTCCGGTACTTCCAAAAGCACTCTTCTTTTGTATTTCGGGGCTTGTGTGTACTCAGCCTAATGAACAGTGAGTACACCAACATGTACATCAGTCTGGAGACAATGGCTTTCATATGACCCTCTGACCGATGGTGCAGATTGGTTCAATTGCTCAAGTCATTGAATTGTGCAGACACGGATGCATCACCTGTAACCTGAGAAAAACAAAACACTGACAATAATGAATGTGTTGCGGCAGTCATTTCTACCGTATCATGACAACCTTGAGGCAAAGGCTTGGCTCAAAAATAATAAGGGCCACCTGTCACATATAAATCCTGTTTCAGAAATTCAAAATGCAACGTCCCTTTAATGGAAATCTTGAATCGATGCAGCGAACAAGCGCAGACATGATATGAATTGAGTGTTTCGCGCTGGTATCAAATGACTCTTTATCCATTAAACTGGAATCAATGTCATTAAGTGACTGCTCTGTGTTGTGTTTCTGCCGCTGCATCAAGTGACAGATGCTCACCGTGGAGCGACCAGAAGAAGGGTGAGTGGGGAGGCAAAGACTTTCATGCAGTCTCAGCTGAATAGCTTTTGCTTCGCGACCTTAACGGCCTGGCAGAAAGAGGAGACACAAGCAGGCAGACAAGCCCATTCGTCCAAGTTTACAGGCTGGAGATTAGAGACAAACGGTTTGGAGAAGGGAGGATTGAGATTAAAAACAAACAAACAATAAAATAAGAAACAAATGATAACGTCTAACTTCTACCATCTGGGGCTGTGATATACCTGACAGTTTAATAGTTATTGTCATTAGTAATTATTCAGGATCCTCAGAATAAAGGTCGCTGCTATGCTGTCAGACTGTTATAAACACTCCACTCCTCTATGTTCAGTCCTAAACGGGAGCGTCCTAAACGTGCCTGTCAGCACATAAAAAACATGAGGAGGTGCGCTGAGCATTTGTGTTTAATATAGTTTGCTTTAACCACACATCTGGAGTGCTGCAACATTACACTTACACATCAACATTCTTCAATAGAGATACAGCTGGAGTGACTCTCGGACATATTTGATCACGAGGAGGATGACTGGAGAGGGACGACAGCGTGACACCACCTAGGACTGGAAACAACCAAGGCGCTGTGCAGGTGGGCCCGTGCCGCCTGCACATTTATACATCCTCATAGAGACTGACACGCAGGCTAACACGTTATTGCACTGAGCTACAGCGAGGCGACGGTCAGACAACAGTGGAAGGGAGAGGGTGGGCTTGTTCTCTTCAGCACCCTGGACAGCGCGTCACGCAGCCGCGTGGAGTCAGCGGCGCCCCGCGCCCTCAGTGGATGGATTCATTCAGACTGTGTTCACTGGGGGAGCTCCGACTCATGTTTGACAAGCTCGCCATGAGGGATTTGACTTTGTGAGCGTAATAGTTCCTCAGGTTGACCGAGGGAACCTCTTTTATCCCCTCGTCGAAGTCGCAGCTTCTCATCGCGACCTCCAGCTGTTTCTGTCTCTTGTAGAACAGAGAAAATTTGTTAAAGATGAGCGTGATTGGAAGAACAACCACCAAGATCCCGGCCAGGATGCACGCCGAAGCGGTGAGCTTCCCCGCTATGGACACCGGCACCACGTCTCCGTACCCGACGGTGGTCATGCTGACGGTGGCCCACCACCAGCAGGCCGGGATGGTGGAGAGCTCATCGGTGTCCTCTTTCTCCACCGTGTAGGCCATGACGGAGAAAAATGACACCCCGACTGCCAGGTAGAGGAGAAGAAGGCCCACTTCCCTGTAGCTGTTCCTGAGCGTGGCGCCCAGAGAGCGCAGCCCCGTGGAGTGACGCGCCAGCTTCAGGATGCGGAAAATCCTCATCAGCCTCAGCACTTGCGCCACACGTCCGAGGTTGGCCAGCGCCGGGCTGCTCTCCACCGCGAGGTTTATGAGGAGCGTCAGGTAAAAGGGCAGTATGGACACCAGGTCTATCACGTTCAGAGGGTGCTCGAAGAAGTGCAGCAGATCCGGCGCCACCGTGAACCTGGCCACCAGCTCCAGAGTGAACCAGCTGATGCCAAAGTGCTCCACCGCCTCGAAACGAGGGTCTTCCGCGGGTCGGCCCTCGCTGTCCGGGAGGCCGAACTCAGCCATGCTGTTCATGCACATGGTGGCGATGGAGCCGAGCACCACCAGGATGGAGAGGATGCTGATGATGCGGCTCGCCACGGAGTAGCCGGGGTTATCCAGCATGAGCCACACGCGCCGCCGCGCGCTCCCGAGCAGCTGCTTGTCGAACTTGGAGGCGTCGCTGTAGAACTCCAGCAGCTCGTCGAAGGAGGACGTGGTGCTCCCCTCGTCGCTCCTGTCCTCCCAGTTCTCCCGATCCTGGTCCATCTTCCGGCAGTGGTAGGCGCTGCTGCAGCAGGAGTCAATGAAGAACTCGCTGATCCCCCAGTACTCGATCTCCTGGCTGAACGAGAAGATGCACAGCTCGGCCATGACGTGCAGGCGGCCCGTGTTGTAGAAATTCAACACGTAGGGGAAGAGAGTCGGATTCCTGTCGAAGTAAAACTCTTTCTCCGCGTCGTCGTAGTCGTCGCACAGCTCCAGGATGGACTCTTTGGAATGGCAGTGGAGGAGACGCGCAAGCCTCGTCTCGGGGAACCTGGAGAGGGTGGTCGGCTGGAGACGCTTCTTAAAGCCGCCCACGTTGATGCGGATGGCGGCGTTGTCGTCCATGTGAGCCCCGCCGGCCGGATTCACCAGGACCTGGCCCGTCATGGCTGGAGAGGGACGCGGAGGAGTGACGGATCACATCGGCGTGCGCGGAGAGAAAGATGCGTTCAGGGAGAGGCAAGGGAGAAAAAGGCTGGAGTCAATTACATTTGATATTGGATTTGAACTCAATGCCACCTGCATGCTGTTAAAAGTAGAACACAGAAGGAATTCTATAGAATTAAAATCCTTTAACATAAACAAAAACACACAAACACCGATCTTACTTTAATGCGCGCTCAGTTTACTGAAGGCTCTGCGTCTTCGATCCGGCCGCGGCATTGCGCGTTAGTGGCCAGAGACCTCTCTCCCCCGGACGCAGGCAGACACCGACGGCGTGGAGGACCGCTGTCCCCCGGACGCAGGCAGACACCGACGGCGTGGAGGACCGCTGTCCCCCGGACGCAGGCAGACACCGACGGCGTGGAGGACCGCTGTCCCCCGGACGCAGGCAGACACCGACGGCGTGGAGGAGAGGAGCAGGAAGCCTCTTCCAAAAGGAGACGGCGCGATGTTTCCTCCAGACGGAAATCAATTGACGCTCCTTAATTCCCTGAGGTCCACCCGAGGGTTTGCTGCACCTGCTGGGTTTTACATCCTGTTTCCACCGGGGGGGTTCCCGCTCCCTGCAGCGGCTGGGACCAGCTCCAAACACTGGGAGCCAGAGGAAGTGATCCGCGCCCGGCGAGCTGCGTTTGCATCTGCGAGGGAATTCCGAGCGCTCTCCTCTCTATCTGTTGCTGCGCAGCAACATGCAGCGCTCCCTCAGCACCGCCCCCCCCGAAATGACCTCAGCATCATGATGCTGAGGGGCGAGGCTAACAGCCGGGGGGGGGGGGCAAGCAGACAAGACAGACGAAAATAACGTTAGAGCAATCTGTGATGTGTCACCGCAAATTACAGGGGATGCCCAGACACTTTAGTTCCGTCAAAACTGTCTCCTACAACTCCCATGATGCAACAGTTGTATGCCTTCGCTGCCATGCTCTGGAGATCAATGGAAGAGTCTCATCCATCTGAGAACCTGAAGCTCTGCCTGCCTCTGCAGGGCTTGCATCACGAAACAGCAGAGCAGCTTTTATTTGTTAGGTTTGCTTTAAACATCTCTTTATATGCCATTAATGGCGACAGTGGCTGCAGCTAGAAGCTGCCTATAATGCAATTCCTCTTGGGCTTGCGACATTTCAGTTCGCTGTCAGCAGGCGTTTTGCACAAAGGTTGGCGGTAAATTATTGATTACATTCAGAAGATCATGGCAAGTCTCTGCATCTGAGTCCACACACTGAAATAAAAAATACCCCTCTTTGTTTGCCCTGTTTCAGCCTTTGAAAAATACACATGTGGTAAAATGTAGGTCCCAACTTCAGAGCGCTCGATAAAGGTTTTAACGCCATCAACTCTTTCTGGTGAAGAAGAAACGGTCGCTCCCTCAGGCTGTGATCAGCTTTTTGTTATGATGGCTAGTTAAGCTTTATCTGCATTTTCAAACATTGTCGGCTCACTTGGAAGCAGGGCCCTTCTTGCTGTGTGCTGTTGCAGAATATACGCTGCAGGCAACGCTGGAAACGCTTTACAGCATCTTTCTCACGTTAATTTATGCACTTTAGGATGCCCTCGCATGCATGTAAAGCCATGAGATGGTCTGAACTAAAACCTGTTGCTCATACGGTCTCTATAGATCTTCTGTGTGCTCACACAGTAGATCTGGAGGATCTGCTAAGCTTAAGGAGAGCATTGAATGCAATGCAACCGTCCTCCTTGCTGCTATGATATTGCTACAGCGCCTCTCATTTGTGGCATCCTCTGTGGTCGTGTGGGGATGCTGTGCGTTGAGTATAATCCTTCAGCGTTATTCTCACCCAGCAGGGTCTGACGGAGAGCTTGGACATCAACCGCTGGGATTCCTTGAGTGATCTGTGTCATTCTAATGGTCTCTCATCGTGGTTCCTCTCGCTGTGTGGGGATTTTTCTCATCCCATATAGACAACAACTCATCTCTATACCTTTGCTCATTCAGATGTGATTAGCTTTTAGGTGACAGTAAACAGCACCTGCTGGGAAATGTTAATCTTCTGCGCAGATTATCTGATTCAGGTGGACATAATTGATATCTATCAGTGCAGAAGGCTTTTTTTTTTACCAAACGGGTGTCGTCAGATGTCATTAGCGTGGGTGGAGAAGCTCGGCGTCTGTAATGACACATTTCATCAGCTTTGTTCGGAATAAATGAGGTGATTGTTCTAAATGATTTGTCCCACCGAGACGATCGACTGAAGATTATTCACGTTCTGCTTTCCATTGAACTGGGCAGCTCTTGATTCAATCTCCTCCAACGTGGTTGATTTCAATGTGCCGCTTTGTGGAGGAGGTGCTATTTCTCGTACTGTAGCTCCTCAGCTGGCTTGCATAGACGTATTTCTATTTTTAGAAGGCCTTGATTTGTAAAGAAGTCCTTCTTTTCAGCCTAATAACACATTTGCTATATTCAGCCCTTAGCGGTGGAAGAAATATATATTAAAAAAAAACTCACGCAAACGTTGTAACTTTTGAATGTAAAAAATAAAATAAAACACAGCAACTCGTCTGTCAGATTGCGTTGTCCATAAGGTTTGTGACATCCTCCGAATCCCAACGAAGGAGGCGGGAGGGAAGAACTTCCTCACCAAACCGGCAACCAAAGCTCACCTGTGATCATTCTCTCTGAATGATAGAACCATACAGCAAACCAATAATAATTACTATCAAAATAAAGCACAAGGTGTGCTTTACATAAAATTGTACTCTGGTGCACTTAATGATGTTCAGGTTGCAAAACTGTGACGGAGGATCTGTATTCAGAACATGTTCCGGTCACATCAGATAACTTCTTGCATTTTAAATAGCTCCCATTCAGCTGCTGGGCGCTCCTGGCAGGCTTTCATTCATGTCCCATTTCCTCTGAAGAACCCCATCAACATTTTATCATCACACGACAGGCAGCTTTATTCTGGTGCCTCAGTAAATAAATAAACGGCCTCAGTAGTGAAATGATCAGTGACTTGAATCTCAAGCTCCGTCTTTAAATCACCAGAAACCAACGATGGTGTTTGTTTTGAACAAAATCAATTTGTTTTTGATTTGAAAGATGCACCAGTTCGTCAAAAACAATTCCACGTGAATCTCGGCTGCTAATTTGAGTTCCGCTGTTTCCCAACGAAGCTTTTAAAATGACTCATATTGGCTGTTTTATCATCAGAATATTTTGTGGTCCCTCTGATGTCCTAGTTGTTGGAACTGGAGATTAGTAAATCCATATTTATCCGTTATAACCTTTTCAAACTTTCATTTTCTAATCTCATCTTCCATAATAATCCTCATGCGGTCAAGAGACAAATCCATCCACCCATTTATCGCCGTCTGAGAGTCGAGATGACATTTCCTTCCGACCCGTGCAGGAGCGAGATAGAGGAGGGGAAAGAAAAAGGTTGCAGGGTGAGAACGGAATGAGAGGAGAGAGACGGTAAGAAGAGGACAATCTCTTCATCTACTCTCTCTTTTAAATCCTGAGGTGCAGCTCCAAAGAGTGTCTGAAGCTGGGTTGTTTTGTGTCGACTGTTGCTCCCCATTTTTCGCTTGGCTCCTCATCCGTCCCTCTCCTCTCTTTGCTTCTTCACTCACATTTCTGACTGCGGTCCTTCTCCGGGGTTTGAGCTCAGGACTCAACAGTGCGCTGCCGTCATCCTTCACATCAGAATGTCATGTGAAGGATGAAGACTCCGTGTCCACGGGGGGAAATGACACCCTCCTCAATCGATGACAGAGGTGTCAGGGAAAGCTTCCACCGAATCCCTGCCAGCCCTGATACTGTAATGAACCTGCATTATTCAGAGAGCTTTAAAAACACAATAAAGGTAGTCGTGTTATCCCAGCGTGTCAAATAAAATGTGATCCCATCTGTCTTCCATCTTTCCCCTAACACCACGGTAATTGCATCAAATGGGGCCTGATTATTGAGGCAGCGAATGATTATGGGTGACTCAGGACTGAGAGCCGAAACCGAAGGGACAGAATGAATACAAATGGAGTTACCGGTAAACACGGCGCGAGCGCTGGCACACTAATCAGGCTAGTTATCACCACTGCGTGGACACAGTGGTGATAACTAGCCAACTCTGGTGGCAGGCATGAATGCGTGCCATAGCAATGAGGTGGGCGGTGCTAACGATGGAGGCGTGCTCACGGGGAGCAGCATTTCATTCTTTGGTTACTTGTAATTTACTTAAACATTTCATGTCACAGCATGAGGGTGGTAGAGAGATGTGTTTGTGTGTAGATGGGTGTGTGTGTGTGTAGGCAGTCATTAAACACAGCTAGTAAATGGCATTTATTCATTTACGTTGAATAAATAATGCCATTATCAGTGTCTGGCATGTAAGCAGTCCAGACCTGTAATCAAGTTGCAGTGAAATTATTGCATTATTATTGGATGCTTTTCATTCGGGAACATCACGATTATACTAACAGGATAACTCAGTGCTGTGTCTCTGTTCATAATGACGTCGATCGACATCTGTCGTCAACTGGAGCTTTCTTTGTCTCTTGAATCTATTTTAATGTATATTTCAGAGCATTTTCATGCTAACGTCTTAGAATATGATACTGAATTATGCGCTAGTAAGACAAATATAGGTGTAGCCATTATACGCGTGTGTGTGTGTGTGTCTGATGGGAAAGGTTGGTTATGTTTAAAAGGGAACTTCAGCACCATCTGCTCCTGATGATTTCATTTTCAGCAGCATAACAAAGCATTCGATATTCATTTGTTCACACAAAGGAAGTCGGATCAGATCCTATAAAAGACACGACAACCAAGTGTCTGAGTTCATGCCTTTGACCCCGACAGCTGGACCCCCCCACTAAGGGGACATCACACATGGCCCTCCTGATTGGGCCTTGTTATCAACATTGCTTGTATTGATTATCCGATTAAGTTTCCTTGAGCTGCTGCTGAGGTTTCTAAACGTGATGATGAGGGCTGAACAGCTGTTCGTTCCAGCCATGGCACGAGTTGTGACTGTTTCCATGTTCAGAAGAAATGCTAATTTTGTGCACATGTTCACAAATAATATATAATCGACTTTAGCAGTAGAAGCACAAGAAGCATGGAGGTGGATCAGTGGATCAGACGTTCCTGAAAGGCAGCGGCCCCAAACAAGCCTCAAAGTCCACCCCAGCGATGTGTCAGAAGTCGTCCCGGATCCTCAGAGGCCGTCAGTCACCTGGTTGAGTTCCACAGAAGGTCCCTGCAGGTTGCTCACGCTCAACTACACAGTTCATTTACAAAAATACAGGCAGTAAAGATGGAATATTCCAGAACTGGAGGCCTTTGTGCTGAATGGGCTGAGGTTTAAAGTACGACAGATAGCTAATAAATAACATAAGATTGGCAATAATCCTAATATCCAGCGATGGCTGAATAGTTTATGTGTAGATTCATAAATAATGACACACGTGTTGTTGTTGTTGTTGTGAGAACATCAAATACCAGTAGTTCAAAGCTCTGTTAAACCAGATGCGTCCTTTGGAAGCTCGTTCGGGTTTCTCTGTCATGCTGAATACGGCCAGCAGGTGGCAACATTCTGACCTCCTCGACGGGCCACGCACCTGTGAAGTCAGCACAAACTCCGGCCGCGTCTCAACAGTCGTGCACTTTTTGCAGTGGACGTGGATCCCGCATGAGATGCGGTGACCGGCGGACAAGGATATGATGAAAGCGGGGCTTTCCATCTGGGAAATGTTAATTCCTAATCAGAACGATACGGAGAACATGGAGAATTCCAGTTCTCAGGGGGCAAACCAAAATAGGACTTCCGCTCAGAACCTCCACGGAGACATCCTGGAAAATCCACTGCAGGTAAAAAGTTTCCGGTTTGTCTGTCTGCTGCGTGGAAGCTGTCAGGTAGTCGCTGATTGTATGAGAGGTTTGTATTTGTACTTTGAAGATACGTTTCCTACTTATGTATAATAACAAGATGTGTTTTTGTTAATTTAAATAAAATGACAAGCAATTCAAGAACATAGAAATGTTGAAATGAAATGCGTTCCATGTTTTTTTTCATTTGCAAAAGGCTAAGCACAAGATAACAAAAGCAATGCTTTTGAAATGAGGAAACCAAACAGGAACAGTTTGCATATCTTAATACAACAGATATTATTGACTGCTGCAATCTCTAAAATATCAAACTCGTATTGGCCTCCAGTTCTGGAATATTCCTGGTTTACACCCGCCTTCTTCAAATCCCACCAGACATGTTCTCTGGAAATCAATCAGGCGATAACCTCTAATGAAAAGTACCATTATGTGTTGAATGTAGAAAATAGTCATCTGTTGCTCTTTAAAGTGTTCTTTTGTGATTGTATCACTCCAAACATGCGATGAACCATATGAACCTATGACCTATGGTGGGGGCTGAGGAAGTGTGTCGCCTTTGTTTACTGGTTATTGCCATGAATCGGGCTGAACCAGTTTCTGCTCTCTTCAGCTTCTCTGCAACAATACCAGACGATGTTTGTCCAGTTTCTACGGCTTCACTTTCAGGAACGTCCCACCCTAACCGATATTCTGAGCCGGAAGTCCCTCACTAATGTCCAAGAGGAGTTTAAGTTGCAAAGGAAAAAATAGTTGGAAGTGAAACCTGGCCAGCCAGAGCTCTGTGAGTAATGAGCTGTCAGAGTGGATGTGGGAGCCTGGCAGCCCACAGGCACATGGATGCTGGCACCTGTCAGGACCAGTTACAGTCGTGACTAGATCTTATTATCGAAAGATCCTTTCCTTCTTTTGAAGTCCAGACTGCTTTAGTGGACTCTCTTGATTCTGGGCAGTGTGTGTGTGTGTGTGTGTGTGCGTGTATGGTACTTTAAAGTCTCCTTCTACCATTGCGTATTTGCTAATGTCTTGTTTCCTGCACTCCTACGCTCATGCATTGGTATATGTATGTATTCACATTCTCCTCATGCTCATCTTCCTCTGTCAGTGTGTGTGTGTGTGTGCGGGCCTCTGTCTGTAATGGGGCAGAGTGCGAGAGGACCAGAGGAGGAACGGGAGGTGTGGGTTGTGAGAGAATAGGTCTACTGTCAGAGATCTGAACAGCTGGATAATGGTCCCATTGCTGCCCACCATCCCAAAGAGCATCCCAACACCGACGGGACAATATCAGCCTCTGTTGTGCTTGAACCGCCTCCCAGAGATGGAACAAGTTTACTTTGGTCTGACTGAAAATATTGATGTTGCAGGAGAAAGACAGGATTTTGCATCCCATTGGTCAACTCCTCTTTTACAAAATAAGAGCAGGAGACATCCACTTGTCCTTATTATCGGGAGGAATTAGTGCTGATGACGCGCCATCATTCTTGAAACAACCATTATTGTGGATAATTCAAAGGTTTATTTTGTTTCCCCGGAGACGTAATTGATCAAAGACCACGTGAGCCGTTTCCGTGGGAGGTGAAGAAAGGGGGAGAGGGAGGACGCTACCATAACAATGAATACTTCTGCAGTAAGCTTGGCGACATCGCTGCCAAGTTAGTCTTCAGTCTGCTCGTCTTGTCTCTCTGTAATTGACTGTGAATGTCGTCGCCACCCCCCCCCCCCCAAGCCAAAAGAAAGGTCAGAGCGAACTCTAGCTTCAGCGCAGAAATCATTCTGATGGTAATGGAACTATTCAATCCTGAGAGTGTGTCTGATTTGTCTCTGGGACATTTAAATTGTTGGACGTATATTGGAGATGTGGCTTTTGCTTGGGAAGACAATCGTGTGACTTTTCTAACAGTTCTGTCACTTCCTTTGATCTCGCAGCAAGCAGCTGATGATGAAAGTGATCTGTGCAAACCTTTCAGGGTGTTTGTGATCATTGTTCCTATCTCTCAGCTCAGATGAGCCGGCAGGCCAATAATTCATGCACATTCTTCAACGGTCATCTGAGAACTGACCTAAGAGCTGCAGGATGCGGACTCGAGTCTCTCAGCTTCCAGTCTTCTAGCCCGTGCCTTGTCTGTGCCCCCCCACCTCCGAGCAAAGGGCAGCGATCCATCCAGAGATCAACCCATCCCAAGGAAGGACAAATGCCCATTGTCAGTGGACACAAAGGACTAGGCTGTCTGTACGCTGGTCTGCCTGTCTGCCTGTCTGCCTGTCTGTCTGTCTGCCTGTCTGCCTGTCTGTGGTTCAGCGTCCCGGTCAGCAGGTGGAGGATCAAAGCTGTCGATCCCGCCTACTTTTCTATGGGCCCTTTCAGCTCTTACTATGGATTCTGGTAAAGGGACACGCTATCTTTGTGAATGTACAGCTTATGATGAATTGCTTGTCGCAGGAGGTGTGCAGCATTAGATACACCTGCATGTGGAAGATAAATGTCCCCACAAGGTTCCCCGGATTAAGACGACGCTAAGATTATAAAGCAGGTTTCAGGTTGAGCAATACTTTACCTCACACCCAGAGAAACGGCTGGAAACTCAAGCTGGCTTTATGTCTGACATTTGACTGACCACATTTATACTGACTGCAGTTATTTATTTTAAAAATCCAAACATGCACTCATTCCACCAAAGCGCTTGCAGCATGAAAGTGAATGACGCACAAATGTTGACACATCGGTGATTGTGTCCTGATGAATGCACTCGCACGGTTCACACAGTTTCTGCTGTTGTGCACTTGAGACTGATATTGACGCCTCAATATAATCAGAATATTGATATATAAATATATATATGTACATAAACGGGCGGCTCGGTGGCGCAGTGGTAAGCACTGTTGCCTCACAGCGAGATGGTTGCAGGTTTGTCTCTGACTTGTGGCCATTCTGTGAGGAGTCTGCATGTTCTCCCCGTGTCTGCGTGGGTTCTCTCCGGGTTCTCCGGCTTCCTCCCACCACCAATAACATGCAGCCTAGGCTGATTGGTGACACTAAATTGTCCGTAGGTGTGAGTGTGTGTGTGGCTGATTGTCTGTCTCTGTGTTGCCCTGCGATGAACTGGCAGCTTGTCCAGGGTGTCCCCTGCCTCTCGCTTGGCTCCAGCTTGGCCCGCGACCCGATAACGGATTAAGCGGTTGGGACAATGAATGAATGAGTGTATATAAATATATATATTGCGTATCGCGATATTGGTTTTAGGCCATATCGTGCAGCCCTACTCAAAGTGATTACGTTTTGGGAATGATCCAGATCAGGGTCTGGAATAGGCAAATTAACATGGGCGACCTGTGACCGAGACGGAATACGACAAAACCCTCGGAGCCAATTGTCGTGGTAAGTCGGCGAGCGCCTGTATTTCGTTGGTGCTGAATCCCACCAGCGGAAGCAAAGAAAGTACTTTGTAACGCAGCGTAAAGGCAGCTGTGATGTCATCAACTGCGTTATGCGAGTGGCCTAAAGCAAAGTAAGCGTCATCTTTGGCTGAAGTAAACGCTCTGTCAGGTGGAGAAGTGTTGCGGCGTCTTCTAGATAATTTCGTACAGCACTGATCGGTGCCTGAGAGCAACCGTCCATTCTGGGTGCTGCAGCCGTTTCACGTCGCACCCAGAATGCCAAACAACAGTGGCGGCCTCCGAACAAAACAGATTCTTTATCTTATAAGAAGTATATGTATTAAGGTAGTAGAGGTATATTCTTGTGTTTTTAGACCGATTTGTCTGCACTCAGGGATCGCTTTAACCACAGCGCCTGAGGACAGGAAAGTATACGTCTAGCCTCACTGTGTAAGTGATGTGAGAGCAGAGTCAGACCCTGAATTCATTCTTATTTTTATTATGTCTTTCACCAATGCATAGATAAAGTAGCATTGAAATACTTCATATAATACTGCAAACATTGGATAGCAGTAAAATACAGTGACAGCTCAACGCAGCTCTGTGGTTTGGTGCTCCTTGAGTAAAGCATGTAATATTTGCTGAGGAAGCCAGCGAGGCAAAGGCTGTCCCCGCCTCACCCCGCGTTGTTTACTCTACCTAAACCAGCAACTCTCTCTCTCTCTCTCTCTCTCTCTCTCTCTCCCTCCCCCTAGTTCCTCCCTCAGTGGGCGGAGCAGTAAGCTCCTTGCTGCCTGGGCGAGGTGCATGATTCCCGCCTGCTCTCTCGCTTCCACCAACGGCGAGACAGCAAGCGAGCGAATACCTAAAGAATAGTTTACTGCGATTAGACTGAACTCATTTTCTGGCACAATAAAACTGCCGATGGATCCCTTCTCATTCTTCATCCTAATCATGATGCCCACCCTCCACCCCTTCGGTCGGCCAGATGCAGACTCAAAACTGAGGGGTAGAAGATGGTTTTGGAAGCTGTCAGAATGCTTAGTGACTGAAGGAAGGCGGCCCTTCCAGTGGCATTGTTGGATTGCGTAACACACACTTTAGAATAATTGCTATTTACATGTTTTTTACCAACACTATTCTGCGGTTTTGGACAGTCAAGATTCTTTTCATGCTCTTTGTGTGTTAGTTGCCTATTCTTTTCTTCTGGCCTGGAAATTAGGTCAGATTTGTCACTTTTTGATGATGGCAGCAGGCTGGTAAAACGCAGTAATTTAATGTTTTCCAGGGACGCCTGAGCAAAACAGGGATCTCAGCCTTAAACAACATCCTCCTCCTAAAACTGTGTTTGCCTGCGATGTAGTACAATCAAACAGGCGTGTGAATGACGTCTACGTCCGTGATCATCCTTGCTGTGGGTGTGTTCGAGTTCAGAGGACTGGCACAAAGCAAGGAGACAGGCAGGTTCTGTTTCTGTGATGAGATGAAAATGGTTGTTTTTAGGCGGCAGTCCTCCCTCATGTCTTCACCTCCCTGTTGGTGCACTGATAGACATCCCCGGGACGTGTTCATTCATTCTGCCACACTTTGTCTATGATGCTGACATCACATTGTCAATAATATCAGATGGATAATATTGACAACGGCCCACTGCATTTCTCATCTTGAACAACGGACCACTGAAGAGAGCGTTGGCTCCCTCTGGTTCTTCTTTCCCGTCCTCATTCCTGCTCTCCCTCTCAAGTTCCGCTCCTCTTTCTTTGCATCCTTTCTTGCTTTAATTTCCATCTCTGTGTAGCCCCTCTCTCTCTCCTGTCCCTGCTCTCCATGTTTCATTTAAAGCTCGGTTAAAGGCTGAACGCTTGGATGGGCTTATTTGCTGTTCCTGCCTTTTACAGTGATCGGGTTTCTTTAGGTTTTTATCCTTTGCATTCCACCCCCAGTGACTGCTTTCATTTCTTTGTAAATGTTTTCTGCTCACAGTCACCGATGTATGATTGTGATGAAAAATGGAATTTCCTCATGGCAATAATTTTCCCTAGGGATATGAGTGAAAGTGGCTTTGGGTTATTCATGGGACACTTGAACCGATGATTTCTCCTCCATCAATTGAGAGCTTGGAGATCTGGGTTTTGAGAGGCCCATTTGGACTGCAAAGCCTTTTGACATAATATCGGCCTATTATTAAGCATATTTGTTAACTTTTGTCATCAAACTAATGTATTGGAAGATGCCACTTGGCATGAAGCATGTACAAAATGATCCTAGTTTGATTCCTGTGAGTTGCACAGTTTGTGTTTATTTAATGACCATTTAGAGATGTTTTTTATTTATTCCTAATGTCCTAATAACATTGTTATTATTAGTGGTTAGCGTTAAAGGGCCTCAGCTGAACTTCAGAGTTGGACTTCAGCTGGGGAGGATGGTTGACTGACTGGAACGCTTCTGCTTTTATTTGAATACTCCAGATTGTCGCTCTTAGTGTTGTAGTAAATGTTTGGTGTGACAATCATCCCCACATTAGCTGCCAGTTCCTGCTGCATCCGTGTGTGTCCAGGCTGTTTTTCTGGCTTCTGTGTACCAACCTGCATCCCAAACCTAAGAGAGGTGTCGTGTATCGTGGGAAAGCAATGTGAGTGAGGGGGTGTTGTTTTTGCCTGGGTGTTAAATATCTGTTTGTGTGGTTTTTTTTTTAATGCATGAGCATGAGAATTGAAAGGTGGATGTTATGAAACCATAGAAGACTCCGTTGCAGACTCACACACTAGTACCTTTAACCAGAGCACCAATGGCACAATATTCTATTTGGTTGTCATGGAAATGGCAGACGCAACAGCTGTAGGGCTACACCGATTGCAATTTTCTGGCCGATTCCAATTTTGGCCGATATCGAATTAGGACAAACTAACAAAACAACCTCAACCACCAAGTTTTTCTGTCTTGTTGTACAAAAAGAAAAAATATTCTTTAAAAAAATATTTTATTGATCAACAAAAGCATGTCGGTGATGTCATGGAAGAGCACAATGAGACAGAAGCTGACTTTCAGACCTTTGCGAAGGTAGATAAGAACAGTTTCATATGTAGGAATCTGTCTCGCGAAATTAAGGAAATCGTTGCAGATTGATCGGTGCATCCCTCAGTGTGAGCATTATGGGATGTTTGGTGTTGTATGACAAGTGGAGCATCGTCTAATCTTCTGCCTGTTTACTGTTTGTTCCCACAGACCTATCTCCTGGGAATCATAATCTCCATATGCGGGAATGTCCTCATCAGCATTTCACTGAACATACAGGTAGGACATACTGGAAGCGAGCTGGACAGCAGACACTCGGCTCAGAGCACACTGTGAATGCCTGTGCACACCCAGATGTCGCTCCGAGCGACTGAGGTGGTTTTCTCTCCGACAGTTTAGTGAATGTTTAGCAAACACACACATCTGGATGCTGACTGTGTGCTGCCAAAATCTTCACAACAGATTTTGTGCAGCAGACAGTCACTTTGCCAAGAAATCCTGTTTGAATGCAAAGTCGTGCATTCATCCATTTTCTTGCAGTCGAGATGACCTCAATCGTCTCGTCGAGCAGCTGCTTCATCTGCCTTGTCACGGGTGTTGCTGGAGCTCATCCCAGCTGACGACAGGCGAGAGGCAGAGTACGCTCTGGATGAAACGCCAGCTCATTGCGGGGCCGTACGAATGTCAAACAAACACTCGCACTGCTTGAGCGATCAATTCACCTGGGATGCACGTTTCTGGAGGAGGCAGGAGAACCCGGAGAAAAGCCACACAAACATTCAAACTCCACACAGAAAGGAATCGAACCTTGCAACGACAGCGCCGCCCTGTAAATGTTTGATCGGGAATTTTTAGAGGGGAATATTTTGGAAGAGGTAAATGGACTGCACTTAAAGCGCTTTGTCCACCTTTGGGCTTTACATGAGGCCTCACATTCACCCATTCACACGCACATTCACACTCCAGTGGGCGACTGCTGCCAGAACCACTGGGAGCAATTTGGGGTTCAGTGTCTTGCCCAAGGACACTTCGACTTGCGGACAGCTGGGATTCGAACCACCGATTTACTGATCACTGGACGACCCACTCTACCAACTGAGGCACAGCCGCCCAGGAAGTAGTTGATACCCCTAACCCTTTGTAGAACCACCGACCAGTGATATTGAGTTCCCAAATTATCCCCGGGGCTATGTTGTTGAGGGCTTTATGCTCCAGGTAGGATTTCCCATGGCAAACAGGTCCCCCGGTGCCGGGTCAGACTAAGAGCAGTTCTAGGACTGTGACGTCGACCAGTGTGGAGCAGCCGGGGCCCCACCCTGGCCACCAACATGATCCTGGAGCAGGTTTGACTTACTGCCAGCAAGGCGAACCAAGCTCTGACTCCGATCACACAGAGACCAGACAGCCCTCAGAAAAGGGCCCCGAAGCACCCCCTCCTATAGGACTAACATTGGTAAATCATCTTTTTATAATACGGCCACCCAAGGGTGGAACGGTTTGACTCCCGCCCTCAAAACATGCACCTCTTTGGCCTCCTTCAAAACGGCCCTAAAAATTCACCTTTTAGGGGGACAGAAACGGAGATAGTCATCACGATTCTCTCCGGATCAACCCCCCCCCCCCTTTTTTTTGTCCACCTACGTTGCACATATTAAGTGTCTTTGTAATTTATTGTAATTTATGTCATCTATTGTCATTCGTTGTCATTTTGCATCAGAGGTGTAATTTCTTTTAGATTTATTGTTAGTTTGCATCGGTGGTGTAAAATCATTTTATTTTTCTAATGTTACTTTGCATCAATTGAGTTATCGAATATTGGTTTTATTTTTATGTTTTATTTTTATTATTTTTATTTTTATTATTTTTATTTGTGTTGTTAATTGTGGATGATTTATGTACGAAGGACTTTCAACGGAAACAAGACCGAAATGCTCCTCTTAGACAGGATGTTTGACTTTATTTGTACTGTAATACATGCTACTGTGTGACTGTACTTGTACTCTAACATTCTATCTAATAAATATATTCATCATCATCATCAAGATACTACGAGGGACGTGGTCAAACGCCTTCTCCAAATCCACAAAACACATGTGGACTGGTTGGGTGATCTCCCACGAACCCTCGGGCATCCGATGGAGGGTGTAGAGCTGGTCCAGTGTGCCGCGACCGGGAGGAAAACCGCATTGTCCCTCCTGCATGCGAGGTTTGCCTATCGGTCTGATCCTCCTCTCCAGCACCCTGGAATAGACTTTCCACGGGAGGCTGAGGAGCGTGATCCCCCTGTAGTTTCAGCACACCCTCCGGTCCCCCTTCTTGATAAGGGGAACCACCACCTCAGGCTGCCGGTCCAGAGGCACTGTCCCCAACTGCCATGCGGTCCTACAGAGATGTGTCAACCGAGACAGTCCCTGCACATCCAGAGACACTCTGGGCGAAGCTCATCCACCCCCGGTGCCCTGCCACCGATCGAGGAGCTTGACAACCACCTCAGTGACTTCAGCCCGGGTGATGGACGAGTCCACCACTGAGATCTCCTCCTCTGCTTCCTCTATAGAAGACATTGTAACGGGATTGAGGAGATCCTCAAAGTATTCTTTTCACCGCCCGACAATCGAGGTCAGCAGCGCGCCGCCTTCACTGTAAACCTTGTTGGCGGCGCACCGCTTTCCCTTCCTGATTTCTTTGAGGCCCACCAATAGTCCTCCGCCATGGCCTCTTCGAACTCCTCCCTTTCAAAGGAATAACCCTGCCCCCTTCCTTCTGTCCCTCCACCCCCCTCCCGACACCACAGCATAAACCGTATGTAAATGATAGACGCTTGGATTAAATTTTCTTTTATTATGCGTGTGTTTTTTGTACTTTAGTATTTACACTTTTATGTGTTATCTGTTTAAATATACGTAGTTGCATATTAATATAACTGTAGGCATGTGAATGACCATTTATCTGATGCGTAGGAACAGATTAATCTAGTTTCCATTATTTCTCATGGGAAATAGAGTTTCGGTATTCGAACTGTATTACGGAACAAATTATGTTTGAGAACTGAGATTTAACGGGGTGTGTATGTACATGATCAATATGTATCACATGTACAGTATAAATGGTCTATACAAAAATGTTGAGCACAAAAAATGTTTGCCAAGTTGTCGGTTAACGAGGTTTTGTTGAAAGACCAAACCGTGATGGAGTCTTTGGAGCGTAACACCGTCGTTAAGTGAGGGCCAACTTCAACTTCAAACTTCTGAACCCTGCAGAGTAGCTTCGTCACCATTTGATTGGCAGCAGTTATATTAAAAATGTCATATCAGCATTCTTTACACATACAAACTGTAGCACACAAATAAAGCACTTGCCTTTACTTAGAAATGAAGTCCATGCGCTGCTCTTTCTGAACAAAAGCATCGATAACTTGTTTAGAAGTTTTACTTTTCTTCCTTCAGTTTTAAAAGTCTCAATTAATATCCCTGCCATGCAGGAAGATAGTCATCCTTGATTAAACTATGGTAGCGACATACAGAGAGACAGCAATACGGTCTCACTGGATAGCATGTAGCACAGTGATTGATCGATGCATCGTGAGGCCCCGCCGGCTGCTGCCTCACCGCACCTTTCTTCAGTGTTTGAACATTAAATGTGAAAATTCAGCTATTTTACATGAAAAATAATGTAAAACTGTTGAAGTTTAATGCAAAAATAATGTTTTAGTACAAATCACTGGATAAATATAACAATTGTATTTTTCATTTTACACTTTTTCTTTTCATCATAGCATGTGAGGCATGGCCTCGCCTGCCTCGCCTGCCTCCTCACTGGTGTATACTGTGGTATAAAATTGTCTGGTGTGTGTTAGAGTTTGTTTTGTGCAGCTCTCCAGCTATTGACTCTACTTTACCAAACGGATCCCTGATGCTCTTGTTCCATTTCCTCCTGACAGAAATATGTTCACATCCGTCAGGCTCAGCGGGGCTCTCAGCCATACTACACCTCGGTTGTGTGGTGGTTCGGTTTAACGCTCATGGGTGTAGGGGAGCTGGGGAACTTTGCTGCCTACGGCTTTGCCCCTGCATCGCTCATCGCCCCACTGGGCTGTGTGTCTGTCATCGGTAGGTGAAATCCTTTTTTCTTCACACATTATACATGCATACTGTAAATTTAGAGCAAAAGGTTGCTTCCTCCTTGAACAATATGCAAAATGTGTTTTACTCTACATCATGTCACAAGCAGGCCTCTTCATGCCAAGGAGTCACATTTGTACAAGCTGAGAGCCCGACAGAGTTTTACTTTTTCTATGCAATGTGTGAAAAACTATCTGATAGATGACAAGGTTACTACACGTATCAAATTTCCCATGCAAAGTGCCAGGCATGTATTTATAGATGCAATCTCTCCTCAAACGAATGGGGGCAATGTAGCAGCACAGCAACAGATGGATGCGTCTGAAGTCTGTCATTTAGTTTCCCACATCTATATTTTTGAGTGATCCCTGTTTGTTATGGAAGGGCTTTACTCACAACGTTGTCGTGATATTTTGTTGAATGTTTTTATGCCCCTGCCAAAGGTTTATCCTCCATCGTCTGTTTGTCCTTGTGAACCTAACTTTATCCAGTCAGATTTCTATGCTCTTTCAGGGGCCTGAAAGTGTGCATCCCATAATTAGTTCCTTCAGTGCATGTGCTTGTTTTTATTTTAGCCACAGTTGATCTTTGGTAAATTTATGGCAGGTTCGTGTCTATCTTCAGCAACACTGCTGCTGTATTTTCTGCTTGTCGTGTCCGGGGTCGCCACAGCAAATCAACGTCCTCCACTTCACCCTGTTCTTTGCATTGTCCTCCCCAACACCAGCCACTCTCATGTCCTCCCTCACCTTTCCTGGCCTCATTCTGGATCAGATCCAGATGAAATTCGGTGGTGAGATAGAGGCCCCCACCCTACACGACTGTGTGAAATCCCATAAAAATTGGTCAATAATCATCCGAAATTTTGAGGAACAAATTTTGATGCTCCAAATTCAAAGTGATCCAGAATTCAGAATCTCTTCTCGATCATCACCAAAATTTAATCATCTGTTCCTGGTAACATTCCCAACACTTCCTGAAAATTTCCTCAAGACCCATCAATAACCTTTTGAGTTATCTTACTAAAAGACAGACAAACAAACCAACGCCAGTGTAATCATGTACTGTAATCAGGTAAATATTGATGATTTTTATTTGACAGGTAGTTTTTTTTTAATCATGTGTGCTACCCTACATTCTGTCTAAATTAAATATAGCAACATGTTTATGATCTTAGGAAATTACACACAGACAGCTGTTATACAGTTTATATTTATTTCATTCATTCAACGGGCAAGAGGCGGGGCACGCCCTGGACAAGCCCCTGCAGGGACATACACAGACCCTAATTTGCATATTTTTGAAGGCAGGAGGAAGCCGGATAACCTGGAGAGAAACCACACAAACACGGGGAGATACAAATTCCTTACAGAAAAGCCGCAAGTCAGCACGGTGGCACAGTGGATAGATGGCACTGTTGCCTCACAGCAAGAAGGTCGCAGGTTCAAATCCGACCTGCTGCCTTTCTGTGAGGAGTTTGCCTGATTAAATAAAGGTTAAATAAATGTTAAAATGTCAGATTGCAACCTGTGACCCGCTTGCTGTGAGGCAACAGCATCACCACTGCGCCAGCGTGCTGCCATCATATGAACATGCATTAATTGTGTATTAATAGTGGCGCTACCTCACGTCTACTTACACCGGTCTCAGAGGAAAGTGTACTGCTTAAAAAAAGTATAATATTTCCTGTGGCGTTGACCATAAAATTAAGACTTTCTATTCTATTTTGTATCCAGCAGTGGATCCAGAAGGTGAATATGTGCTACTCCCCCCCCCCCCCCCCCCCAGTCACAATTTACGGGTGACTCATGAAGTCCAATCAATTCTGGCTTTATAAATCTAGCACTCTACAAAGCCGCATTTTTACAGTCCACAGTGTGAACTACAGCTGTCGCGAACTAAGCCAGGTTCAACAGCCAATCAAAATAAAGCCGTCCCCTGTCCCCTGTTGTCACAGCTTGCAGCCTGCTCGGTGCTAACACTCTTCACACAGGTTAAATATTCGTCATTATTTCCCCTTCTTGCTGCCTGGCACCTATCGCTCATCACGCTGGAGGTGGTGGTGAGTCATTTTTCTAGTCACGACTCTCGAGTGGATGAATCGTTTGGATAAGACTCTGAATGAAACCACGAACCTTGTTAGGAAACCTGCCCCTCTTGTGCGTTTCAGCGTTGGACAGTGCTGGACATGCTTTTCACACATCAGCAGGACATTCTGTTCAGCTTCTCGGTGCCACATCGGTGCGTTTAAGGCCAACAAGGTGGCAGGTATTACCAATTACTGTCCTGTTTTACCTTTTATTATCATAATTAGCCCCATAAAGCCACCGATTGCCCGACAGCAGTGCTCATATCATAGTGCGCGTGAAGGAGTTGGAGTGTGTTTTGACAGGGCGTCTTGAGAATTAATGAAGCCAGAGATGATGAGGTGCAAAGAGATGAAGAAGTCCGCAGACATCTGTCCTCCTCAAAGCTGGCAAGGAAGACGTGCGGTAAAATGTGCAGCTTTGCTGTCTGCCATGGTGAATTCTCGCCTCATGCTGATTCACAGCGTACGCAAATGAGCAATCCTACACACACACACACACACACACACACACATGCAAATATAACTGTATAAGTGTGTAAAAACCCAGGTTTAGTTGACTTCCCCTGCCACTCCTGCTGGGAGAGGAGAGGAGAGGAGAGGAGAGGAGAGGAGAGGAGAGGAATGTGAAAGACACGAGACAACATGCAAATACATATACAGAGTAGAAAGGAGGCGCAGAGGAGGAAAGAGACAACCTCGCTGGAGCTGATGATGTCGCTGACGTCCACCTGCCCCTGCATGCCACTCTGCCTCTGACACACCATGCAGACAATTACTACTGTCCACCTGTCGATAGGAATGACAGCATCCTCCCCAAAATACTGTCATGTCATCACATGTAGAAGAGGGGGACGGCTGGCATGGTGGAAATAAACCCGGTCTGCAGCACTTACAGATGTCAGGTCAGCAGACAGGAACAAGATGTGTTCTTTAGCCCCTCTATCTGTAGAGTAAGGAAACATTCGTGCTTTTACAGCGTTTGTGTTTTATCTAATATCATATATATGTTTAATCTGTGTAACATGTATGTTGGACTATTTGTCTATCTTTCAAGAGTTTCTAAAAGACATACGTCACACTCATGATGCTCAGGTGTAAATGTGGTTAAAAATGAATACCACAAAGAGTCTCTATTTTTGTCCTTTGCCACATTATGAACACGATGTGTACTCCCTGAGTGGTGGCGGCTCGGCTTTCGCTGCTTTCAACCTTTCGTGTCCGATATGCAAGAATGTTTGACGTGAGATTTTCCCAGAGGGAGGTTCCCGTCACCGTTCATCAGAGGGAGCACATAGAGGGGCGCGCTCCTCCGAAAACACGCAGGAGCAGAACAGAACCGTGTTCCCCCAGTTTCTCATTTTATTAAGCCATGTGAATCTCACTTTATACGGAGTTGCTATGGTAACTTGTTAGATCCAGTTGGTCCCAGAGGCAAAGGATGAGTCCTAAATGTGTATGCAAAGCCGCGCGTCGTATGAAATATTGAACAACTGACTTTCATCAGACGTTCATGAAGCAGCTTAACAAACTTCCATTTTGGATGTTGTGTCCCCGTGGCGTTTGTTCGTGTGCATGCATGCCCTGTTTCTGTAGCGTCTGCAGTTTGTTCTTCCAGCTACAGACCATAATACTATTCCTTTTCTTTTCTTTCCTTTTCTTTTGTTTTTGCTCATTTAAAGATTTCCGTGCCTTGGGTGTTTTTACTGTTACCCTGAAGTCCTCAATCAGGTGCAATTGTTAGAAATACATTTGTAATTATATATACTTTGAAATCAGCGCTGGGAGGTTGTTGTGCAATGACACCACAGTAATCGGAGACACGCTACGCGTCCCTGAGCTGCTTGTGCTCTGTGCACAAATTCTAAGTGCCTGCCTGCTCTACTATTCTGTCTCTTGCCTGTGGCATCACCTGTGAGCCTGACTGGCTGGCTGCCTGGCTGGCTGCCTGGCTGGCAGCCTGACTGCCTGGCTGGCACCACCGCTGCTGCTGCTTCCACAGCTGGCTCGGCTCAAATATTATTGTAGCGTATGACTGGAGAAAAGCACGAACCAGAGCACTCTGCAGTGTTTGTAATGCTGAAGAGCAAAATTCTAAATGACTGCAGCCACTGGGCGTCATGTAAACTGAACTGACTGTGACGCCTGCTGTCATTGTTTTCCCCTTTGTCAGCCTGCCCGCTGCCTGTTGTTCTGTCTCCGGCTCTTAGACCTCCTGTGCGGCCATCTGTCTGTGCATATGATTTATTTGCATGTCTGGGGGCCGCCATGCGTTTTTGGCTGCCTTGCTATCCATCTTTATGATAGTCAAACACTGCATGTGTTTATTTGTCTCTCACAGTTCAGTGCTGATCCTGGGGAAGCATTAAGAAGATTGATTGGAGGCTTTGCGCATATGAAACTGATTGCTTTTCAGAATCGCTGTTCTTTGACAATGATATTGATGAACGGGTGTATGGAGAATGTGGCAGCAAAGCACCTTGCTGTCATTTGATGACGGTGAGATCTGGGTCCTGGGTCTGTTTGCAAAATTAGTGACGCAATTAGTGCTTTTATCAAGCATGTGGCCTTACCTGTAATTAAAATGAACCATTGCATCCAAAAAGAAATTAAAACACAATATGAAGCTGCAAAAACCAACAACACACAGCTGAACATCAATGATGCTTTATCCTCCAGGGACGGGCATCGAGCATCCTGTTATTGTGAAGCTTGTGTTTTCTTTTTAAGATATTTGGGGTTCAGACAATGTTAGACAATAAACATTTTATGAAGCATCCAGGACAGATGTTTTAACTTAACATTTTATAAAACAACTGTACTGGATTTGTGCAGCCACTAAGCTAACGTAATATTTCCCCCTCCCAGCCAGCGCTGTCATATCTGTGGCTTTGCTTAAGGAGGCGGTGCGTCCCTCCGACATTGTCGGTAAGTGCAAGACTTCAACATCATCATCACTTGAATCGAACCCCTACAAAAGAGTGTGATATTGTCGTATTGACATTCAAGTTCAATGAAAACAATACAAAAACACTATATCTAAAGTTGCACCTCATCAACTTCGGAGTTTTTTTATATATATATATATACATACATACAATATATTTGGATTCTGTATTCTACACAGGAACTCCTGATTGGATCATTCCACAGGGGAAGCTGGTGGCATTATTGTCAAAGAGTGACATCATATGCAGGAATCAAATGGGCATGGGAATATGTTTCTTAAAAAAAAACTACCTTTGACATGTTTGAAAGTGAAATATTCTGTATTAAATTGTATTTTAGTCGGGGAGAACAAAAACCCTTTTATATAAAGATTTGACATAATGCCCCGAGCTTTGAGGAATCGGAGTTGTTTACTGAATATGTCAACAACTTACATACATACTTAACGGAATTGTACCCACAGTGGGATGTAAACATTCTAATTGTAATGTCTTGCTTGTCAGTGCGCAGAAGAGGCAGAATGATTGTTTGCAGGTCCTGCTGCTCTACAAATGCTGATGGTCATCATAATAAAGGCCTTTGCAGATGCTAGATTGGTAGTTAATCTCATCGCAGCACGCTCCTGCATGCTGTGGACTTGCTGAGTTAACAGCCCAAATGTCCGATTTTAACAAACATGAAGACTTTATGTTCAAATGAGGGCATTACCGAGTAAAGCGCTTGTTCTACCCCCCCCCAAAAAAATCGATGGAAAGTACAAATTGTAGATTTCGACAGTGTTTGGATCGGCATGGTTTGATCCAACGTTAATCTGCAGGGGAATTGGATCCACTGAACCCGCCCCGCCAGTAAATAAAACGAACCACTGTCCGTTCTCTTCTTTCCACAGGAGGAACCCTGGCAATAACGGGAACCTATCTCCTGGTGACCTTCGCGCCTCACAGCACCTCACACATCACGGCCCAGCTGGTCCGGTACCATTTCATCAGCTGGCCTTTCCTCCTCTACATCGTATGCAACCCTTTAAAGCTGATCCTCAATGTGTGTCAGCAATGCCTTTTTGCCTTAGAGCTGCTGTTTGCATGTCCAAATGGGTGATGTTATATTTCAGCGGTGTTGGCTGCCCTGGTGTTAGTGAGTCCTTCCCTGTGGGGAGGAGCAGGATGAATTCTCTGAGCGACCACATGGATATCTGGATGTAGAGAACCACAAGGAGACGTCTTGGCTGTGTAGCTGTGGTTTCATGCTCTTGTGTAAAATATTATAATTTCACGATTGATCTGCTTTTTCCGATTTTGGCCTCGTCCACCACAAACCAAAGGCTTTGTGAGTCTCTGTAGTATTCCCTTTGGTTTTTGTGCTCATAATCCTTCAAACTAGGCAGAAATAAATCTAAAAGAATAGCAGCTAGCAGCTCATCAGGGGTGCGAGCCAATGGTGTAAACGGTAAATGTGTGGCCTGAGCAGCAGAGCAACCATCATTCACGCAGTGTTTCCTCCCTGGGACCGAAAGCCCATTGTTTATCCTTAAAAGGTTTTGGGATGAAAAATCAAAATGTATCTGATGGATGGCCGGACAGATGGAGGCCTCTGGCTGCCGTGATTGAGGACACGTAAAAGGGTCTCCTGTTTAACGGTTCCCGAAATGCAGAGCGACGACTCATCATCCTGCGGAGGAGCCACCTGCTCCGGTATGGGAGCGACTGCAGGTGGAAATTAAACCGAGGAGCATTTCATATCCATCTCTGTCTCCTCGTTAGTTCCAGAGGTCAAGTCATTATCGAATGATTTCACCTGAAAGGGCCCAACAGCTGTGGCCTCACAAATCAATCGGCTCTTTCCAAATCCATTTCCCCGATCGATGACCCCTTCCACCCCTTTATGGCCTTTAACGCGCCGTTCCCCTGCCTCCATCCGAGGTGTGCCGTTACATCCGGGGTCCTTGAACAGCCGCATCCCACTGGGCCGAGGAGGACAGGGCATTGCTCGCTGCTGCACACTGTATAATGAGGACATGGTGGACTCTAGTTGGTAACGTGTTTATCAGATAACCCGGAAGTCCCCTGCGACCCGTAGGTACAAAGTATCGTGGGACACGTAGTCCACTATAGCTACTACTACACCTCCTCCTTTTAGATAGCTACTACTACACACACTGCACTTTGCAACGCCTTGAGTGCATGTCTGACTTTCATCTTGTCGTCAGTGTTTGAACACACAGGAAGTGCATGAACGATTTGTGTAACGCCTTCTCACCTCTCTCTCTCGACAGCTCATTGAGGTCGTGGCGTTTTGCATCCTTCTGTACCTGTACAAGAGCAGGAATGTGAAGCATGTCGTCGTGGTGATGCTGCTGGTGGCTCTGCTCGGTAGGAACAAACGGAACGTTTGCTTTGTGGCTGGGCTGACGACAACAAACCCATGGCCTCTTGTTTTGTTTAAGAGCTTAGTGGGGCACGATGGAAGACAATAACTCTGTAAACCCTACTGGGAGGCAACCAGTCAGCCGAGGAGGGTCGTTCTCTCACTGCTACTGGCTGTGCAGATAAATGAATTGCTTGCTTTCAGCGTCAGTGACGGTCATCTCGGTCAAAGCCGTGTCAGGGATGATCACGGAGTCGATACGAGGTCAGCTGCAGCTCATCTACCCCATCTTCTATGTCATGCTCATCATCATGATCGCCTCCTGCGCCTTCCAGATCAAGTCAGTGACAGTTTCCCCGCCCTCTTTTTTTATTACTCAGATCTCGGGTGTCTCCCAAAAGGCTGGATGCAGTTTTTTTTTTTTAGCTTTGCAGCTTCTAAACAAAACGAGGACAGTCATATATCAGATGTGGTGATGCCGTGGTCCTGTATTATTGTGCACAGAAATGATTGATGAACCCACTGCTGTATAACCGAGGTCGTCATTTCCAATGAACCACTGAAATCTTCATTCTCTGCAGATTTCTCAATCAGGCAATGCAGATGTTCAACGCCACGGAGGTGGTGCCCATCAACTTTGTGTTTTTCACTGCCAGCGCTATTATTGCAGGTATGCGAGCTATAAATCGGTGACCCCTGTGCTCTCCACTGTTCTGTCAATGTGAATGTGAATGTGACAAAAGCCTGCATATAGATATAACCTCCTCTGGGACCTGCAGCTCCAACATTCTGATCTATTATCCAGACTCATCTTTGAGCCACCGGCTCCAACGAACATTTCATTTGGGTTTGTGGTTCCACTTCGTTAAAAGCAGAACATGTTCCAGCAGCCGGAGCATAAACAAACATGCATCCGATTTTGGCGTCTCTATCTTCAGCTTCTTCTCACCATTTTGATGCAACGTTTCCCTCATCAATGAGGAAGACATCCATCACAGCGTGAGGGGGCTACGAGTAGTGAATTGGGTTTAGTGAGAGCCTCCTGCTCTGAATTACTGCTGCTGAACCCGCCCCCACATATAAATGCACCGGTAACTGCTTTGAGAACAACGGCTGCTGCATTACATCTGGCAGCGTAAGAGCGTCCCCGGTGGACATGTAAGACTAGCTTTGCTGCACATTGTAGGAAATTGTCCTTATCTGGCAGTGGTCACGACAGAGACCCCCGAGAGGAAACGGCTTTCTATTTCCATGCAGGTAATAACACTCAAACTCGGTTCTCGTCCCCGAGCGCTGCGTGCTCAGGCCTACGATTCACAAACGAGAGCATGCAACCTTCAGATCTTGTCAGTCTACTGGAACTGAAATGCATCTAACGGCCTTTCATTTTGCAGGGATAGTATTTTACCAAGAATTTGAAGGCTTGGCTTTGCTGAACATTTTTATGTTCCTTTTTGGGTAAGTATCGAATGACACCAGATAATTCCAGCTGGAACTTTACTGTAAGATGATATTAATCCTCCCCCGACACTTTTCTTTTTCAGGTGTCTTCTGTCCTTCCTTGGAGTTTTTCTCATCGCCAGGAACAGACCAAAAATAAAGCAGCAAGATCACAACTTTATCGCGATGGACCGAATTCCTGGTGAGTTCCTGATCGCCTGTCGTCAGAGTAAAGTGTGTTTGCTCCGGTCCGTGGAGCCGGTATCTGCTGGTAATGGCCCTGCATCCACCCAGCTGCTAATGTGTGCAACGCTGGCAGCATGGTCCGTCTAATGAGCTCTGCTATCCGTGTTCACAGTGACGAGAAGCACGGACAAAGTGCAGCCTGAGGCGACGGCTCAGACGTCACTGGCAGCCAGACTCATGTGCAACAAAGCTGGCCAGACAGACGACTGACGGGAGCAGCGCCGTCTGTCCGCAGTGGAGTTTTACGTGAAAGCTTCTCCTTTAGACCTGCTTAGGTCAAAATAATTGTCACTGGGACTTATCGTCTCTCAACAGCAAGGTTGTTGGAACTGTCAGAACTGATGACTGGATATGAGGAACTAAATTCTCCCAGGAAAACCTTCCTTTAAAACGTGCGTTGCAATCAGTTAATAAACGCTGACAAAATCTTATTTCAAGCCACGGTGCTAAGTAAGAGCGCTACTGCCCCCTGCTGATGGGGGAGGCTTCCGGTTGTCAAGGCAACTCATTATATGGATCAGTGGTAATAATGAACCGCCCCTCAGGGCTGATCAGTTCAATTTGCTCCCATCATAGTGCAGATTTTAATTTGTGTTAAACTACTGGAGCGTCCATCAGTCAGAAACCGGTTTCCACGAGGCGCCAAGCCTGCCGCCCCATTTCTACCTCAAATAAACCCCAGCCTCAACTGTTACCAAGCAACGAAACTCTTATCTGCCCCCTACACATTATGGGATGTGTGGGGAAACCAGCATTTACGCCACGGTTACTGTAAGAATGCTGCATGTTTAACTCTCTTGTTCGACGCGTTTGGTTTTAGGCGCCAGGCCTTAATACACACTGTAGCGGCGACGGTTAAATTATTACTTGTGAAATGTAACACAGAGGAGGCAGTAATTGCCCTCAGGTCATGCAGTCTGTCAATACGCTTGTGGGTATTTTGATTAGATCATGTCCAAAAAAAACCTTCTCAGACATTTTTAAACTTTCTCTTGAGATCAAACCCATTAAACAATTTTTTTTTTTGATCATCCCAAAAGGCCACCAACATAAATACTCTGTTTTACTAGAATGAGCTTTGAAGGTTTTAATAAACTATACACCAAATGATTCTGGAAAATGAAATGAGAGCATCATGTAATGTCTAAGGAAAACCAAGGCTTTCATTCATTGACTAACTGACGTCTTTGTCGAGGGAAAAGACACAAGAAAAAAAATTGAATCTGAAAATTCTATTTGCAGCAGCTCCACCTGGTAGCTTTCAGTCATGCATCAAGTCTGCAACCAACACTGGGGAGGGGGAGAGGAGGGCACAATCCAGGGAGGCCACCAAGAAGGCAGAGAAGTTCTGCACGAGTCCAGAGAGGTTCTATCAAACCTCAATGTTGATTTTAGCAAAGCGGTAATGCAGAGAGGTGGGGTTACGCAGGAGCAGCGTTCCTCTGTGTTCCTTCGCCTGCCTGAGGAGGGTGCTAAGGAGGCCAGAAACGCTGACGAAGCCCAGAGCCTCCCCACAGCCTGCAGAGAGGGAGAAGTCACCCTGGGTGACCCAGCCCAGAGTCACCCGGGAGCAGTGAGAGGCGACGCTCGGAAGAGGATCTGGCCACAGCCCGAAGACGAGGTCGACGGACGACTGAGGGGATGATGCGAGCTCTCCTGATGTCATGTGACTTGGCTCAGAGGAAGAGGGATGGTCTGGCTCTTTGGATGTAGCGGCTGTCTCGAGGCCCGTCTTTTTGCATTTAATTCTGCTTTTAAAGTGGTCTCTGTGCGGGGGCTCCTGGGGGCCGCCGCTTCCGGGCCCTTTTTTGAGCAGCTGCAAATCCTCCGTGGTCGGCGCACACACCATGGCATGAAGCTCCGGTTTGCCCTTAGACAGCAGCGACAGACGAACCCACACGAGGCTCAACCCGTGGGCGTCGAGAAACGACGTCACAGCCAAGCCGTCAAGAGGCGCCGCCTCCCCGCCTCGGCACGGCCTTTGACCTCTAGATGTGGTGGGTCTGCACCAAGCGGAGAGGAGTCTCAGTGACTTCTTGCTCCTGGGAAACAGAAAAACAACCAAAATCCATTCACAATTGAAAAATAGTCAGATTAAACTTGGTTGCATTTCACTGGCCTCATTAAACACGGCGACTGACAAGATGTAGCGGAATGCTCCTTTAAGTCCCAATGCTGAAAACAAACATCGAGTCACCGGACAGAGACAACCAATCCATTTCCTTCTCATAAAGTCCATCACTCGGGATGAGGATGGATGCAACTCTTCTAATCTCTGATTTATGGCAGGAATCTAATGCTGGATGTACTTTGGGTGTTTTCAATCAGAGCCACTATGATGAAAAGGAGGCAGGCGGGAGAAGACCCACACATCAACCCTCTCAAGAGCTGCTCTGGGGTCTCCCAATAAGAAATAAACGAGACAGAAGGGAGGATTGGAGGAGCCGAGGCCTAAAAAAAGATGGAGCCCGTTTCTGCTTGAGGGACCTCCAACAGTCAGTTATCACATTTTTAGCAGCTAAACGGCTGAAAGGAGCTTTAATTCTGGAGCGGGTGTGTGTTTGAGTTTATGGTAGAGAAAAAGGGAAGCATAGAATAAATGAAAAGAGCACAGATATGAAGTGAGGACAAACACTTACCTCAGTACGGCGACACGGCGCGTCGGCTTCATCACAGTGAGATCCTTGTGTGATGTCATCACCTCCACCACTGCGTCACCCTCTGCTTCGGTTTGGGTCTGGCTCGCTCCTGTCCCTCCCTCTCCGCCTTCCCCCGAGATAAGCTCCCACTCCTCGGCCAGCTGTTGCCACGGGCAACAGAACGGTGCCAGACATCCATGCTTGATGTAATTGGTCCTCTTGGCCGGAGGACGCCTACAGAAGATGGCAGAAGGTCAAACCTTTTTCAAACTGTTGGGGCAACCCTGATAATGTAAGAGATTCTGGCTCGGCGAGTCAGACCAGCACGCAGCCTTTATCTAAACGGAAACGGACGGCGTGTGTGACAGAAGTAAATGCTCTTGAACCATTTCCATCAGTGAAGTGTGTCTTCTATATTCTGAAGACGTTTAAAGTCATTATTCGCTCGCCTCCATGCTGACGGAATGTCCAGTAAGGTTTCTTTATTCCTCCAAACATTTCTAAGCTTCACAGCAGATCTCCAAACTGCTTTCAGCAAGGCGGCACCTTGGTGAAACCTAGGTTCAGGTTTGTGTACGCTACGCACACCTCAGATTGCGTGTCAAAAGGCTTCTGGAGACTTGAATCCTACCATGCCTGCTCTGTGGAGTAATTTCCTGTTTTCATTTAGTTTTAAAACAATACCCCATCTTCGTCAGAGGCTTTGGAAAACACCGCAAGAAGCTCCAGATGTGTTTTATCGACTGAAAACATCAGCAAGCGGCAGACTAGATGATGCCGGAGATTTCATTTGATTCGTTTCTCCCAAGATTGTTTTTGTTCCACAGGCTGGCATATCAGCTAGATACCAAAATAATATGACCCCGGTTCCGACGATCGTATGCAGCGTTGTGATATTTGACTCTTTGCCGTTTAGTGTCCATCTAACCTTCTGAACTTGTCCAGGAGCTCTGCCTGCTGCTCCTCCTGAAAACGAACTCCTGCAGGGCAGTCTGGGTAATCGTGGGGGAAGTGGGGGGCTCCTTTATTCTGGGAGTGTTTCAGGCTCATGTTCAGCCCACCGATGCGAATTCCTCTATACACCTGGCAGGAAACAGTCAACACTGGACTTGAGAGCGCGTCGGCCGTGAACGAAACCCGAGGGGTTTTTTCTCGTCTACCTTTAAATTCCAAGGCACATTTAACATTTTCAGTTTTCGCTCAGACAGTACGGAAATACACTTCCCACACACTTCCCAGCAGAAAAGAGTAGAATCGAAACGAAAGGCGAGTCAAACAGAAGTGGCGTCCATTCTACCTACCAGGGGGACCCAGAAGGCCATGCCCCAACCTTTAGGAACCAGCAGGTCCCACCCAGCACCCCAGCAGCTCATCTCATGTCCCACCCGCTTCCCAGGCTGCTGGACCAGCAGGATGGGGACTCGACCTTGTAGGGGAGTGGGCTTCAGCCTGGAGCCCGGCACAAGCACCTCGCTGCTCATATGGTTCAACTCCTGCGGGCAAAGGTCTGAGAGACTTCAGCTCAACACGGACAAAAATAAATAAATTCTGATTGAGGCACATTTTCCGTGCGAGACATTTGCGATGAGCCACCTGCTCTGGGATCTTGTTTTCAGTGACGTTGTTCCGGACAGACTGCTCCCACAGGAAGCTCTGGCAGCAGGGTTCAGGAACTCCTCGTAACATCAGCTCCCTCCTCTGGTCCTCGCTCCCCTCTGGAACACAGCACGCATACAGCCAATCAGGGGAGGCAAGGGGGAAACGTTTCCATTACCAAACTATTAGTGCTGGGGTTGAGAGATTTTCACTCCTTTAGAAATTATTTAGAGCCAAATTATTGATAAGAAAAGCAAAATACACGGACCAATATTTAATGAAAGGTTAACCTACTACTTGGAAAATATCCTCAGTCACCGTTTTTCTCCAATGCTTTACTTATTCTCATAAGAAGACGACGTCTCTCAGCAGTTAAAGAATTGTTTCTAGCTCTAGGTTATATTCACACTATCTACAGTTCACAATCGGTACTTCTATTCTAACAACTTTTGCACTGCCTCTTTAATTATTTCTGGTGTTCTTGCGGTAAATTTGTGAAATGCTACGAGCATTCTCATTGGTCTAAAATTATTTATCCAATCACTAACATGTTAAACGCTCTAAAGATATTAGATTTTTCTGTGCCACAGAAATTTCTTCACAAAATGAAAAACAATTCTCAACTATTCTGTAACCCTCCTGCTGACAGGTACAGATTTACTCCAACTACAACACAACTGTTCCAGCTGTTACTCAACGTGGCAGCAAAACTCGGTACACTAAACAATTGACGTCTCAAAATTCACCCTTGAAAAAAAGGTAACTGAGGAATGTTTTTGGCAGAGCGGCTGCGCCCTTATTCAGGATTTGGTTCACATCCTTCGGTTGCAGCCATTAAATCCCCCGATGGAGGAACAGCTCTTTTGAAAACTGCCACCACCTCATGCTGACTCCGGCTGTTCTCCAGAGGAGACGTAAAGCTCTCGCCCAGGTTTGGAAGATTTCCTCATGTTGCGATTGCATGCCTCGGACTGATACTTAAACCAGGCCTCATCATCTCTACGGCTACCGCTGCAAATGCCACAAATGCATTAAACACAAATGCAGAGTATGAAATATATTAAAGACTGAGTGTCTTTTACAATTGCAAATCTAAAACAAATCCAAATCGTCCATAGTTAAAATCCATTTCAAGGAGTCATGAAATCCTGCTCCCTACACTCTGGTTATTTCACGAATAAAGGTGAATACTGACACACGCAATCAGACATAATTGTAGTATCATCACTGAAATGTAACTTTCTTTATTTGTTCAACTGGATCGCTTGATATTACTATAAAATCAAAAAACATGATCCTAGAGAGATTAAAACCTAGAAGCCCAAAGAGTCTGGTCGATACCAATGCGTCAACGTTTCGGTTCCATTGAAATCAGCTGTTGTCAGTCGCTGAGGGCGTGTTGGGAGTACAAGGTCCTGCCAGGATTCGAACCTGGAACATCTGCATGGCGAGGCAGAGGCCCCCCTGGAGCACAGAACCAGACGTGTACTCTCTGAAACACCCTCAGGACCAGAAACAGACTGATTCTGGGGCCCTTAATAGACATGGAGTCAAGTCTGAGGAAATACTCGATGCTGTGTATCTGCAGACGAAGGCGCCGTATGTCGTTAGGTCAGATTTTACCTTCTGCCTGCTTCACACAGGGCACAGCTTTAACCTTCTTTGCTGGTAAAGTTAGCCTGGGGTCATCCACAGTCAGACCCAGCACCGTTCCTGGGGGGAGCTCGCCAGTGGAATAGATGCCTGGTTGAAATCACAGCCGTTAGACACGTAAACAAAGCTGGAAGGCAAGAAGTAAACGTTACAAGACAAGAAATATCATGATCGGAATCAAATAAAGACCTTTTAAGGTGTGGTAGACATCAGCTTGCTGTTGATGCAGACTCATCTTGCTGTGATCTCTGCAGTGCTCGGGCCACCAGAGAGAGGAGGGCAGAGATTTACTCGTTTCCTTCAAAGTAAAAAAAAACAAAAAGGCAGCTCTTCAACGTGAACTGCAAGTAGACGTCAGCGACGCTTCGCTTTTAAACGGTCTTACGTCACAATCTGTAGCGGCTTCCAAAGTTTCTGCCAAAACAGAATGAGACTGCGGTCCAATCAGGCGATAGCGTACTACCTCCATTGTGAGATCACTGAAACAGATTCATGGCGTGAAATGTACCATGTATGGAGTCAACGTTGAACTGAGATTACCCATTTTGAAAGAGAACTAACTTTATAACTATTCCAGTTGGGCTTGACTTCCAGGTAACTGGGGTGGTGGGAGATCTGGTTCCATCCCCCAGGATCTTTTTGGCTGGGGGTCCACTGCCATCCTTAAAGAATTGCTTCCTCTTGGTTCCTGTTACCCGCCTGGACCCAAGGGTCTTCTCAGGGGTAGGTTCGAGTTCCAGGTTGGGAGCAGGCGTCACCGCTGGAACAACTGGAGAACTTACAGGCTCACAGCACAGGCACACAGACCGTAACTCAGGGAGGAGATCCTGCAAAGAGCATACAGTTCCCGGAGTCACCATTTTACAAAATCCAGCTCGAATCTAGGTCAAATCCTGAGTTGTAAAAATCAGATCATTGGTTCAAAGTCTTCATTGCTTGTTTAAACCTCATTTAGGACCATACGATAAAAGGTTATAGTTATATCACAAAGCTAAAAAATAAAATAAAAACATCCAACAGGAACGGAATAACTGGAATCAACAGGTAGAAAGGCCAAATCAAAGAAAGTTATATTTTTAAACTAGAAAGAAAATAAAACATTTAATATCTTAAAGCCACCTCTGAATTGTATGAAAGAAACTACCAGATATACTACATGTTGGGATTTTTTTTTTATATATATGTATACGGTATATCTGGAGGTCTGCAGCTGACAAAAAACAGGAACCCGTTCATATATCCACTTTGTTCATGGCTCCATACAGCATTAATCCAAGCCCTAATTCCTACTGTACCATTTTCATAGTGGGATGAGCCCAGATCCACAGCTGCCTGTGGCTTGAGTCTTGTGCACGAGGTCTCCAGAGGAAGGTAACGGGGCCCAGGGGCTGAGAGGGGTACTGCCCCGCTCTGTACACAACCACACTGCCTTGTCTTTGCCCCGACAGACTCAGAGCTGCTGCGAATGTAGGACCTAGAAACAAACATAAACGGCATGCTAAAGCTGGAACTGTCAAGTGTCCTCATTACGCATATTACCGTGCAAACCTCTGAGGAAGGATCACTCTCAGCGCGTTTGAGAATGTCCGATTCCTGATTAAAAAGCATCAACGTAGGAAGGAACAGGTTGAAAATAGAGCGTTTTCTCACCAGCTTCCTTACTGGTCAGCTGAGAAAGAGCAGCCAGCAGCTTGCTTTCGTCCCCCTGCAGCTCTATGCAGCAGTAGTATGAAAGATCCTGAGTTGAGAAAACCAGAGGGGATCGGCCACTGAAAAAAGATATTGTGAAAAAGACGCTGCTTTAGGCCCGTTACCTGCAGCAGACAGTAGCTGCTCATCGCTCTGTAGCAAGGCCGGTAGCATTTGTATGTCGGTCTGTCCCCAAGGCAGTAGCCCCACTTCTTAACCATGTGGAAGCGTTTCGCGTGCCAAATGTGCGTCTCCAGCCAAATGTTCTTCCGCTGTCTACGATTAAACTCCAGCAGCAGGTTTCCGTGCCGCCGGCGGGCCTTGCGGCTCTTGCGCTTTGCCTTTTCCTTCTTCTTTTTTGAGCCAGACAGAAGGCTTTTCTCCCGCTGGAGGACAGAATCGTCACAGAACATTCAGAGGGACACTTAAAACCGCTTCTTGGATCACGCCCAGCTCTGAACTTTACCATTCGGTTGGCTGCGGCTCTGAGTCTGCAAGGGAGCCGCTTGGTGTTGTGGCTCATGGCCCGTCTCCTCATGTGTTTGGGCAGGGCTCCAAACACATGGCAGCTGCCTGTTGTCTTGGTAACTGCCTTCAGCATGGCACTCACCTCTGCAGCCCTGGCCCTCGCAAAAGCTCCAGCTGACAAGGGGCAGAAGGGATGGAGAATAATGGAGGCACTAGATAGTAGCGGGTTATAAAACACATTCATGGTTACGTCCTTCTTTATATTCGCAGTTGGGCTTAAGTTAATGTCTACTTTATGGGTGGCAGGGAAAATGTGAACTTTGTAAAATGTCATCTGTCTGATGAAAAATAGATGTCGGTAATTACCAAGACATCCTGCTGGACAGTCACAAAGGGTAGAGAAGTAATTCAGCTACTCTCAAAGAGAAACCCTCAGTTACAGTGGAAAAGGATAGAAATAGAAGAATATCTCTACCAGTGATGTGCTTGGGCATCTCTTTAGCATAGCCACCGCCATCTTTCTGGTGTCCACGGATCCACCCGCTCCTCTGCTGAGAGCTCTTTGACCTTGAAGTTGATGGATGGGCATCAGGGGTACCTTCATCTTGACCTCCACCTTTGGGGAAGATTATTATATAATGATCACAAAAAAGATTGCATCCAAGGAAGACCAAATTGAAAGCTCCCTTGGAGCCACAGATAGCCAGGAGCAATTGCCTTGTTCTTTGTAAAATAATGCTAATGCTGAAAAGCTTGTGTGCTGTACATGCATGCTAAATGTTGCATGTTTATGTCTGCAAGAGTAGGATTGTAAAGTATGCGCAGATAGCATAAATACTGCAGTAATAGTACCCTTGCTTGGAGTGCAGGGCGGGTACTGCACACTGACGGGCTGGTCTCTCATCTTCTTCCCCCTCCTCTTCGCTTTAGCTGCAGACATTCTGTGCAGTATGTGAAGATAGCGGTCAGTCTGGATGGCACAGATACTGCTAACGCTAACTAGCTAGTTTAAGTTGGGGAGGAGCTCGCGTAAATTACAACGTTCCACAGCGAGGGCTCGCCTCTCGTCTTCCAGAAACGCGCGAACTAAAAGTCCTTCTTCCTTCCAGTGAGCTTCCGGCACGCTGGTTGTCCTACTTCCTGCTTCCTGCTTCCGCACAAATGACGCAATGCGATTGTTTTTTAGCGTATAGGAGCAACTGAAATATGTAATTCCGTAAAACACGTTATACGGACGTAAAATCGGAACTAAGATCTACGTTTTAGCTCATCACAATGATTACGTGATAATTAAATAGTTATGCGCTGTTCATGCGTCTCCATAGCCGTAGGAAAAGTAGACTCAATCATCATTTGCGCGTCTACTTCATAGTTTACGGTAAAACAGACTTCGAGTCAGGCCACCGGATACTCAAGCAGTGACCTGCTTGCGTGCGTCGGCAGCGACATTGCTAAGTGTTGGAGTGATAAAAGTACTGTAAACAGCAGCACATATGGAAAACATTATGCACAAAAAACACTTATTTCTCGGCCAAATCTGGAAATTAACTAGCATGTCCCAAAAAAACGAGCTCAATACGACACTGTGGATAATATTTTGAAGCAAAAATGTTATCCAGTATTACAGAGAGAATACTGCACAATAAAGAGTAAGATTTAATACATTAAAATGTATACCATCATAACTTAATCATGTACATATTGTATGTGTACATCTGGTGTACTGCTACAGTGTAGCCCACATTAGAATAATAGTATTAGCACTGATTAAAGTAGTTGTTACTTGTATGCTAGTTGTAAAATCACAAATAAATAAATGTTTTTAGTCTGAATCCTGTTGGTTCGCGATGTGACGGCCTGCTGCAGTCCAACACTTAGCAATGTCGCTGCAGAAGCGCGCCCCCGCGTCACGTGACGCCCTTCCGCGCTGTCCATTTCTCGTACAGCTGTTTCTGAACGAGACTCGTGTCTTTCGCTCGTTCTGTTTCGAGTACTCTGAATAATAATAATAATGGCTGCGTTGATCAAGAGGATTATCAACACGCCGAAAGCCCCCGCCGCCATCGGCCCCTACAGGTGAGAAGAAGGTTGAATTAAACGGGAGAGTCTCTTCTCGTCTCATGACATTTACTCCGTTTGTTACAGTAACTTGTCCTGTTGACTCAGAGATGTACGAAGTCCTACTTATCGGGGTTTGGGTTGGATCTCAGGCTGCACGCTGAGCTGCTTGTGCGGCTTAGAACGCAGCTTCTGTCTGATCACTGGCTGACATATTGTACTTTATCCCCTTATCCGAGATGGAAATAAAATGTCTCAGACATACTTAAATATATAAAGTGCCGCCTTTACACGGAGGCTGGTAGTACTAAATAAATGTTGAGAGAAACGTGGATAAATATTGAAGTGTAATAACACAGGTGCACCGAAATAAGACACGCAAGTTCATTTGAGTGAAATGACGATCATAAAATCTGCCTTTTCGTTTCCCTTCTCTTCACACTCCCGTAATCCATCTTTGAATTTCATTCTTCTTTATTTTCTGTGCCTCTGCCAGCCAAGCCGTGTTGGTGGATCGAACCCTCTACGTCTCCGGACAGCTGGGGATGAATCCTGCCAGTGGCCAGTTGGTGGAGGGGGGTGTTCAGGCTCAAACCAGACAGGTCGACCCCATTATCAGAGAGGAATTGGATTACTTTGATGTCACTTTCAGGGCTTCTTTGTGCCATTTAGATTAATTGAATACCTGCTCTTGATCAAATAAATGAACGTGTGAGCGAGGACAGACGTTCTTGTTTTTGCCTGCAGGCGCTGGTGAACATGGGTGAAATCCTGAAAGCAGCTGACTGTGCTTATGAAAACGGTGAGTAGGACTGAACGACCTTATTAAACGTGTTGCTTTTGGATTTGATGCTTCTCCAGTTCAGCGTTCCTCTTTCTGACTCCAACGTTTGCATTTGTCATCGTTTCCTGCAGTCGTCAAAGCAACAGTGTTTTTAGCCGACATGAACGATTTCGCCAGCATCAACACAGTTTACACGGAATGTAAGTGTGTCTAACCCCCCCCCTCCCCCGTTTTCTTGTTTAACCATCTGATATGGCCTGCAGAGCTAAAGTGCAACTAATTTCAGGTCACAAATTAGGACGTCACTTCCTTGCGATGCAGACTTTGCCACAAGGTGGCAGTACAGCACTTCCATTTAACAGATGTTCAAACTGGTTTAATAAGTCAGCTTTTGCGCATGAACCGTACACCCTGTCGTCATTCTTGCAGAATTGACGTGATTTTCTTTCATGTCGAACTATTTCAAACTGTTTCTGTGAGACGATATTCATGATGAACGTTGTAAACGAGCCCAGAAGACGACCACGCCAGTGGAAGGACAAAGAGTGAAGCCTGAACGGCTGCTACCAGAGGATTATGCTTTTAGATGTAAATGTTAGACCTGCCTTGTGTGATTCTCCAGATGGATTCGAAATCATTTAACTGAAGTCAAAAATAGGAGTTATTTCTGTGGCTTTAATTGCACTACAAGTAATGCAGTTTCATAGGTAGCACTGGGAGCTAGCGTTGCACGGCCAGTGTCTCCCTTCAGGAGGTTCCAAGCCCGACAATGCAGACGGTAGGAGGTGAGTTAGAGGAGGAGGAGAAGTTCTTACGCTCCACAGGTAGGAGGTGAGTTAGAGGAGGAGGAGAAGTTCTTACGCTCCACAGGTAGGAGGTGAGTTAGAGGAGGAGGAGAAGTTCTTACGCTCCACAGGTAGGAGGTGAGTTAGAGGAGAAGGAGAAGTTCTTACGCTCCACAGGTAGGAGGTGAGTTAGAGGAGAAGGAGAAGTTCTTACGCTCCACAGGTAGGAGGTGAGTTAGAGGAGAAGGAGAAGTTCTTACGCTCCACAGGTAGGAGGTGAGTTAGAGGAGGAGTTCTTACGCTCCACAGGTAGGAGGTGAGTTAGAGGAGAAGGAGAAGTTCTTACACTCCACAGGTAGGAGGTGAGTTAGAGGAGGAGGAGAAGTTCTTACGCTCCACAGGTAGGAGGTGAGTTAGAGGAGAAGGAGAAGTTCTTACGCTCCACAGGTAGGAGGTGAGTTAGAGGAGGAGGAGAAGTTCTTACGCTCCACAGGTAGGAGGTGAGTTAGAGGAGAAGGAGAAGTTCTGAACTGACTTGGATGAAGTGCTTCAGAGCATCCTAGCAGTGAGAGAGTCGTGATTGGAGCAGACCTCAATGGGCGTGTTGGAGCAGGAAATAGAGGAGATGAGGAGGTGATGGGCGAGTTTTCTGTAGTTTATTTAAGCAAAGCTTAGCTGTGTGAGCCTTTTAATAAATATCAACATGCATAAATGTGTCTGAAAGGTAACATATTTGAATGTTGTCTTCAGTCTTCAGCTCTAACTTCCCATCCAGAGCTGCCTACCAGGTTGCTGCTCTTCCCAAAGTAAGTATTCGAGGTAGAACTTTGCTTTTCAGTTGACTCTTGCAGCGGATTTAAAATGAAGCGCGTATTTGATGCCATCTCTCTCCCTCTCTCTAGGGGGCGCTGGTTGAGATCGAAGCTATTGCTGTATTGGGCCCACTGATCAATGCTTCCTAACAAATAAACCCATCAAGCAATAAAAACCAGAAACACTTTGCAACTGAGATTAAGTGTTCATTATTTCAATAAATTGCTTTCCTTTATTTAGTCCAATAGAAATTAGCTAGAAATGGAAAAAATCTTTAATTTAGACAAATGAATCCACCGTTTTCTTTGCCGTGCTTTGTGCATATCGTCTGCTCTGGTTCTGTGTACAACAGAGACTGCAGTAGTATTTATTGTAATACTGCAGCCTGTATAATGAAGCTGCTCATTCAGGCAAGTCTTTTTCTTTTTTTAAACTGGCAATGCTACATTAGCTCCTGCTAACCGCACTACCCGTGGTGCCATGAGGCTGCATTACAGATGAAACTCAGACCTGTTTCATTCAAACAGTTTTAGTGAAGAAGACTTTATTCTGTGCACAATGTTAGAATTGCAGGCACGTCAGAAATATTACACAAAAAATAAAGGTTTGATATTAAACATTAAAATCGCACAAAAATTAAAATCGCACATTCATCAAATGTTAACAAATATGTTTAAAGTGTGTAGAACCTAGTATTTAAAAATCCAGTCCTACTGTAAACTGTTACTGTTCTACACATGGAGGCAACACAAACCCAACCGCATTAAACACCCATGTTGTCACTCTTAGTGTTCATATTCAAAATTGGACCCACCTTTAATTTTAGGAATGGAGTTTATCTGGCAGCTACAAAATATCTGCTCAAACCCAGAGATGCATCAGCACAGTTTATCTGCATCCTCTATGGCTAAAATTCCTAATTTCTATTCAACATTTTTCAATGTTTATCAGTATTCAGTACTAAAAAATGCAATTCCTGTAAAAATAAAAGTTCGGATTTTGGCACAATTTCCTTTCAAGCCTTAAATTAGGTGATTCCAGTTACCAAATAAACCTGGCAGTGTCGACCTCACCAGCGTGTTTCACGTTCTTTGCCTGCTTTTATTCACAGCTGTGTTTTGGTTGTATTTCCCAGAAATAGCCATTTGAAATAGTCCAGGATTTCCTCCGCCGCATCCTTTTCTAGTTTGTCATGCTACCTCACCGATTTTTACAGGATATGGCACTTGTTTCTGTTTTTAAGTGCTCCTTTGCGTACGCCTGCATGTGGAATATGGCTCCAGGCACATATGGCCTCAGTAAACAAAAAATATATTTACAAATTAGAAACTATCACGCTCTTTCCTGAATGAATTTTATAAGGCATCAAAGGTACTCAAGCATCTAATTATGACAATGAAAATGTGTCGTTTAGCGTTGCTTCTCTTTGTTGGATTGGCCCAGCTCCATTAGGTAGCTTTGGTGAATCTCCTGTCTGAAACAAGATAAAGAACAGAGTGAGATGTCCCGGACGCATCTTCCACCATCATTCAGCATGTACAATTACAGTATTGTACTGTAATTGTAATAGTATTGTGTTGCATTCTTACCTTGTCAATCTTTTCTTCAGGCTTTCTAAGGCTGTGCATCCCATTTGGCCTCAGCTGTTGTGCACACACACACACACACACACACACACACACACACACACACACACACCCCACAGGTCTGAGAGAAATTCCCGTTAAAGTCATGCTGTGTTCTACATGTGCTGCCGTCTCTGCCCTGACAGAACACCGTGTTCTCTGGGAGGCTGGGGTGCAGGTTGCCCTGAACGCTGCAGGCGATGACCAGTGAGTCGTGCAAAACGCATAATGGTTCTAATTGGTTTCGGTGGAAGGTTCATCGCAGTAAAGTCCTCCGTACTCAGTTGTGCATTATGTGGGTATGTCACAGAGTTTAGTCAGAACATCACTGAGGCTTTTAGCCATATTATGAAAAACATACTTTTCCCATGTTTCTACACTATTATGCTCATTTTGGGTCCTTATCAACCCAAAAACAGATAAATAAACCATCCAGTCAATCCTCCGTAGTTTGCCTCGGTCTGCAATCACCTACTGAAACGGAAGAGCTGGAAGAGGGAAGTCTGGGCTTCCCTGCTTAGGCTGCTGCCCTCGTCACCCGACCCTGGATAAGCAGTTTGAGGATGTATGGATGCCCCAGGGCAGCTGTGGCTACCGCTAGTAGCTTCACCGCCACAAAGTATGGAGTGAATGAATAATGCACAATGTAAAGCGTCTTTGGGTGTCCAGAAAAGCGCTCCATAAAACCAGCGCATTATTATTATAGATTTTTTTATTCCATCCTGAGTTTATTTATCGTGGGTTTATTGCCAGCTGGGCAGATCGAGCTGAATCCACGCACGCTATTAGTTCAGATCTGTAAGATGTTTGTCTTGGTGTGACAAGTAGATGAGGGAGACGTGTCAAATAAAAGCTTCATGATGACAATTTATTTTATTACACCCTGAGATTATTGGCGTCATTGCGCCGTGTGTGTGTGTGTGTGTGTGTGTGTGGAGAGACACTCTTCCCCTGATTGCGCTCCGCACGTCCAGCTCTCCCTCTGTCTCCTGCATGAGTCGAAGAAGAGGAGCAGAGTGGATAAAGTTTTTTTGTGGTAATGTCCCAACATTTATTGTGTGTGCTAAAAGCATCCCTTACAGTTAGCGTGCGTGCGCACATGCTCGCTATGCACGTACTTTTGCTTCCAGGTTTAGAGCGTGCCTGGCAGAGCGGTTTGAGACAGAAATGAGGGACGCTGTCCTGCAGCATCTGAGACAGAAAAGAGGGACGCTGTCCTGCAGCGTCTGATTGAGACAGAAACGAGGGACGCTGTCCTGCAGCGTCTGTTTGAGACAGAAATGAGGGACGCTGTCCTGCAGCGTCTGTTTGAGACAGAAATGAGGGACGCTGTCCTGCAGCATCTGTTTGAGACAGAAATGAGGGACGCTGTCCTGCAGCGTTTGTTTGAGACAGAAATGAGGGACGCTGTCCTGCAGCGTCTGTTTGAGACAGAAACGAGGGACGCTGTCCTGCAGCGTCTGTTTGAGACAGAAACGAGGGACGCTGTCCTGCAGCGTCTGTTTGAGACAGAAACGAGGGACGCTGTCCTGCAGCATCTGTTTGAGACAGAAATGAGGGACGCTGTCCTGCAGCATCTGAGACAGAAATGAGGGACGCTGTCCTGCAGCATCTGTTTGAGACAGAAATGAGGGACGCTGTCCTGCAGCATCTGTTTGAGACAGAAATGAGGGACGCTGTCCTGCAGCATCTGTTTGAGACAGAAATGAGGGACGCCGTCCTGCAGCATCTGTTTGAGACAGAAATGAGGGACGCTGTCCTGCAGCATCTGTTTGCTATTTTGACCAAAGTCTGGCACAGATATTTCATGTAAGTGTTTGGGAACTGCATGAACTTTTGGAAAAAGGGTATAATATGTGAGCTTTAAATATCATATTGTGATCAGGCATAGAAGGCCATTACAATTACTACTACTACTATGTTATCAGTACTGTAATACTCCAAACTGATGCAGTGATGTAAAAGCAAAAGAGTTATCATTATTGACATACAATCACTTTAAAAAAACGCAAAAACTTTTTATGATATTTGCCTGCAGGCTTGGAGAATAGAGAACATCTTGTCATTTGAGGCAGTATGGCTTGATTGTTCTGTGTGTTGTTCACCATAGAGCACCATAGAGCACCATAGAGCACCATAGAGCACCATAGAGCACCATAGAGCACCATAGAGCACCATAGAGCACCAGGAGCTTTGAGCTGCGTGACCAGAGGCGTTGTGCTGACATTATGCACCAACTATGCTTTTGAATCCATAAATGGGGTTTTTAATATTAAAATGTAATAGATTCCGGACCTCATTCTGGATCTGATCCTGAAGATATTTCATATCAGAACCCTTTATGACTTTCATTTTTGGTGAGTGAACAAGATATGATTTTGTTTTAAAAGCCTCCATTATAAGTAAATGGGAAAATACAGATTAGTTTTGTATCCAGGCGGGCATCCGGAACCCTGTCATAATTTAATGGGATCTAAATGAGACCAAGACCCGTCTTCAGATTGTTTTTTTTCCCATCAAGATCCACCCAACAGTTTTTCCGTAATTCTGCTGACAATCAAACAGACAGACAAACGGTGTCAAAAACATAACCTCCTTGGCAGAGGGAAATATGGAGGCGTTCAGAGTTTCTTACCTGCCGGTACTGAGAGTTCTGTCGTAGTGAACTCAACCGCTGGAGCCTCTGCTTGGATTTCACCATCGGCCTCAAGCTCTGATGTCCCTGGTCCTGAAGATCCTTCTGGAGCTGCTGGTGCAGATGGAACCTCTACCTCCTGGAGCACCTCAGCACCAGAAGGTTCGGATTCAGAAGACGGAGCAGGAGTGCTTTCTATGAGAGCGGAAGCCTCGAGCAGAGGGGGAGGCCCAGCAGGCAGCGTAGGAGGACCCGTTTCCTTCACAACAGCAGCCTGAGATTCAATTTGTGCCTCAACTGATGCTGGATCTGAAGGAGACATCTCTGGAATAATTGCTGAAGCAATATCTGTATCTGTTAGAGATTCTATGGCCTCAGCAGATGCTGAGGATTCGGGTAGTGAAGTCACATCCAGTGCTACACTTTGAGCTGGTGGCGAACCTTCACCGGGGGATGCGTCCAAAGCCTCACCTGGTTCTGAGGATTCCTCTGGAACTGCAGCTTCACTCGGTACTGGTTCAGGTCTTGAGGATTCAAACGGGGCTGCAGCTTCACTCGGTACTGGTTCAGGTGTTGATTCAAACGGGGCTGCAGCTTCACTCGGTACTGGTTCAGGTCTTGAGGATTCCTCTGGGGCTGCAGCTTCACTCGGTACTGGTTCAGGTCTTGAGGATTCAAACGGGGCTGCAGCTTCACTCGGTACTGGTTCAGGTCTTGAGGATTCAAACGGGGCTGCAGCTTCACTCGGTACTGGTTCAGGTGTTGATTCAAACGGGGCTGCAGCTTCACTCGGTACTGGTTCAGGTCTTGAGGATTCCTCTGGGGCTGCATCTTCACTCGGTACTGGTTCAGGTGTTGAGGATTCAAACGGGGCTGCAGCTTCACTCGGTACTGGTTCAGGTCTTGAGGATTCCTCTGGGGCTGCAGCTTCACTCGGTACTGGTTCAGGTCTTGAGGATTCAAACGGGGCTGCAGCTTCACTCGGTACTGGTTCAGGTCTTGAGGATTCAAACAGGGCTGCAGCTTCACTCGGTACTGGTTCAGGTGTTGATTCAAACGGGGCTGCAGCTTCACTCGGTACTGGTTCAGGTGTTGATTCAAACGGGGCTGCAGCTTCACTCGGTACTGGTTCAGGTGTTGAGGATTCAAACGGGGCTGCAGCTTCACTCGGTACTGGTTCAGGTGTTGATTCAAACGGGGCTGCAGCTTCACTCGGTACTGGTTCAGGTGTTGAGGATTCAAACGGGGCTGCAGCTTCACTTGGTACTGGTTCAGGTGTTGATTCAAACGGGGCTGCAGCTTCACTTGGTACTGGTTCAGGTGTTGATTCAAACGGGGCTGCAGCGTCACTCGGTACTGGCCCAGATCCAGTGGATCCAGCAACGGCACAGGCCTCAGGCTCTCCAGAGGTCACCTCTTCAATAACAGCTAGCATTTCAGGTTCCACACATTCAGCAGCAGGGGCCTCTGTTGGAGCCTCTGGGAGGATTCTGACTTCAGGAACATCAGCCATCAGCCCCTCACCAGCAGCTTCAGGTTCAGCGCTGACTTCAAGCGGCGCGACGGCCTGCTCAGCGGGCTCTGCAGGTTTCGGCTGAGGTTCAGGAGCGGTCAAGAGATCCTCCCCAGAGCCAAGATCCTCTTGAGCCTCCAAAGCTATTAAAATGACCTCCTCCTCATAATCAGCTCCTGGTCGAAGGTCGCTAGGTAAGGCTGTTTGCACCGGCAACTGCATCTGGTCGTTGATGGTTTGTGCGTCTTCTGCAATGATGCCATTTTTAACTGCTGCCAGGAATGACAAAAGAAGATTGATCATAGTTTATGACTTGCATACATGCTGCTCTGGTTTTTACAGGATTTCATTCAATTCAATAAAAAAAAGTTATTTTTATCTCAAGGTACTTTCTAGTTCGAGAAGGAAAAGACCTGCAGGAAAAGATAGAGCCCAACCCGTCCCACAAGAACAAGCTTTTAGCGATGGAGGAAAACTTCCCTTTAACAGGCAGAAACCTTGAGCAGAACCCAAGACTCATAGTGGACCCCCATCTGTCTTGACCGTTAGAGTGCAGAGAGAGAGAGAGAGAACAGAGGAACGATAGACAGAAAAGAATGAAAGAGTGAAACCTGAACTGTAATAAAGGAACACATTTATGTACATTTGGCCGATGTTTATATATACCGATGTTTATATACCCTGTTTGAATATCTACGACCAACAGCTTAACTCCAGATGGAAGGCAAAAGGTGAGGAATGAGGCAAATAGATTGCGTGCTACAGAAAGCATCCTTTCATTTCCGCAGTTGAAAATATTAAATATTAAAGCCTGCGTTTGGACCCAAGGACATGCAAGTCACACTCGGAGGAAATTAAATATCCACACAGAAAGCTTTCCTTGCCTCGAGGACGGAGCCTCGCCTTTCTCATACCCTGAAACCTGCTCTCATATCTGTGCATGTGAACATTTAGTAAAACAAATACAGCAAATGAGCAGATGTGGAAACTCAAATGCCAGGAACCGCAAAGGATTGACGACAATCCTTAAAGTGGGTTCCAAAGTGTCTGTTATCAGTTTCCCTTCACTCTATTTCTAAGCCAACCTCTCTGCAAAAACTCGAATGAACAAATGAACCAGAAGATGAACGGGTAGAAAGATTCCTGTCAACTATGATGCAGCTTTCTGGTTTTGCTTTAATGTCAGGACTGGTAAAGAGAAGAAATTAATGAGTGGAATGGAATGTGACGGTCTGGCAATTCCTATGAAGATGAGTATGTGGAGGAGTACTGACTACTGAAAGGGTTCCTCTGCGTCAAAGAGCAGTAATAAGGGTGTAGAATGAAAAGCAGGGTTTTTAGATGGCTGTATTCATAGCCTTTAATAGCTTTTGAGTTAACGCAATTTCTTTCATGTTCTCCACCCTTCTCTGCTGATTTATGCTAGAAATGCATCCCACAAACGTCTTTAACGCGGTCTGTGCAGAAGGAACTATTGCGGAGTGTTTGATTCGAGACAGAGGCGCACTGTCCAGGCATGGGTGACTCGTGGGTCAACATTTAGCAGCCAGACATGACAGAGACTTCTGTCAAAACAAGTGACATGGCTGGCAAAGAGCACAGCGGAGAGGGAGGGGGACAGGCAGGCAGGCAGGCAGGCAGGGGCCCGGGCAGGGGATGGGACCGGTGGTGGCCTGGATGGCCTACAGCTGGCTGGTCCCAGCATGATTTAAAGCTTTCAGACACAGTTAGAGAATCCTGCCTCTGCAGCGAGGACAACAAGACGTTCTCTCATCAGGCTGACGTAGAAGCCTGGAACACAACCAGAGCTTCTCCAGGTGAGAGAGAGAGAGAGAGAGAGAGAGAGAGAGAGAGAGAGAGAGAGAGAGACAATGCACACAAACACAAACGTCACAGCAGCTGTCCTCCTGCTAATTGTCCTCCAGAACTACATTCCAGCGAAGGTTGTGCACGTCGGTTGCAATGAGGACATGCAGTGCCTGTACATGCACCGGTGCCTGGCATGATGCAGGCGGGCGTCAGTAGGTTGGAGCCACGAATGAACACTTATGATCTGCGTCAGGCATCGCTCTGTGAGCCTCTCATCTCCTCCGCTGTGTGAGCAGCAAACAATTGGCTTGCATGTCACTATGGATCCTGCCTGAATAGATGACAATCTGATTGACTTCTTTCATGATTTGTTTTTTTTCTTTCCCCCACAAGGAAAAAATACCTGAAGTGACAAATCAGACAGCTAAACAGTGTAATAAAAACAGGTTGGGTCGCAACCCTAGACTTAGGCTACAAAGAATCTGTAAAATACTTATCTACCAATAGTTATATCTGTTCTACCTATGAAGGTTCATGTACCGGTACATGTTATAAATCATAAAATAACCCAATGGAAGGAGAGTGACAATGAAACAGAATTTAACACAAAGTAAATCCAAAAAATCAGTCAAGAGTCCTCTCATTCTCAGTTCTTATGTCGTCATTCATGCCAGGTTGAGTGTCGTAGGTGAGCAGGAATAATTCTGCCCACGAGGTGCTGTGGTGTAGCAGAGTGAGAAAGCACGCAGCGTCCTGGACTAACACTCGGGCGCCCGTCAGCCGGTCCGGCTCAGTGAGAATGGCTTTTGACATTTCAGATTCACCACACGCACAAAGACACAAAGATAAGCAACACTTTGACCTGAGTGACAGTCACTACTTACCAACCGTGTCTCCTCCGCGCTCCTCTGGCTTCGTGCCTGGTCTTTTCTCTTGTTCGACGACCTGCGCGCTGGATGAAGAGCACCCCATGTTGGCAAAAGGCAAGATAACGATAATGATGATAAGGCAAGATAAAAAGTCTGGTAATGAAAGTGTGAACAGCTGTAGGCCTTCAGTTCCTTAGAAGAGCAGGGCACTATCATCTCCTCCAGGCTCTCTGTGTGTGCGTTTGCACGGCCTGCCGGCCATAAACAGAGAGGACGCAGCAAGCAGCGCACGGGTTGCACGCTGTTCAAGAAGGGGGGGGGGGGGAGAACGCATGTGCGTCCAGTGAGTTTCCTCCCCTTTCTGGCAGAGATCCACCACCTGGTAGTCATGTCCGGAGGAGAACAGGTGCAGTATCTATATTTACCTCCGCCAAGGAGGTTATGGTTTTGACGGCGTTTGTCTGTTTGTCTGATTGTTATCAGGATTATGGGAAAACTCCAGATGGGAAAATAATCTGAAGATGGGTCTTGGTCTAAATTAGAGCCTGTTACATTTTGAGGGAGATCTGGATTCCTGTCTGGATTTAAAAATAAATAAATCTGGATTTTCCCATTTACTTATCATGGAGGCTTGTAAAATATGCATTCAATTCACTCACCAAAAATCACTTTTACTTTTCATGGTTGGTGTATAAAGATACAAGAACAATTTAGAACCTTCTGATGATGATCCAGATCAGCATGTGGACGGTGCAGAGCCAATTACTAGTGCTTTTCCAGTTTATAAAGTGGATCTGTTTTTGTGTGAAAGTATTGAATTTTATTTTAATCTGACTGAATAATAATTAACTTTACTTTATTATGACCATTATGACAAACAGCTAAGCACCTTAACTTGGATACTGTTTTACAGAAGTCCTAGAGCTTAAACAAAATATAACATGTAAAATGTTTATTTGTAAGTTACAAAGCTTCTATTTTGATTTAGTATTATATAATAAAAAAACAAGAAATCTGTTTATTCAAACATTTATAAACAGCTTTATTTGCATATAATGTGTTTCACTGTAGCTTCAAAGGCAGGAGAGGAGAGGAGATGCAAATGAAAACACAGCCCACTAAATTTAGTCGTTTGTTAATTTGTTCATTCAGGAATGTACTAGAGTTTTATTTCATGTTAACATCATGCCTTCCTTTAGACTATGCAGGGCCACATATACTACACTGTTCTTAAGTACAATGTGAGCTATTTATACTTGGCTTTTTTGTTCTTTACAAGCAATTATTTTGACACTGAAGGGCTCTTGTGCCTCGCTCAGGATGCAGAACTATGGTTCTTATTGCACAGCGTGAAGGGTGCATCTTTCTTGGTTGAGAACAGGAGAGTTCACCCTCTCACTCTTGCATTTTTTGTCTGAAGCCTTTTCTGGATTTGCGCCCACGGGTGTGTTCAGTGTTCACTAGCTCCCGTTCACACCCGTGGGGGCCATCAGCACAGTGATCAATAGCTGGGTCAACACAGAGCGAGCCGGGTGCACTGCTAGAATGACATGTCAACACCAGAAAGAAAGAACAGCATAGTTGGAAATCATCCTGACATCGGATTACCTTCAGACTGAAGCACTAACCGCCGCAGGTCTTGATTGAGGGCGTGGCCCTTCTTGCACCTGCAGATATGGGACTCTGGAATGCTGGCACAGTCGTGCTCACAGCTGTGGCTCCCCAGGTCACAGTAGTCTGTTCCTGATTAGTGTGACTCTCCTCGTAATGCTACAGACCTGCTCCTTAACATTTAACATTCTGCTGTGTGTATTTCCGATCAGCACGTAGTAAACAAGAGCAAACATCTAACTCCACCTACAGATGGATGTTCTAGCAGGAGCGATCCAACAGTTCTCCTTGTTTTTATTCTCCTCCACATTTCTGTAGCCACTTTGGTGATTGCAATGGCAGGCGTCCTGCAGGAACCCCCCCGTTGACACCCACCGGAGGAACAACAGGTTGTTTCTCCAGCTGTGCTGATTGAAAATCCTTGGCAAGAGGATTCCTGGCTCCTGTTTTTTTTATTGTCTAAATGATGGCTTAAGGTGGTCCCTTATCCAGGAGGGCAATAAAGTGATCTCAAATGATGATGATGATGCTACTTCTCATTCACAAAATGAGAATTTCCTAATTGACCTGTATGAAAGGTATTAAATGACCATCCAATAAGAAATAAATAAATGACTGAGATAGAATAAGAATTAAATTACTGTTACACGTCTTCAAGTCAATGGTGAGACGATATCCACCGCAGCATACACATCCTCAGCTACAGGCTAACACGGAGAGAAATTCAGTCACAAACTACAGTCGCTGAATCTGCCTCTGCCTTTAAAGAGACAGTTCACCATGTAATGAAAACTAATACCTGTCTCCTTTGTTATTTATTCATCTAGATTTCTTGGGTGTGCGTGGCAGATTTTAGGATACGTCCCTTTGAAGATGTCTACATCCTCTCTGATTGATTTACAACTACATAGCACTTTACATCTGAAAATTAAAGACATTTCTGTTTAGAGAAGGTATGAGCATGTGTCGGGAATACATTCAAGTTTAATGGGTTGTTTTTGAGCTGAACTCCACCTCACCAATAACATTTAATCAGAATCCTGCTGTAAGTTATAGTACCTTCCTCTTTAGCTATCTTTACTTACTAGCTTGTTATTCTTTAGTGCAGGCATGTCCAAAGTCTGGCCCAGGGGCCAATCACGGCTCAAGATCAGATTTTATATGGCTCACTTGTGTTGTCTAAGAAGGGGTTAATTTTGGCCCGCTATACTGTGCACAAATTGAGCATGCAGTTCCTATTCTCAACTCATGGAGGCAGGTTCATGTAATAGATGTCTGTCAGTGCAAGAAGACTGAATGATGGACCAATTACAGCCCATGCTGCGTGATGCCGGAAGGGAGGGATCAGCGCTTCCAAGCGCTCTTAAGGCGTTTACTTGTCCTGATGAAATTTGCTCTGACCCTTCACCTCTCATGACTACATCACGTAGAGAAAGGAACGTGTCAGGTTGTGATACTGTAACAGAGAGAAAGTCAGAACCAACACGCAAGATTAGACACCAATAACATTTACGTGGCTTGCAGCAAGAAACGAGACTTTTACTCTTTCTTTCAGTAAGGGAGAATGGAAGCTGCTCTAGCTGCGCTCCTAGATTCTCAGAGAACCCCCCCCCCCACACACACACACACCTGTTTTCATTAGCAGATAAGAATGTGACCATGCGTAAATCACACAGACACGAAGACTCCAACCTTGAGCAGATAACTCTTTCACACAATACAAGAGTGATTACCATTTCAGTCTAGTATAAGACTGTCACACACTTTGAGATGACACATGGATATATTGAGTATGATTATAAGGGAAATCATTATAAATGCCATTAAAAGAAAAGACACGACTAACGCTACTGATTGGTGAATTAATGATAAACACAGAAGCAGATTTATCTGACAATTCCACCTTTTTTTAATCGTTAATAAACACATAAGCACAACATCCTGTGCCCCAACTTCAACTTCAGTGCTGATTGTCTGCAGCACTGTCATTCTTGATTTTGCACTCACAGCTTTAACTCAGCGAGGTACTGGTAGCTAGCATTAAGTGTTTTTCTTCTCACACTTGCTTGGGCCTCAGCAGTGATCATGACGTTTGTCACTGCATCAGATATCATTTTTTGCACCATAGATCTCTATACTCCATATGCATGTATTTACCATGTATTTTACATCCCCTTCTAATTTTGGTTTGGTACTTTTGTTTCCAATTTTGCATGTGCCGGAGCATGCATGGCTGCAGTGATGACATATTCATGGGTATATTGGCAATTGGAGAAGCATAAAGTTCACTCATTGGGGTTGTATAATAGCAGGATCACGTCAGCAGGAAGCCTGAAAGGTTTTCATGCTGTAAGCGGTGCTGTAAGGGGGGAGGAGCCTACTTGGGACGGACACTGGCACCGTCGTCATATGGAGGTATCAACACCGGCAAGCAGATGAAGAGGAGAGAGGAAGAGAAACAAGAAGAAGAAGGGTTAACACAAATAATTATTTTTGCACACATTTGCCACATGGTTGTGTTTCTCATACAACAGATTTGACCTTTCAGACAACAAACAATTTATAAATTGAGAAAACAATCACCAGATTGCTCAGATGAAAATAGGTGTTGGACGCAGCCTCATGATGAGGCATCAAATGTATTTGGGCCGAGCTGCAGGGAAAGCTGGTGCATGGAGCATCTGGAATGATGTGAAAAAGATGCAGTAAAACGCTCGGCTGGGCAAAGTTGTGGTTTAGAGGAAAGGTGGATTATCCGTCTGCATCGATACTCGATCGCTGTGGTGACAGGAGAGTGACGTAGAGCTGAAAGTACTTTATAATGAAAGAAAACGATTAAATATGTCTTAAAACAACATTCATAAAAGTGCTGATCTAGCTATATTGCTCATTCATCGAGGTCCTGGTCAATCAAGAAGAGCAAAAAAAGAATCTGTTTTTAACTGTAGGAACGACAGAGGGTTGTCTTGGGAAAGGGAAGTCTGGAAATCCCTGTTCTGTGAGCAGCTCTGAATGAAAAAGCTACAGACGCTACAGAGCAGAAAGCTGATTGTGGTGCGTTGTTTCAAATCACGAGGAGGGGTGCAGATTTGTTTTTTAAAGTCGACATCGCTGCTGCAGGGTCAGGAATGGAACCAGCTCTTGGCTCACGGTGTGTTCAGGCTGGAAACGGCTTTAAGTATTCTGCATTCCTGCTACTCTAAGTCTGAGGACATGGTTTGTATCTTGACACACAGGTGATGATTCCATATATTATAATACTGTATAAACAATGTGAGATGTTCTTTGCATTTACCATCTCAGTTGATGATGCTGCAGAGGAAGAGTCAAACAGCTGGCGATCAATTAGATCGCTGCCGTCAAATCTTTTCATGTTAAATCTTTTATGCGGAATCACTAAAGATTCTACGTTGTAGTCTCATCTGACAGCAGCTGCAGGGGTCAGAGGATCGGACCTGGCAGAAGGCCGCTCAGGTACCACATTCTACCCATCACGACTTCCATTATGGCGCCTCTTCTTCCGGTTTAAAGTCTGGTTGTTACTGCTATTGAAATGCACTAATTAATTTGTTGACCTAAAATGTTCATTAAGATGTTGGTTGTGGCTATTTTCCTGCACGTCTGTTTCTTGTGTACGACCGGAACTAATGTTTGCCGGAACTAATGTTTGCCGTCACATGTGTTGCTACGACGGAGTTAGGTGACGCGCAACACTAAGACTGCTGGCGCTGTGGTTGTTTTGGCGTTCGTATGAAGATGGTGCTTTATTGAAGACATCCTTTTGTTTGTATTTTTGGTTTCATCGTCTGGGGTCTAAGCATCGACCGCAGAACACCCAGAGAATTGTGTTTTTACTCTTTTCAGGACAAGCGGCCAACGAGGTATTTGTAGCATTGTTTAGCTAGCGCCAGCTAGCGTTTTGCACTCAATATTGTTTGTTATGTATCGTGCAATGTATTAATATTTCTTTGTTGTGTACATTTAATGTAGTTTTCACGGCGTATGGTGTATGACGGAAGGAGAGAGAGAGAGAAGAGCAATAAACGCCCGTTTCAGAGAACCAACCTGTGTCTGTGTTGTCATGGAAAGAGCTACACTGGTCATTCATCCATGCCTGCCTGCTGAGAAGTACCTTCTGTCTGATTCCTTCCTCCCTTAAGATGCTGACTTCCCTGTTGTTAGCCTGAGCGGAGGAAACCATGCACATGATGGAAATTTAAGTTGCAGTCTGGGTTGAACAAGGAGAAGAGAAAAAAATGGTTTGTTGTTTTTGGAGGGGTAAAAGAGCAGCAAATCAAGCTCTAAAAATGATGTTGAATTTCCAGATAATTAGATACAAAGATAATTTAATAGATTCTGAATATAATATAATTAATATCTAGGAATATGCTAATGCTACGCAGACGTCTCACCCCGCATGGAGACTTCTGAAGGGATTTAGTGTGGAATTGATGCAAAGTACAAACACGAGGCAGTTTAAAATGCTATGATTTTCAAAAGGTACAGAATAGAAATAGAATAGAAAGCCTTTATTGTCATGGCATAGTAGCTACACAATGAGCTGTCTGGTGTCTGCGAAGATGAGGGGGTGTGTAGCCAATCACTACGGGTTTTAGGGGCAAATGCCTAGTTATTTCGGATATTAGTTAAAAATGTGTTTAAAAAATATCACATCCATCATGGGATTTAATTCTGCATTTACAATGATAATAGGTGACAAAGTAGCACCAGTAGTCTAATACGGCACGTTACCCGTTTGTTGGTACTACATAATCCTCAGGCTTCCTGTTCACTGGTCAATCTAGCGCTGCTGGATTAGCGTGCATTTACGAATTCTATTGAGGATTAACACCCAAGTTTGACAGACAAGAGCAAACCAAATCAGACAATGTAATCCATCCCGTCAGTTACAGACAGGAACCTCAGATACTTAAAATGCACGAACAGGTCAAATCTGTTAGCATCCCGTAGAATACTCCTTGGGTATTTTCCATTTCTGTTTGCGGTCTCTTGTGCAGACGAATGGCTCATTGTCCTCTCTGACGTTCAGAGTTCTACTGTTGAAGGACTTGTAGTCTTTCTAAACATTAGCTCACAGGCCTCTGCTTTCATCCGTGCACCTCATAACCATGATATGCCATTACCTACTTTTACCTTCTGTTGTTTCATTAACCATTACATCGGAGTAGTTGCTGACCTAAAAAAAGAAAAGATTCTCAGAGACAAAAACATAGAAAAACTGGCCTTTATTACTCTTTTTACATATGGCTTTAGCTTTTCTTTTATTAAAAACAGGTTTTTACAAAAGGTTCAATACTTGTGAGTCGAGCACAGATGATGAAGAGACTGCAACGATGACTCTACAATCAGAGGTTCCCGCATTGTGGAGCCGTCCGCTTCTAAACAAAACGAAAGGCGACAACGTACAGCGGCCGACGAGGGACAAAGCGGACGGAATGAACCAGTAACCCTTCCGCGGCTCCTCCCCTTTTCTGCAGCCAACGATACCCACGTTTGATTCAAGTCACGCGCGTTTACACTCTTTCGGGCTACGGCTGCTGACATTTGATCGCTCCGCTCTCTTCGGCCATCAGCGCTCACAGCACCATCAGAAGCGCGAGGTCCGAATTAAAGACTTCAATAGCGAAGGCCAGTTCATCGTCACGGCCCAGAGGTTGCGTCGCCCGATGCTCAACTCCAGTCGTCACATTAGCCAACACAACATTACACTTCTGAACACGTCAGTAATATTCTACTTCTAATTATTACATTACAGCTCATTCAATCAGTTATTTTATTCCGTGAAACTAGAGGACAGAATCGGGAGTATCAGACGCATACGCAAAAAAAACAACGCAACACCAAACGATATTAGATTGCACTGCATCTCGGTTGAGCTTCCAGCGATCCATCGGCTGACGCGCAACAAAGTTTCAGTTTCCAGACCGGTTAGAAGTCCGCCATGAAGACCTTAGTTCAAAGTTCTTCTCACAAAAGTCGTTGCATAAACAAGATAAGAAGTCTCTTGCATACAGCGGACCTGCAGAGCACGTCTCATGTCTCTCGCCTAGCCTTCTTCTTCTTTGCCGGCTTCGGTGCTTGGCTCTCCTCGGGTTTTACTGGACAAAGACGGAGGGGAGTTTAGTCACACGAGTCTGGATGACACTCACGTGGGGTTTATCTTTTCACAAGAAGAACTTTTCCTTTGTTTTGTTATGTTTGAAGGCAATAATGCTAATGTCCACTGTCAGGAAATGATCTGCATGTATCGGGGGGGGACTCACCATCGGTTGGCTTCTGTGGCGCCTGAGTGACCGGGGGTTTCTGAGATATGTTGTCTTTCACAGGTTGTGCCACTCTGGTCTAGAAAAATAAAAAGTGAAAGTGCGACAGCAGAAATGAAATTTCTGTTTAACAGACGGAGAACCGTTCTGCAGCAATCAAATCTGATTCTGCAAACAACGTTCCGTTCTTGCTTCTTTTGCCTTCAGTCCAAACAGAGCTGATGGATTGACCCGACCCCCAACCCCCCCCCCCCATGTCAGACATCCACACAACCAACCTCAACAAATGCTGCTTTGGCAGGCTGGACGGCAGCAGGAATCTCCTGAACAGGGAGCCGCTTCGTCACCGAGGCACCAGGTGCCGTCTCCTTCTGTGGCTCCTCGCCCTGCACAGGACAAGCACACAACTTGCAAACTACACACAACTACACAACTTTATATTAAAACACACGAGAATATCAGCTGAAGCTTGAAATGGGGATTTGCCGATTATCTGGGCCGAGAGAATAACGGCGTCCAATAGAGCCGTATTTATGTTTTGTAAACTTGCAAAACATCTTAACCAATTTAGTACGAATTCAGTGTTATTGCATAGCAGTAAACAAATTACCTGCAGATTGTAGAAACGGCACTTCATTACTATGAATATCGCCGCCTTGGTGAACTCAGACCTGTTGCAGCGCTCTGGGGGACATTACCTGACCAGCCGCCTCCTCTGCAGCTTTCTTCTTCTTCTTCTTCTTCTTCTTAGCTTTAGACGCCCCGTCTCCCTTGTCCTTCTCTTCGTCGTCATCATCATCCTGACAAATACACACGGGTGGAAAAATAGCTCAGAGCAACAAGCTAATAATCAGAAGCGCGGCAGCGGAGAACAGATTTAAAAACAACAAGTGGTACCAGGTCTGTCCCATAAACGCACCGATCATGGGACAACCACGCTATATTTTGAACCACGCTATATTTTTTTTAACCAAATGTATGTTATGTTGTATGAAACTTGTGTGTTATATCATTTTAAGCTGCTGTGTTGAATACATTTGGTGTCATCCTCTCTACTTGCAGCTGTACCTAACAGGATCATTTAGACGCCATCAACATAACTCCAGTTGCATTGTGGGTAATGCGAGGGGCAAGTTTTGTCAATGAGAAACAACACATGGAATTAGTGAGGTCTCGGTTGCCAAGGAACCGAGGAAATAATCATCAGTGCTGCAGTCAAATGATTACTATGAATAACGCTTCCAGGTAACTCCCTACAGGCTGAATAAACTCACAGCAGCCCCAATCAGACGAGCCTTGGTCGTCTCCCGAGCTGGAGGGGGCACAGCAGTGGGCTCTTCATAGTTGCCCCAGACCTCAGAGGGCGCATTCCAGTCAGAGCTAGGGTCAGCTGATCCACCATCTGAAAAATATGATAACATATGTGGCGTACATCGCAACTGTTAACTTGCATCAAAGTTAATTCGAGCCAAATATAAAAACCATATTTCAGTCTTACTAAGTCCAGACCACTCATCATCTACTCTGGGCTGAGTGAGCCAGGGCAGGTCCCTCACTGGCTCTACGAAGACACAGGAGAGTCAACCTGAAGACTACAAGGGAGGCGAGCGAAACCTGCGCCATCTAGTGGTGGGAGTCAGGCTACACCTGCACTGGTCACATCAGCCTTTTGCGCTGGATACTTACCAGCACTCCGTCCAGATAAAGATGCCGTCATGCCCGTCTCTATCATCGTCCACGGCTCTAGAACAAAAGAACGAGGCCTTGACATCGTGCGGCTGAGTTCCTTTAGTTTGTTGGACAGAACAGAAACTAGAGGAAATGTTTTTTTTTTAAGATTTACTCTTCTTAAATCTGAGCTTGACATTCTTCTAGGATGAAGAATTTGGTAAATGATTATTTATTAAAGACTGAGTTAAAAAACAACTCCACATCAAACTACTCCTCCCAAACAAAACAGATGCAAAGCAGAGAGTATCCAGTCAAAAGAATGCTGCAGAGGTAAATATATATGTGAAGCTTATAAAACAACAATGAGCAGAACAATGATCAATGCTACGGATTTCTGACAATAACTTTGGGATTATTCCCTAAATCCCTCTGGATTTTATGTATTTTTCCATTACACAGATCCAGACAGCTTCTCCTGCTACTAGGAGAACCGGCACCGGTCTTTATTGTAAACTGTTATTCATTTTCCCGTGATAATAATAATCTCTTTATTACGAAAGGTGGAAGTTGTCAGTCATCAACGAGTTCAAGACATCCCATAATACTTTGAAGCCTTTGACCAACACGCGGCATGTTAACCAGTAAACTGTCTTTACCATCGATGTCCCCGCTCCACGGCTCTCTGCTGCTTGCCCAGGTATCCGTCTTAGTAAGCAGCGTGTCAGCGGGAGCTTTAACAACCAGGTTAGTCCTAGCAGCGGTCGCCGTGGCAACCTCGCTGTTGTTTACTGACAGGGAGAGAGAAAGGCTTCACTTGCAAATGGCACCGATTCATCAGAGTCAGAATCCTTCATGTGACGGTTTAGTGATAATCAGCATGACAGACATATCTTTGGTTTAATTAAGATCATTTCAAGAGGAGATATGAGGGCTTCGTGCCGTCAGTCAATGGGGGGGGGGGGGGGTCATTTTCTGCTGATAGTTACCTTGAGGTATAACGGTTTCAAATTTCTCTGGCTTTGCTTTGGTGGATTCCCCTGAAAATAAAGAGTTAGAAGGTTCAATCCAGCCACTCTGGAGACTCGAAAGAGTCTTTTCTCCGCCCCGCCCGAAAGCAACAACCCAGAACAGCTTGGAGTCACTTTAGGCAGATTGTTCAATGTACGCTACTAAAGAACACAAAACTGTTTCAAACTCTGTCTAAAATGTAAAACCTTTCAAGAAGACGACGTTAAACAGAGGAGTTTTTTCACAGCCACCTTTTTTCTTCTTCTGGCTGGAAGCTGCAGGTGCTGCAGGGACCTTGGGCTGCTCCGGCGGCGGCGGCGGCGTGCTCTCGGGCGTGTCCGCTCCTCCGGGACTGGCTGAGCCGTCACTGGAACTCTTGTCCTTTTTGCGTTGCTCACGCTTCTCCTTGTTGCTGACCTTGGTCTCCCACGTGCCTCAACATTGAAATTAAGTTCAGCATGGACTCGGTTCCAGAACGTTTTAAGGCAGGGGTGTCAAACTCATTGTCTCCGAGGGCCACATCAGCATTATGGTTGCTCTCAAAGGGCCAGTTGTAAATGTAACTAAATGTAATGTAATGTAAATAACATGTAACTACTCCTTAACATGCTGCTAAATAACTATTTATTACTACATACTTAACTAAATTATAAATATTACATATGCAATTGCATAGTTCTAAAAATATATCGATACCTTACTGCTGTAAAAATATCCGCCGAGGTTTTGTAATCGCCGGCGTCTGTCTGTAATTTGTTCTTCAATATCTCCATTGATTATTGACCGATATTTAGGGAATTTAACACAGTCATGTAGGGGGGGGGGGGGGGGGGGGGCTCTATCTCACCGCTGAATATCATCTGGGTCGGATCCAGAATGGAGTCAGCAACAAATATTTAATTTTAAAACCCCATTTACAGATTAATAATCAGTTACAAACACACATCAACTCTGATTCACTTTTACTTTTCAGCATTTTACAAAAACAAATGTCTGCACAAAGCTCATGCGGGCCACAAAAAATGCTGTGCCGGGCCACGTTGGCCCCCGGGCCTTGAGTTTGACACATATGTTTTAAGGCTTCGTTATTATGGGATCAGCACATAAATGCAAACTGGATACTGCAGGGTAAAAACAAACAGATACAGAAGCTGTTCATACACGGTGAGAGTATACAGCTGGTGCTCAGCAAAACCAACGCATGAAGAACTTAAGTAAAGGAAAACGGGTCATGTGACACCACACCCAGTTAGTACCAGCATCAAAAGGTGAATCGTGATCGTTTACCTTCTTCCGGTTCCTTGCCATTTGCAGTCTTGTTCTCCTTTAAAGCCTGTTTGAGCTTCTTCTTAGATCTTTTTCCCTGCAAGAAGATGATCCGGCATAAAGCCGGGCACTTGGGTTTAGACGGCACGAACGATTTCACACGCAGGAACGGCCACTGAGCAAGCAAACGGCACGCTGACGCGCACACGAGCACGCTCAAGCCACGTCTATTTATAAGTGAAACCACATCCGCTGACCGAGACTCCCGAAACGACACATGCCCATTTAAAAAGAACTATTTCTGTGTCTTGGTGTAAAAACACGACATCTTTTGACCGCAGCGCCTTTAGAACTAGTTTGTGTTGTTTTGTGGCGTCCTGAGCATGAAATGCTGCACATGGCGCCGTCCCAACTAGCAGCGAGGGTCATCCCTCGAGGGTTTGCTGCACATGTTGGTCGTAAATGGTAGAAAACGGCCAATTAACAGCGTGGTGGGTTTATTGTTGCGTGTTAGTCGCTGAAAAGGACAGAATCTTAGTAGGAATTACAAACAACAGCAATCGACGTGGCAACATTCAAATAATTACAACGTACACTGCACAGATTAAGACGCTCGAGTCGCCTCCGGAACCCGGATGCACGTTTTTAAATGGCTTTGCTGAATTACCTCTCCGACCTTTTCGGGCTCGACCTCTGACGGGGGCGGCTGCTGATGTGGCACTCTCCCTCCCGAGGCTATGGCGCCCTCCTGCGGTTCAGCGACGGCGCTGCCATTAAACTGGGATTTCTGGAAGGCACATTTCGAAATAAATGCTACCGAGAGGGCCATGACAATTTCTAAGATACATTCTGAACTACATCGATGATTAGCATGGCTGACAGCCACATGCTAGCTATGGTGTTAGCCATGTCACTGTGGCCCTAGCTTGACAGCTAGCTTAGCATTGGCGGCTAACGGTGCGGCCCAATGAGGGGGCAGACTGGTGACTTTTCTGCAGCGTACCTTGTCGGTCTTCCTCTTTTTTTTCTTCGGCTCCTCACACTTGACCGGTTTACCAACACCTCGCTGCGCCTCCGTGCCGACGTCCACGGGGCTGACCGCGGGTCGTTTCCTACAGACAGCGTGGCATAACGAGGCCCACAGAGCGACCATCAGCACCAGCCCGCTACACGCTGCTAAAAGGATGGCCCACGGCGGAATGAGATCGGGCTTCAGTCCCAAATCCACGCCGAGCTCGGAGCGGAGCAAGCCCAAGCCTTGGGACAGCAGTTCATTCAGACGGCTGGTGAGCAGCCTGAACTGCTGAGCGGCCACCTCCTGCCACGGCTCCATTACGCTCCTCTTTCAAACTGCAGACCGATCTGTGACGCTCTGCTTACCGTTAACTGCAAGCTAGCCCAAGCTAACCCCAGCTAGCCCTAGCTTACAGCCCTTGTTAAAAGTGACGGAACGGCTTCGACATGATGACGAATGCATGCACCCCCTCCTTCGCCGGCGACGTCGGCCGAACTGAACGATCAATTACGTTCACAAATTTTGCACGGACTGTGGTGACGAACGGCTAACTAGCCACCGAGCTAACCTAGCCGCTCTACGACCGCCACAACGCGTCCACTGTGGCCGCGAGAAAAGCGGGTTCCCCTCATATGGCCGTCGTAGACTGACACAGCGCGGCCCTCCTCTGGAGCCATTTGCGCATGGCCGCTGGCTCAGTACAATGAAACAGAGCAGAAAGGAGCCTCATTGGCTGGGCTAGTCTCAGTGGGCGGAGCTACGCCTCCGGTCAAAACAGAGAATCAACGAGGCGAGTTCGAACCCCATGCCAGGCCGGTGTTGTTGATGCGTCATTCGACACCTGCAGTAACTCCTGAGGACTTTTCTTCTTCTTCTGTTTTTTTGTTGTGGTGACCAAAACAAAAGAAATATACTAACCAAAAGAAAAGCACTTTATTTCAAAATATATACATAATTTACAATACATAACTTGGGACAAAATGTCATTTACAAGAATGCCATGGCGAGAGGGGGGACGGTTGGAACTGCGCCACGACATGCAGAGGGGTGGTTCTGAAGCTGTGGAAATGTCATTGAAAACCTGCAGGGCCGGTTGAGTGAGCAAACACAGGGGAACACACATGCACAGCCATGCGTCTTAAAAGCTTTGCTGTATAAAATCTATATTTTATTTTACTATATTTTAAACACATACACAGCTGTTGGTATTAAATCTGTTTTCTAAAAATGTAACTTAATGCATTTACTTTAGCTCCTGGGTCTTGTTATTTTGCACGCCGGCTAATATCACATTGTACTGACTTTCTCAGACAAAGACATATTTAATTATTAAAATTAATATTTTAATTGTTCTTTAATTTAATTGCTGCGACATTCATTTGTATAAAGTCCTATACATTGTAGTTCTTTTGTCTTTTGTCTCTGCCAAACTCAGCCCTCGACTCGCATTTTAAGTGAAATTAAATCCTAATTCAGATGATTTTCAATCCCAATCCTGTCCAATCTAGCAGATGTTTCCATAATAAAACATACTTTAGAATGCGCGGTACTCAGAGGGATGTAGTGTAAGGTCAGAGCGCCACTCCTAACTTCTCCTTCTTCCCAAACACATTAGAGTCCAATCCGTCTCAGATTATATCTGGCGGCGCTCCCATGTTGTCGCTGCCTCATGTTAGATTTAAGGAGAGTGAATAATGTCGCTCCTTTCAAGGCGGGCCTTCGGTTATTAGGACGTGTAATTGCATTATAAGCAGCTGTGACTGATTATGTCGATTCACTGCTTCGCTTGTGCAACACTTAAACAGTGAGGTTCTCCAATGTTAGCTTAATGGTGGCGTAGTGGCGCGA